>NW_021620812.1:1917896-1921077 GCF_004785775.1 Grammomys surdaster | reverse complement strand
GTGGATAACGGGCTGGAAGAAGGAAGAGGATGGTGCAGTGTGGATAATGGGCTGGAAGAAGGAAGAGGATGGCGCAGTGTGGATAACAGACTGGATGCGGATCCAGTTGCAGGTAAGAGAAGTTGACAGCTCAGTCTAAAATCATGGTGACAGGGATGGATTTTGGGATTGCTTTGGGAAGACAAGGTGACATTGAAGCAAAGCTGATGCTGTTTGTTACAGACAGAATGCTGCATCTCCCTCAAACCCACAGCCTGAAGTGCTAACACTAGATGTGGCAGTCACTTGGTAGGAGGCTTGAGGGGTAATTAGGACTGGATGAGGTCACAGTGGTGAAGGCATCATGATGCAAATAACGTACTTAATGCCATTATTGGAGGAGCCTGCAGGAAAACCATTTTCAGGCCAGAGTGAAGGTGGCTACAAATGAGGGAGGAAGTTCTAACAACAAGAAGTCCAGCATTCCCAGGCTTTTCCAGCATCCAATACTGAGAAAAATATTCTTTGTTTAATGGTGATCTGAGCTGATTAATATGAATATTTATCCGATTGGTAGTTGTGATGCTTTATACCAAATGCTGATGGCTTTTGAGAAAATAAGAACTGAGCATGGTATTTTTTGCTAAACATAACTTGATATTGAACTACTGGTATTAACAGAACCTGAGGATCAAAGTAATTGTTATTATTAATTTTAAAGCAATGTAAATGCTTGTTTTAATGTAGATATACATATAGAAACCAACACTATTTAGTAAGTAAAACACATTCTTCTTAAGCATACATTGAAGATTTAGAAAAAGTTGATCATTTGGTCATTAGATCTTTTACAACGAAACACATAGAATATTGTATTAATTACTTTTTCATCATCATGACCAAGTATCTGAGAAGAAGAAATGTATGGGAGAGAACGTAAGAAAGAGAGAGCCAACTATTTTGGGGAAGCTATGATACCAGGAGCATGAGGCCAGGTTGTGTTTTATGGAAGGAAAATTGAGAAGGGAGACAGTCAGTCCTTGTGAGAAAGTCATGATGGCAGGAGCATGAGATGGTGGCCTTATTGCGTTCACAGTTCAGAACCAGAGGCAACCAGTAAGGTCCAGGATACTAAACCCCAAAGTCAGTGCAGTGACTCACATCTTCCAGTGAGACCCAGTCGTCTACAGGTTGCATAGCCTTCAAAACCTGCACCAGCATCTGGGGACCAAGTTGTCAGAAACAGGAGTCTGTGGGGTGATGCATCACATCCAAACTGCCCCAAGTAACTCCGAAAATATTAGAGAGAAATTAAGAAACAAAATGTATTATAGTTAAAGGCATATTAGAAAAAAAGCATACTGCTGAGGATGTAAAAGATAAGGAAAAGACAGAGAAAGTTGAAAAGAGAAACAAAGTTAAGAAATCAAGCAAATTTAAAACAAAATTGAAATGTCATCACTGGAAAATAAAAGCAGTAGCAGACTGATCAAGAAAATGAGAAAAATGAATACTAGCATGACACAGTAATTATGGTTATTGATTCAATTTCAGAGAATGGGGAACATTTACAGTCAGGATTCTATTAGTCACAAAATCTCATATGTTTACGTATTTGGGTGGATGAGTCAAGGCCATTTGTTTGATATTAGCCTTTCCCTTGGTAGTCAACAAATCATGTGTATACTTATCAATAAAAATACATCCATTTGCCAACATGACCGGATGCTTGTATCTATTTTCAAATAGCTTTGAAGAACATTTTTCCAACACAGGCCATGAAAACAGAAATACATATTCCATATAAGTTGAGTTTCCCGACTTAAACTATTTATATATCTATTTATACAAATATTTGTATATAAATGATCATGGAAAAATCTTTGAAGATTATCTTATCAGAATATTTACATGATTTGCTTGTTATTTTAACTGTCAACTTGATACAACCTAGAAACACCTTGGAAGAGAATTTCAATGAGGAATCTTCTAATTGAGATAAGGTTGGTCTGTGTGCATGTCTGTAGGGGATTATCGTGACTGATAATTGGAATGAAGAGACCCAAACCATCATGATATCGGGGATTGTTAACAATTTCCTTGGGAGGGGGATCTGGACAGTGTAAGAAAGGAGAAATCTAGAAGCAAGCAAACAAGCAGGCAAGCAAGCAAGCAAGCATACATATACTCTCTCTTTTCTCTTGACTGTGGATGTGACTAGGTGCTTAAATTCCAGCCTTGACTTCTCTGAAATGATGGACCCTGATCTGGAATTGTAAACTGAATAAACCCCCTTCTCCTCTAACTTGCTTTTTCTCAGAGTATTTTATCACAACAATGGTATACTTGGGAATGTATTTTCTTGCATAGTAGAATAAAATGTGTGTCATTAATAATATAATGTGAACTTAGATGTTGGTCTTTTTACTTCAGTCTTCAGAATTATACTCTGAAAAATTCCTTTCCTTTTTGTACAAACAATTTTGTACAAAATTCCTTTCCTTTTCCTTTTCCTTGTTGTACAAACATTTTGTAGTAGAGTACTTAGTCATTACTTAGTTATCATTTAGATCATTGCTATTTTCTTACTTTTATAAGTTAATTACCAGAGAAGCTGAAACCATTGTCATAAGTAAACAAAATGGAATTAACACACTTATCCATCAACAGGAAGGCTGGAAGTTTGTTTTAGTGAGTTGTGAGATGTGGTCATTTAAAAAAAAACATTGGCTGGTCTGGAGAGATGGCTCAGTTAGTAATCAGCTGGGGCTGGGGAGATAGCTAAGTTATTAACTGATAATTGGCTGGTTTGGGGAGGGTGGCTCAACAATTGGCTGGAGCTGGGGAGAGGCACAATTAGTAATTGGCTGGGCTGAGGAGATGGCTCAGTTGGTAGCATGCTATTTCATAAGCACTAGGACTCAAGTAGGAGTTGAGATTTCTATCAGCCACATAAAAACTCAGGCTTGCCGACCTGTGGCTGTAATCCTCTGGGGGAGGGATGGAGACAGAGGATATGGCTGTGCCTCCTTTTCCTGGACAAACCCTCGGGGGAGGAGCTTTCTGCTTAGTCAGCCTAACATTCTCCAGGTCAGTGAGACCCTGTCTCAAGACCAGTGAAGAGTGAATGAGAAAGTGGAAGAAGGCACCTGATGTTCACCTCTGTCCTCAACATGCACACACACAGACACACACACACACA
>NW_021620812.1:1905128-1917496 GCF_004785775.1 Grammomys surdaster | reverse complement strand
CTCCCCTCTCCCCTCTCCCCTCTCACGGTTTTGAGAGGGAGCTTTTTTTTTATGTTGTGCAGGTTGATTTCAAACTCCTGGGACCAAAGAGCCTCTTGCCTCAGCCTTCCGAGTACTGTGACAATGGCCATGCCTCCCCATTCTTGTTCTGAGTTTTCCAACTTTGACTCACACAACCCTTTGGATTAGACTGCATTTACTCATGTAATCCATGACTCTCCTTCCCATTTCAAGGTTAAGAATGTTATTTCATCTGGAAACTTAATTTGCCATATGACAGACATGCCTAGATGTGTCTTCTAGGTGACTCTACATACAGGCAGGTTGACCATAGGAACGAACCATGTTGGCTGGTTCTCTTATAAAATACAATCCCAATTCTGGGGCAAAAATAATAGAAAAAGTAAAAGGATAAACATAAAAGATTTTAAAATGTGATAGTTTTAAAGAAGTATAGCCCACATTGCAAACATTTATCTCTCCAGGAGCTCTGATGGGGACATGTTTGCTTTATTTCCTTTTCTAATATGTGTGTAATAAGTGAGTGTGTGAATTAAAATAGTAAAAATTGTTATAATGACCTACAAAATGCATCCCTTTATCTCAGACATTAAGTCCACACGTTGGGCTTCGTTTTATGATCAACAGTGTTCGAGAAAGTAGAATGTGGATAAAGCCCAACATCTTAGTAATAATCCCAGAATTCAAGTATTTGCAGTTTAGCAGGAGGTTCTATACATAAGAAGGGAAAAGAGAGATACATACAGAAGAAGAGAATAGGTTAATACAATAGTAAGGATGTCTAATTCCCCAAAAAGGCATACATGTAAATCTGTGTATAAATGTATATATATAGCTTAAATGAAAATGTCCCATCTGGTTTACAATGCTCCCTCCAAAAGACAAAGACCAGCTAACAAAAAAACTATCATCAGGCATGAGAAATCCTCCTTTGAGTTTTTGGTCAGGGTCATGTAAGAGAATCCCCAAATGTGACAGGCTATTGCCATCACCTTTGGTTGTACCTTGGCCCCAAAGGTAAGTCCCTATTGCTGAAAGCACCGTGCACTTCAGACATAGGACCCAGAAAAACCCTGATCTAGAGGGGATTTGACAGCCTCCTCCCTGAGGACTAAGTTTTACAGTAGGTACCAGAAGGCACCAGACAAGTTTACAAAGGAATCAAGCAAAAGTCTTACCCAGCTGTGGTGCCTATGAACCATTGAAATGGAAGTTTCCGGTTGTGTCATGTGATGCAGATTCACATGATGGTTTGCTGAGGCAAGGTCCGTGAGAGGACTCATGATGTCTGGAGAGAGTTTAAATAGGACTCAACAGACAGTGATGAGTGCTTGCAACACTTCATTGGTCTCATTGATCTTCCCTTCATTGAGAGAGGCACAGCAGAGAACTCCTGGCGTTTCAGCTGGTCCTGGTCACTCCTGCTGACTCCTGATGATTCAACAGAGGCCTGGTCACCGGTTTCTGCTGGATTGTGCTGCTGTTGCTGATTTGTGTCTGTTGACACTTTTGAGCTGGACTGTTGGGATCCTGACAACAGAGGTTGGAATTGCCCCAAAGAACTACTTCTAGACAGTTCCATGTCCCCTTGTCCTATATACCATCTTTTCTCTCCTACACGGACAGTGGCTAGAAGGGTGGGGATGTGGGGGTGTCAAAGCATTTGTGAACCCTCAATAAAGTTGATTTAAAAAAAATCTAAGCTTATATACCACAACAATGACCAGTGTGACATGATAACCCTTCCAGTACAGTAGTGACATGCATCATACCTTGGCAGTAACCAGCTTTGTAATTGACTTTAAGGGCTGTTCAACAAGAGAGAAATCATTCCTGGTAGTAGAAACCTAGCCAGCTCACCAGAGTTAGTGAAGTAATGGCTCTTGAAGGGGAACCTGCAAACACCATTTTACTAAACTAACGTAATTCCTGACTACAATTATACCCAGAGATAAGTGTCAGCCTTTCCCTGCATTAATGAAACTCCTCCTTGGAATAGATGGAGATTATCACAGAAAACCACAGGTGATCAGAATGTAGAGCGGTGGAACCCAGCCCCAGATAAATCTACAATACAACACCAGGACTTAAGCATCAGGGATCGTTGTGGAATAGGGGGTGGAAAAATTTAAGACTCAGAAAATAAGAAATTGTGTCTCCTAGTAATCTCAGAAGCCATACTCATAAACCCTCACCAACATGACTGCAAAAACATGAGCTGAACAAGGAAGAAACCATAGACATTCCAAAGTGGATAGGGAAAGCCCAGGATGCTTCAACCCTACGCAAAGAACCACAGGCAACTAAGTTTGCCGACAGTAGGAGAAACTGTTTCCCAGGGGAGAACATACTGGTTAGCTATCTGACACCAAATGGTCAACCCTGAAGACATACATTTGAGTGACATTATACAGATTGAGCAAGTTTTATTTGTGTATTTAGGAATATATGTACATGGATATATACATATACATATGTAAATACATATACATACATATACATGTATGTAACAATCAGTGAAGGAAGGGACATGAATTTGAAAGAGAGCAAGGAAGGGCATATGGGAGGGTTTCGAGGGAGGAAGGAGAAGAGTGAACTCATTTATTATATCATAATCTCAAGAAAATGAAACAATTAAAACAAAAAACAACCTGTTTCAACCTGCTATGAGGATGGCTAAGGGTGTGGGTCATGCAGAATGCACAGGGGAGACGGAGGCAGCAAAACTGGATGCCGTTCATGAGCCGCTCAGAGAAGGTTTCCAAGAGGGGCTAAACGTGACCAGGGCGTTTGTTTAGAGGGGGCTGGCTCAGCAGAGAGCTGAGTCCACACATTCCAGGCAGATGGGAAATCGTAAACAAACATGGACAAATGGGAGAAAGCTCATTGCATGTAGTATTTGAAGTGAGGCAAAATATGTCTAAATTTTCATTTATTCAGAATGCCAGCATGTTAGGAAAGAAGCCTTATTTCTAAGACACGTTCAACTGGCACAAAAAATAAAATAAAGAAGTGTCATAGAACCATGGTGGTAAAGATTAATTGCTTAACTCGGCCACTGACTTGCTGCGTGATACAGGCCAAGGTAATTTAGGCAATTTCTTAGTAAAACAAGAGGCATGGAACAAGTTCAAAGTTTATCTGAACATTCTACAAAGCAAAACAAGTGTCTGATTCCCCAGTTTCTCCTTCTGACCCAGATAACTGATTGAGTCAACCAGATCTTTCAGCCTTGCTTACGTGTGTGGAGGTGCAGACTTCATCCTTCCCACAGGGCCAGTTTGTGGCCACTGTGAAGTCTAGTGCCCAGAATCATTTCTTCAGAATATTGCAGACATCAGGAGAACCAAAACAGCAGGCCACAACAGGGAAGCATTGCCAGGGTGCCTTTCAAACAAATGTGATTTATCATGTTTGAGGATCTCTCCTGCCGTCCAGCCCTTCCTCAGCTATTAGAATGCCTTCATACAGATGAGCACTGTGTCAGATGTATTTTATTTGGATAGCTTCCTGGTTTTGCCTCCTGGACTGCATAGAGCAGACTAAGCAATTCTCTGAAAATTTGGCAGAGTTTCACATGTGCTAATATTTTTTTATTATTATTATATGTTAGCTCCTAACTTCTCCTTGTTTTCTCTTTCCTGCAATGAAACATTGTGTTCTTTTTGAGAAATTTATTTTGGCTTTTTGACGTTCACGCTTTTAATTTTCTGCTGGGAACCTTGAACAAGGTTACTACTGCCTGTAAGAGGGGATTAAATCTTAAACAGTTGGCGTATGAGCCTGGGGGATACTTGTAGAAGATGCTGATCTGAGAAAAGGATCCATGTCACTCTCCCACCTCAGCACACAAAGCACACTTCAGGGTGAGAAAGTGCAGGAAGTCACTTTCTATTACTGAACAGCGGTCTTTCCTAGTCCACCATGGGCCTCATTACAGAATGAATGTGTCTCTGCTGCCTCACATGAGAAGGACGCTTCCATTTGATACTGTCCAGGGTTGTGCGATTCTGCATTGTGGTAAACTTACTTAGGTTAATTTCGTGGCACTTTGACTATTGCTTTTTGGTGCTGAATGATTCCTGTTCAATATTTTTAGGAGGCGAAGACTTGATTATTTCTTCACTGTTTTGCTAGAAGGTTTATGAACCCAATCACAGTGCAAACTGGGCCACACAGTAGATACTTGTTAACTATTTGTTAGCCAGCACCCACTACTCAATGGAGTAAAGATGGTTGGGATTCTGGTTGCTTTGTTTGGATGGGATGTATCTCTCTAAAAGGCCAGCGGCACTATGAAAACAATCGAGTCACAAGGTACAACCTAACCTACCAATGAGCTTGTAAGCTGAATAGCCGTGAGGAGCTGAGGCTTGGTGGAGGGAGTGTATCCCTGGGTCAGGGTGCAACCTAGAAAGTTGCGTATTGTCCTAGCCCTTTTCCTTCATCACATAAGAGACTATCACCTGCTCCCTGTCACGGTGTCCTGTTCCCTAGGAAGAATGGAGTCAAGTGACCATGGACTGAAACCTTAGACAGTGAGTCCAAGTAGACATGTCCTTCCTCATGTTGTCTTACCTGGATACTTTGTCTTAACAACGAGAACGTGACTAACACGGGTATTTTTGTATTCTGACACCACTTTGCAAGAATGAGTCTCTCGAAGAAGACAAGACATTTCTGACCAGGATCGTGCTTCTCTTTACTCAATATTACTCAATCAGAAATCCTACAGTAGCTGGGCCCACGACTGTGCAGGAGTCCAACCATAGACACCATCTTTAGGAGGTGAGGTTCAGAGTATCATGTGATTCTTATATGTTGCTCATGTCAGGACAGTGGAGCTCTCTAAATACTTGTCTGGCTACCTAACTTGAATACGTCAAACTTATCACATTTCAGTCTTCACTTTGCTAACAAGCCTTGGATTTCACTAGTAAAAATCTTATTTTGACACAAATCATGTTGGCTAGCAGAAGACCTGCTGAAGATCCCGACGTTGCTGAGAGAAGCACTTGCATGTGGCTTTCAGGCACACAGCTAGCTGATCTGCCAGGAAGCACTCTCTCGGTTACAGTACTTGTAATCGTACTACAGTCGTATTACAGTACCTGTAATGGTTGGACCTGAATTATAATTCACCTGAAAGTATGGGTGACTATATTGGACCATAGTCTTTGCTGTAGCCTTGTATGTACACATGAGTGTGTTTGTGTGTGTGGATACCTTTGTATGTACATGCAGATGTGAGCAGGTTTGTGCAGGTGTGCACAGGTCAGAGATCAGCTTTGCATATTATCTTTTAGTAGCTGTTCATCGTGATTTTTTTTTTTTTTGAGACTGAATCTCTCATGGGAACGCAGGCATCACAGATTAAGTTAAGGTAACTGCCCAGTAAGTATCAGGGAGCTTCCTGTCTCTGTTTCTCAAGCACAGGTTTACAAACATGTGTAAACACTCCTGGTTTAAAATATTGTGTGTGTGTGTGTTGCATGCATATGTGTACATGTACACTCTCTATGTGTATATATTGAAAGCCAGAGGTAGACCCCTGAACCTAGAGTCTGCCTTTTTGACTAGATGGATTTGGCACCGAGCCCCTCAGATCCTCCTGGGGCTACTGGTACATGCCGCCATGCCTGGCTTTTACATAGATGTTAGAGATCCCAAGTCAGAGCCCCATGATTGCTCATCAGGCACTCTACACACCCAGCCTTCTTCCCAGCCCATACCTGACATGCTTGCCCAAGCAGAGTTGTCTTCTCAGATTCTGTATTACAGGACACACACACACACACACACACACACACACACACACACACACACGCACGTACACACACGCACGCACGCGCGCGCGCTCAGTGTAGCTTTGGATCTTAGGTTTCTACAGCTATTGTAACAAACTTTCACAATCAAGCTTGGTTAGTTGATTGATACTAATTTATTATCTTATGATACCAGAGATCAGCCAACATGATCTTGCTTAGCTAAAACGGAAGGTCGGCAAGTCTGTATTCTTTCTGGATGCTCCATGGAAGTACTCTTGTTTCCTTGCCACTTTTTGACTTTATATTCTACCCTTTATTGTTTTGGCTCATAGCCCCATTCCAAGTGCAAAGCCAGCAGGCACTAGCCATGGTACCAAATAGTCATATTTACATCAGTTCTAAATTTTTCATCAATATTTACATCAAGTCCAAATCGTCCATCTTTCTAGTCTTGTTATAGGGCTCCGTCGTTGGCATTAAAACCGTCCTTTAAAAAATTACTCAGCATGGCATCAGAATGTGGTGAGCGTAGTACTGATCACCTGACCATGTCCACGTCCTAATGTACAAAAGCAACGAGAGGAACTGGAAAGGTGTGATTAAGTGGAGGGCTTAGAGACAGAAGAGCTGTTTCAGATGAAGGAGGAGAACCTGCTGATATATGAGGAGAGGTACCCAAAAGATTCAGATAAGGAAATGTGATACGGAAAGCAGAGAAATAGTTTGGACCAGTTCCATCAGAACTGATGTAAATATTGAGTCTGTCACCGGAAAAGAAATGATAGAGATACACACACCACAGACTTGTGAGGATGGGATGAAATAATGAACGAGAAGGAGCCAGCCTCATGCTAGGCAAATAGAGACACCGAGTAAAAGCTCACTGATATCATGACCGTGACCTCTCATAGAACACCAATGCCAAATGACAGCTCAGCACTTCTGTAACTCTTTTGGTGGCAGAAATGCCATTGTGTAGTTCAGACAAAGTTATTGACAGATGTTCAGGAAGACCTCAGCCTATAGAAACGCTAAAGGCAACATCCAGGATACTCAGGTTCTGTGGGTCCCCATTATCCTTGGGGATTGTTGGCCACCAGGTCTTACCGGAGAGAGCAGAAGTGGCAAGCAAAGTTCAGATGGTCATGCGTATGGCCGAAGGTCTGGAGACAGCTCTACTTTTGTTCTGTTTCTCTTTCCTTCTCTTCTTTCTGTTGTTCTTCCCTACCTCTCTCTCTTTCTCCTCTTTCCTTCTCCTCCTATCTCCTCATCTTCTATTCTCTCCCATTCTTCCTCTTCACACTCATACTCAATGCAGGAATAGGTTCAGGATTCATGACTCTTGGCTTTCAGTTCATTGCTTCCTTCGCTAGATTACATTGGACTGTTTTGGGTAGAATAAACACCAAACTGTTACAAAAATGAAGAAGTTTAGGAAGTCGAGTGAAGGCAAGTACCCCATTGATGACAAAACAAGAGGAGCCTTTTTTTTTTTTTTACTATTGAACCTGGTCTTGTATATTGCAAAAAAAAAAAGAAAGAAAAACAGCGCTTAAGAGTACAGAGCCTGGCCCTTCATCAACACCACATAAAAGGAATGTTGTTTGTTAAAGCCTAGATTGGAAACAGCTTGACTTCAGCAGAACAGTACTTAGGCATCTTTTTGAAGCCTGGGATTCTCCACAAGGATTTAAGGTTTGGACTTTAAGTTCCAGAGTGTTGGGTTCTGAGAAAAGTCTGGGAACACTGGAAGGACAGCATCGTATTGAGACAGAGCGTGGTTGTCTTCTGTGGCCCAAGTTGGTTCAGTGAAACCAGATGTCCTTACTTTCAGCTGCTTTCAATCCTGACTGATCTCCCTCTCTCAGGCACCCTGAGATGTCACAAAGATACAGCATAAACTATCTGCCCAACTACGCTGTAAAAACTATTTTAGCCTAGCACAAATTGTAAACACAAAGCACCTTCCTTCTAGACTTAAAAAGTTGACAGTCAATAGAAAGAATCTAATTAGCACAGAAACATGTCAGTTAGTGTAGGGTAAATTATATTTTGTTTAATAATTTAACTGTCACATGAATAAACATAGAAATAACCTTAGAGTTATTTCATGGGCATATTCAGTGTGATATCTTGCGCATATACTTTATATAGACAAGCAAGTGTGATTATTGTCTGGACAATACATTCACTTCGTAGGGAGGATTCACTCTAAACTTGCTTAGCTCAGGTTATCCAAAGGCAGACTGTCAATGCAGATGAATGTTGGAAGATTTAGGGAAGAAAGCAAAAGCAAAATTCTAAGAGTGAGGGTTTGGAGGGACTATAGCTCAGATATAGGGTGCTTGCCTAGCATCTGTGAGGCTTTAGGTTCGATTCTCAGCCTGGGGATGAGGGATAGAGAGACACAGAAGACAATGAGTCAATTTCCTTGCCAATAGAATAGCTTTGTTTATGAAAATACATCACACCATGTATTCAAATCTATGCAATTGGATGCTTGAACCTTCTCTGAGTGGTTAAATGTTTTGTGTTACTTACAACTAGTGTAGGACACTTGCGAGTAGAATTTAACAGTAATCACTTATCAATATTTACTTATTTCAAGAGGAGGCTGGTATATTAATGCAATGACATAAATATAGGGTCTGGTTTAATAATACTTAGGTCAGAGTTTTAGCACTAGCGTCCTAGCAACTTAGGGAAATTTATTTTCAAGAAAATTTCCATACCTGTTCTGTGTGGTTTTTGGAAGAATTTGAAGTGAGAATGGATATGAAAATGTTCTCTGATGTAATATAAAATGTTAACTTTTGCTTTTTCATCGCACCTCAGACAGTTGCCCTAGAAAGATTACACACCTTACTAGCCACACCATCTTATTGCTGGTTATGTTTCTAGTTTTCAGTAGAAAGCTAGCAGCTTCTGACTAGCTATCCCGTCCTGGGGATGCGATGGGATATTTCCCTCATTCCTATGTGTGTGGTCTGCTCAAGCCTCTTTTTGTTGCCTCTCAAAGGATCTGCACTAAGTTTTTATGGGTAACATGTTACTCTCAATTAATCACCACAGTATTATAGAGTACCTTGCTTCTTTTAATTTTTGTATAAACATTTCTGCTAGTCTGCACCCTGATATCCAGTTTTACATATTTCTGTGGAAATGGTGTGTGTGTGTGTGTGCATGCATGTGTGATGTGTTGAATTATTCTTTTATCCCAAGTAAAAGCAAGTCAAGATAGATGTGGGCAGAAGTGAAAACACTTTCCAACCAAAGCTATGAAGTGGTTTATTGTAGAGATAAAAACATCAGTGCCCAGCGTTCACAGTTATTCATTTGCAAACACAACTGAGAGAAAAACAGTCATAAAAACTGCTCTCTTTCAGGTCTGTGTGAAAACATGGGTAGTGTTTAGAACATATTTCTATTTGAATTTAGAAGTAGAAGGGCAAAAGTGGTGATCACTGGATTGGAACCCAAAATTAGGAATTCATCTTAGAAAGCACATTGCTTTGTTGAAGCAGACAAATATCTGCACATAAAGAATCCATGTGGAACAGAAATTGAAAGTCTGACATTGTTGAAAAGTATAATCAAGATGAAATGAGTGATACTAGAACAACCATTTTGAGGTAATATTAAACAATGGAGCACGCAGGAAGAAAGATCGATGTCATGACTTAATTCCAAGTGTAAGACGGACTTGAGATTGGATACACTAGTCAATACTTTTCCTGTCAGGACCTGTTGGGAGTCTTTTTAGGCTAAATCAAGAGCATTTGATTTAATGAAGAATGTTCAACTTATGTGAAGGACCTGATTTCACAGTCACCACGAGGACTCAACAAGCAAGTGACCTTTCACCTTAGTGATGTTTGGTGCCCAGATATCTGGGTTCTTAAGGTAAGTTTCACCCCAAAGAGAAGATGTTTGGAGACACATTAAATTCAATAACACAGGTAAATCACTTACTATGAAGTTGTGGATAAGTTTTGGTAAATTATTTCTTACAATTGCAATATATATTATTGTAAGTGAGAATGTCAGTTTTATTAGATGTCAGAGTTCTAATAAGGTAAAATAACATGTGATTTTATATAATAAGACTTTCCTAGTTTATTAAATATGAACTATCTTGGTCATTAGTTTGCATCATTTGATTATTAAGGAATGAATTTGCTTTTTACATATTCCTTTTTAAAGCCCTGTTTTCTTGAACTCTTTATATTTTCTTGTGTGCCTATGACAGAAAAATTAGAATCATTATGTGTCTATCAAACACTTGGGAAGGATGTTAATAAGTAGTTTTCAAGATTCATCATTTGCTTAAAATTTTTGTTTGGTGTTTTCTGACACATAGACACTTTAATTTTTTCTTTTTTGATTTTTCTGTGCTTGTACGTGTGTTGTTTATGTTTATGTGTGCATGTTTGTGTATGTGTGTGTAGGCTCAGCAGGTACATGTGTACATACTTGTACAAGTTCTTGTAGAGTCCGTAGGCTGATGTTGGTGGTCACTCTCCATCACTTCTCTACTGTATCCATTGATAAGGTAGGGTTTCTCATTCCCCATCACTCCACTGTGTATCCATTGATAAGGTAGAGTTTTTCAGCTAGAGCTCACTGGCTACGGAGATGAGCCACCACCTTCTGAGTCTGGGATTACAAGCAGCCCCTTTTTCTTCTACATGTTCTACATCCACATGGGTTCTGGGGATCCATGTGTTTCTTATGTGAGTATGACAAGTTCTTTACTGGCCTATCTACCCTGGCCCATATTCTGTTTTTGAGTAGGTGATTCACTTTATGATCTCAGTCTATGGCAGGGTTCTTCAGAGAGGGTGGCTTCTCTAAGTTTTGGTGAATACTCATCTATAAAATTATAATACTGAGTGTTAGGAAAGACAATGATCCTCAGCTTTTCTTCTGTCTTTTATATTTTTAAGTATGATTTTTTGCCAGGCAAAATGTGCTCTGGGCTAGAAATACAATGCATGCACTATGGGGAGAAAACTGACCTCCAGGGAGAACGAAGGCGTTGGGTAGTGCTCCTCCTGCTGTGATCCCTCCTGCTTCCCTGATGATTTAGGTCTTAACGTTTTGACATCATCAGCACAAGAGCTGGGGAAACCCCCACGTTTTAGTTTTCTTTGAAGATCCTTGAAAGAACTAGAGCAGAAAGAATTGTGACAAATAAATGTGGTTTTCATTTTGATGAGTGTGGTTTCAATCTCAGGAAAATTTCTAGAACGTGTCCTTGAAATGAAGCTAATGGCTGAGAGTCAGCAGACTCTCTGTGGTTCCTTATCAGCTTAGCATCTCCTTTAGCAGAAAGTCTGAGTGGAGACATGCTGTATGTGGTGTGCCCCTTACCACATTTCTCTAGGTGTGATGGACAAATGAGAACAGGATGTTTGCAAACTGTGATAAACATGGACTTCTTAGGACACACTCATAAGGATCTGGAAATAGATTATTCTGAACCTAAGAGTGAGATTCTTCTACTAGTTTGATCTTTAAAAATTTATTAGAGTAAATGAAAAATATCTGCTATGATCTGTTTGATGAAGTTTGATAGAAACAAATGCAAATTATATTGTCCCTTCAAATAGTTTGTGACACTATTAGGTTGAAGCAATGTGACCTAAAATTATTTAGATGATGTCAGTGACATTAATGTGAGTCACCATTTGGTCATTGTAAAGATAAATCTCTGTTAGTTGTTGGGTCTTTAAGTCTACAGCTGCCAGAATGAGGAAAATAGGGGCCGTTCTTTACATTGTGTCAATCAAACTGCACGTGGGGGGCTGGAGAGATGGCTCAGCAGTTAAGAGCACTGGCTGCTCTTCCACAGGTCCTGAGTTCAATTCCTAGAAACCACGTGGTGGCTCACAACCGTCTGTAACGGGGATCCGATGCCTGTTTCTGGTGTTTCTGAAGACAGCTACAGTGTACTCATGTAAATAAGATAAAACTTAAAAAAAAACTGCACGCGGAGTTTTGGGTTACCAACGTAAAAATTTAATTTATAGTGAGAGAAAATAATCAGAA
The DNA here is from genome assembly GCF_004785775.1 of Grammomys surdaster. Classification (NCBI taxonomy): domain Eukaryota; kingdom Metazoa; phylum Chordata; class Mammalia; order Rodentia; family Muridae; genus Grammomys; species Grammomys surdaster. The sequence continues at coordinate 1,905,656 of NW_021620812.1, read as the reverse complement.
CTTTAAAAAACTATTTATTTTTATTTGTTTCATTTTATTGAAAATAGTTTTTTCTCACATAATAAATCATGATTATGGTTTCCTCTTGTTCTACTCCTTGGAATTCCTCTCTTCCTCTCCAGATGAACCCCCGTTTTGTCTCTCACGGGAACAAACAGGCTTCTAAGGGATAACAATAAAAGAAACCAAAATAAGGTTAAAAAAAACCTAACACATTAGAATAGGACAAAACAAGCAAACCAAAGGAAAATGAGCCCAAGAAAAGGTACAAGAAACAGATATAGCTATTGAGACCCACTTTTTCATACACTAAGAAATCCCATAAAAACACTAAACTAGAAGCCATTGTACACAAATACACACGTGCACATGCACACACACGTGCACACACACACACAACCTGTAGGGTAAGAAGGAGAGAAGAAAAAATACAAATAAAATAAAAAATAAGATAAAGTTAAAAGAAGAAATAAAGAAAGAGAAGAGGATAGAGAAGAAAAGAAAGGAAAGGAAAGGAAGGGAAGGGAA
>NW_021620812.1:1869167-1904728 GCF_004785775.1 Grammomys surdaster | reverse complement strand
AGGGGAGGGGAGGAAAGGAAAAGCCGAGACATAACATGAGACAACAGACCTCCAAAGAGGCTGGAGTGTTCATTTTCTTTTGGCCACCTACTGCTGGGCATGGAGCCTTCCCTTAAGGGTAATTTATTTCGGCCCTTTTTTGCCTGCTTGCAGTTATTTGCCAGAACATCTGTTAGAACCTACTTCAGGATTCTGGCATTATACAGAAGACCCCCATCAGTTGAGAGGAAAAAACGGTTGAAGCAGACCGCCCAGGCAAGCTCTTCATTGGTGGGCTTAATACAGAAACAAATGAGAAAGCCCTTGAGGCGGTGTTTGGCAAATATGGACGAATAATGGAAGTGCTTTTGATGAAGGACCAAGGAACCAGTAAATCAAGAGGATTCGCTTTTGTCACTTTTGAAAGCCCTGCAGATGCAAAGGATGCTGCCAGAGACATGAATGGAAAAGTCCTTAGATGGAAAAGCCGTCGAGGTGGAGCAAGCCACCAAACCATCATTTGAAATTGGTAGACGTGGACTGCCTCCACCTCCAAGAAGCAGAGGCCCTCCCAGAGGTCTTCACGGAGGAAGAGGAGGAAGTGGAGGAACCAGAGGATGCCCCTCATGGGGAAGACATGATAGTGGCTATTCCATGAGTTTTACCCTGAGTTTGTCAAGTAAAAAGAGGACCACCACCACGAAGTGGAGGTCCTCCTCCTAAAAGATCAGCACCTCCAGAACCAGTTCGTAGCAGCAGTGGGATGGGAGGAAGAGCCCCTTTGTCACATGGAAGAGATGGTTACAGAGGTCGGCCATGAAGAGAGCCCCTGCCTTCTTGTAGAGATGTTTATTTGTTCCAGAGAGATGATGGATGTTCCACTAATGACAGCTATTCAAGCAGAGACTGTCTGAGTTCTCGAGATACACGAGATTATGCACCACCACCAAGAGATTATATTTACCGTGATTATGGTCATTGCAGTTCACGACATGAGGATCCATCAAGAGTTTATAGTGATAGAGATGGATATGTATGGTCAGGAGCGTGACTATTCAGATCATCCAAATGGAGATATGAGAGTTATAGTAACTCATGCAGTGCACCCTCAACACAAGGGCCACCACCATCTTACAGAGGAAGCAGTTGCTATGATGATGACAGCAGCTCACGTGATGGATATGGAGGAAGTTGAGACAGTTACTCAAGCAGCTGAAGTGATCTCTACTCAAGTGGTTGTGATCTTGTGGGCAGACAAGAACGAGCGCTTCCCCCTTCTATGGAAAGGGGGTATCCTCCTCCATGTGATTGCTGCAAGCCGAGGAGCACCAAGAGGTGGTGGTGGCCATGGAAGGGGCCAATCTGATGGGGGGGAGGCAGAAGCAGATACTAGGAACAAAAAAAACCTTTTGGACCAAAAATCCCCATTCAAAGAAACAAACAAAAATGGAAACTTTGTCATAAACTACCCAAGGACTACTGAAAGGAAAAATTGTGTTACCTTTTTAAAATTTCCTGTTCCCCTTAATAAATTTTATGTTCTTGTGAAGGAAAAAGTAAGACATGTTTAATTTTATTTGCTATTATGAGTTGCTTTCAACATGCAAATGGTAGATGTGTAAGCCTTGAGTTGTTACTAGTGTTGTACTTTTTCAAGTAAAAGTGTCCCTGAAGGCCACTTCCTGTTTTTTCCTAGTCAATGAGGCAAGCAATCCCAAGATCTTCCACAGACTTTCATCCATCTGTCCTTTGGTCTCCATTGAGAGATGAATCACCCTGCCTGTGCAAAACAAGCCAGCCATTAGAGAGAGTTGGTTGGGTGTGCTACTTTCAGGATTTCAGGGTTTCTTCCAACTGAAATCTCAATGTTTGCAGTATATATATTAAAACAAATGAACAAGCCTGGGAAATAGTCATTTATTTCCCCAGCGAGACTCCCTTGAAGAAAATTAAGTTTTCATTTGCCAGTGGTTATCAGCTGGAGATAGGGTTAGAGATGGGTTAGGGATGGGGGCATATGACTGCTTCTCTTTTTAGTTCTAGGGCTCCATCTGGTGCAACTCTTTCAGGTCTTGTGCGTGTTGCTTCAGTCTCTGAGTTCAAGTGTGCTTCAGTACTACTGATGCAGAAGGCCTTGTTTCCTGGGTGTCCTCTATCTCCTCTGCTCTTACAGTTTTTCTGTCCCTCTTCTGTAAGATTTCCTGAGCTCTGAGGGGGAGGGATTTGATGGAGACCTTCTGTTTAGGCCTGAGTGTTTCAAAGTGTCTCACTCACTGCATGTTGTCTGGCTGTGAGTTACTGTATCGGTTCCCATCTGCTGCAGGAGGAAGCTTCCCTGACGATGGTTAAACAAGGCATGGTCGATGAGTCGAGTAGAATGCCATCAGGAGTCATTTTATTACTACATTACTATTTTATTACTACTTTATTTTACTGTTTTAGAACACTAGTATTTGGTTCTACCCTAGGTTCCTGAGCTATGTAGTCTCAGGTCACCCAAGCTGTGTCAGGTATGGTGTCTATCTTGTGGAGTAGCCTCGTCAAATCAGAGACTGGTTGGTTACTCCCATAAGTGCTGTGCCACCATTGCTCTAGAATATCTTATAGGCAGGGCACCATCGTAGATCAAAGGGTTTGTAGTTGGGTTAGTGCTTACGTTTCTCCTTTGGTATCATGCAGATACCAAAAAGAGAAGTGAGTGAAGGCTCTAAATACGCAGCGGCTTGACTTTTCCCTCTTCAAGGAGTGTAGGTATTCTCTTCAGCAATGGGGCCCTGCTGTTAGTTTGTGGAGAGTAACCTATATATAGTCTTGGCAACAGCCTAGGTTATTTGGGGGTTCTGATGGTACTCCTTTGGCCAAAACCTCAATTAGGTGTAACCCAATCTCAGGACTGGATGCTTCATCAGGTGACAAGAGATGTCCAGTTAGATTTTGTCTCCCTAATACTTGACTTTTTTAAAAAATATTACCTTCATATATGTATGTACTTTTAGGACTTTTCTATTGTATTAAATTTCCATACTACCCCCTTAAATGGCCTTTACTTTTAGCTGTCTCTCCATATATCCCCTTCCTAATACCTCTCCTTCCTTCCCTCCCCACCTGATTTTCCCATTCCAGGACCCCATCCTTAATCCATACACAATCATTTATTCTACTTCTCTTTCCTAGAGAGATTTAACTATTCCCTCCTCAGCCTTCAGTCCTGTCCTCTATACTTAAGCCCTGTGCTCCTATTGATTCTATCTTGGTTATAGCTGAATTAACAAATAATAGGCATGTATATGAGAATCCAGAGCAGATTTGTCTTTCTAGGTTTGGGCTACCTCACTCAGGATGGATTTTTCTAGTTCCATCCGTTTACCTCTGGATTTCATTATTTTATTTTATTATTATTTTTGGTGATTGAGTAATATTCCACTGTGTAAATACACCACATTTTCTTTATTTGTTCATCCGTTGAGGGACATCTAGGTTGTTTCAAATTCCTGGCTATTATGCATAGATCTGCAGTGAACTTGGTTGTCTCTGTAGTAGGATGAAGCTTCCTTTGGGTATATAACTAACAATGGTGTAACTGGATTTCCATGTAGATTCATTTCCATCTTCCCGAGGAACCATCGCACTGATTTCCATAGTGTCTGTACAAAATATCAGTCTGACCAGCAATGAGGGAGTTGTTCTGCTTATCCCATATCCTCAGCAGCATGAGTTAGGTGATGCTTGTTACATTAATTGTAGTTATTTTGATGATTGTAAGATGAAATATCTAAATAGTTTTGATTTGTAGTTCCCTGATGACTAAGGATGTTAAAAAAGTTTTTAAGTGTTTCTTAGCCACTTGAGATTTCTCTTTTAAAAATTCACTGTACCTCATTTTAAAATTGGATTATTGGTTTCCTCGATATCGAGTTTTTAAGTTTAAAAAAAATATATTTGATATTAACTATCCATTGGATGTATAATTAGTAAAATCTTTCCCCATTATTTAGGATGCTACTTTATCTGAATGACCATGACCTTTGGCATATAGAAACTTTTCAGTTTCATATGGTCCCAATTATTAATTGTTGATCTTAGTGCCCGTGCCAGTGTTTCTGTTCAGAAAGTCTTCTGTGCCAATGAGTTCAAGGGTATTCCTCATGTCTCTTCTATCAGGTTTAGTGTAGCTGGTTTTATGTTGAGTTCTTTAATCCATTTGAAGTTGAGTTTTGTGCAGGGTGATAAGTATGGGTTGATTTGGATTCTTCTACATGCAAACGTAGGGCTACTGATTTCTTTGAGTTAATTTTGTATCCAGCCACTTTGTTGAAGGTGTTTATCAGTTATAGGAGTTCTCTGGTAGAATTTTTGGGGTTGCTTATGTATACTATCATGTTATCTGCAAATAGTGATACGTTGACTTCTTTTCTAGTTTGTATTCCCTTGATCTCCTTTAGTTGTCTTAATTGCTCTGGCTAGAACTTTAAGTACTATAGTGAATAGATAAGGAGAGTGGGAAGCCTTGTCCTGTTTTTAGTGGAATTGCTTTAAATTTCTCTCTGTTTAGTTTGATGCTGGATATTGGCTTGCTGTATATTGCCTTTATGTTTAGGTATGTGCTTTGTATCCCTGATCATGAAGGAGTGTTGGACTTTGTCAGAGGCTGTCCTCTGAGAGGTAAATTGTTTTACAGCTCTAAAGAGCATATTCTAAGTTGTAAATGCCTGCTTTCTATCTTCATGGCACATGAAGACTGGCTGAGCTCTAATTGCAGTTTTAATATCAGAAAGGGCTTAAATAGCAGTCCTATTATAAAGGGCTTCATAATTACTAGTATATTTTTTAGAAATTCTTATCGAATCATCATTAGGAATTAAGAAATCGTCTATCTGTATAACATCACTACAAGATAGTTTGTCTTTGTTGATCGGCAGAAAATCTGTCCAATAGTGTGGATTAATTCCCAGGGATTATATATTAATTGAGTTTAATAATAATAGGAATCAAATCAATAGTAGGAATCAAATCCTAAAAATGTCTCCCCTTCCTGCCTACCTGCAAGGGCTCATTCATTGCAGTCCACAGTTCATGGTGAAACCATCTCAGGAAGATCACCTGCTAGTCTTTAACCTTCCCTAGATGACTCATGGCATGAAATATTTTGTATTTGTTAGGTCCATTTGGTTTATAATGTCTGTTAGCTCCAATATTTCTCTATTTATTTTTTGTCTGGATGTCTTGTCTGTTGGTGAGAATGAGGTATTAAAGTCTATCACTATCAGTGTGTGAGGGTCAATATATGATTTAAGCTGTATTTCTTTTATAAATTTGGGTGCCCTTGTGTTTGGAGCATAGATATTAAGAATTAAATGCCATGTTGGTGAATTTTCCCTTTGATGAGTATCTCTTCTGATTAGTTTTAGTTTGACACTCTTTTGTCAGATATTAAAATGGCTATACTAGATTGATGTTTAGGTCCATTTGCTTGCGCTATCTGTTTTCATCTTTGATAGAGGTGATCTATCCTTGATGTTGAGGCTGTTTCTTGGATGGAGAAGAAGCATGGGCCCTGTTTTTGTCCATTATATTTGGCTGTGTCTTTTTACTGGGGAGGGATTGAGATCATTGATATTGAGAAAGATCAATGAGCAGTATTTGTTGATTCATGTTATTTTGTTGTTGTGGTGTGTGTGTGTGTTTTGTTTTTCCTTTTTTGATTTGTTGATTTGGCATTATTCTTTGTGTTTTCTTGTGTGTAGTTAACCTCTGTTTTCCCTCTTTCACCTTTTATAAGGCTGGATTTTTTGATAGAAATTGCTGAAATTTGCTTTTATCAGGCAATGTCTTATTTTCTCTATTATGATTGAAAGTTTTGCTGGACATAGTAGTCTATGCTGGCATCTGTGGTCCCCTAGAGTCTGTTTAATATCTCTCCAGGCCTTTCTGGCTTTTAGAATCTCCACTGAGAAGTTAGAGGTTATTTTGATAGGACTTCCTTTATATGTTATCTGGTCTTTTTCCTTTGCACCATTTAATAAATATTCTTTCCTTTTTTTTCTGTATCTTCAGTATTTTGAATATTATATGTGGACAGGAGTTTATTTTCTGTTTTTTTTCAATTTGGTGTTTGTTCTGTAAATTTCTTTTATTTGATAGGTATCTCTTTCTTTAGGTTAGGGAATTTTCTTCCATGGTTTTGTCGAAAATATTTTCTGTGCTTTTGAGCTGGGTTTCTCCTCCTTCATCCTTAGTGTTCAAAACTTTCTGGATGTTTTGTGTCAGAATTACTTTTATTTAACATTTCTTTATTTCTCTATTGTGCCTTCCATACCCCAAATTATCTCTTCCATTTCTTGTATTCTATTAGTGAGGCTTACCACTAACATTCCTGTTTGAGTTTCTAAATTTTAATTTTCAGATTTCCCTCAGTTTGTGCTTTCTTTATTGATTCAACCTATGACCTGTTTTATTCATTTAGTTCCACTGTTTGTGTTTTCATAGATTTCTTGAAAGGATTTACTAATTCATATTTAAGGACTTCTAACATATCCATAAAGGTTATTTTAAGTTGTTGTTGTTTTTTTTAAATCTTGTACTTCAGCTATACTCCATTCTCAGGGCCTACTGTAGTAGGGTTGCTGGACTCTAGTGGAGATATATTGCCCTGGCTGTTATTGGTTGTGCGTTTTTGCTGGCATGGAGGCATTTGGGTTTAGAAAAATTGTAATTTTATTTGCTGATATCTTGTCTGGTTTTTGTTGAATGGGTGATTTTTCCTTTTTTTTTTTTCCCTCTCTGGTTCTGAGGAGGGAGTTATGGATGTGGTTTGCCCTGCAGGGAATTCTTCTGGTATTCTGATTGGTGTATCCACCGGGGGTTCCAGGTAAAATGTGTCTCTAGATATTGGGAGCTGACACTTAAGAATGGGAATGGGACAGGAGGGGACCCGGGCGGAGCCACAGGAGGCAGGAAATCAGGGTGCTCTGCCAGGATCTGCTTAGTCTCTTAGGAATGGAAACAGAAAGTGAAGAGAGGCCACAACAGGGAGTCTGTTACAAGAAGACTTAGGGATGAGACTGGGGATTGGGTTTGGAGGAGAGGAAGATGAGCGAAAGTCTCAAACTTACCCACCTGCTTCGGTGGCCTCCTTGCATCTCCGGCAGGCTTGGCTGGTGGTTTTCCGGGGAATGCCTGCCTACTGGAGCTGGGGGCTGGTATAATGGGATGAGTGGGAAGAGATGCTAGAGATCTCTCTGATCTCTCTCTTTGGAGATGGACACGGGGAAGAGGGGAGGCTATAGCAAGTTGTTGGATACAAAGTTGTGGTAGAGACTGGGGGATTCGACACTTGGAGAAACAGAAGGGGAAGTGAAAATCTGCAGTTAGCCTACCCACTTTCCTGGCTGGAGTGCAATTTCTATTTATTTTTAAAAATATGCAACATATTAAAAGGCGTTCTTTAAGCCTTTCTAGGCTCATCTAGTAGAAATATAGGATGAACTTATAGAAGATATGCCTGGTCTCCTTTGACATGGGCCTCTAAGTAAATTATTCAAAATTATTCTGGTTCTGTCCCTAGAACCAATCCAAGCTGCCTAGATATCTGGGTCACAGAGCAAACTTTCGTCTTTTATTCCCGATTCTGCAACCACACTCATTTGAAAAGATGCCATCGGGGTATGACGAAGACAAGTTTGGAAAAAACAGTTCAAGGTAACAAGTTCGAGTTCTTCAGCCTGAGGCAATGTCATTCCATCTGGAGGCAATTTTAATTTATGATTATAGTTTTAGTCATTGTAACTGTAGAATTTGATTTACTTAATTATTTCAATTATGCTAGTTTCTTGGACAACAGCAACATCAACAGCGATCCCCCAGCTACTTTTTTTCAGTTTGAAAATTTTAATCCACAGTGACTAAGGGAGATCACAGCTAGTTCACACTGGCCTCCAAAGTCAGTCAGGAGAAACTAGTAACATGTAACATACATGTTTTGGTTATTTCCTGTGTGAATCATAACAGAATTCATGATGATAAACGGGGTAGGCACAACAACAAAAGGCTGCACCATCGTTGTGTATGGGAGTGATACACAAAAGTAAACAAGGGTGGGACCGTGACTCAGCAGCAGAGCGCACGCGAGTTGGACTGTAACTTCACAGCGCAGCGCACACGAGTGGGACGCGAGTGGGACGGTGACTCGTAAGCAGAGTCCACGAGAGTGGGACTGTAACTCCACAGCAGTGTGCACGTGAGTGGGACCTTGGCTCAGCAGCAGAGCACATGTGAGTGGGACTGTGATTGCACAGCAGAGCTCACGCGAGTGGGACCATGACTCAGCGGCAGACCGCATGTGAGAGGGACTGTAACTCCACAACAGAGAACACCCAAGGGCCTGGATTTGATTCTCAGTGCTTCAAAAGCACAAAAGGAAAAAAAAAAATCCCTCACCTTCATGTAGAAAGAGAACAGATGGTATTTTAAGGGTTAAGACTAATTTTGAGGACTTGCGGTATTCAGGCTTGTGTCAGTGTAACAAAATACCTGGCTCAGGCTACTTATGCAGACTATGATGCTTGCTTGACTTGCAGCTTTGGAAATTCAAAGTGTGAGTTCAAGTGGGCCGTTTTCTAGCTGGTTTCTGCTAAAGGTGGCAGATGGCAGGAGTTCTGGTGGGGTGTATGCAGTTGTAAGCAGTTGTGCCTTGGGCAGGTGTGGAGAGAGGAAGGGAGGGGTGGGGCTAACCCTGCTCCTTTCATGGGTGGGGTTACACCTGCCCCTTTTGTCTCAGGCCTCCATGGGAATCAGCATGCTTCAGGGACAGTTCCTTACTTCCCAGATGTCTCTCCTCTTCTCAGTGGCATCATTCTAGGGCTGAGCCTTTAGTCACAGTGGATCCTTGGATCTCAAACCTCAGAAAGATAGATTAAATAATGTTTATAAAGCAAGACAATAAATGTCAATCACTCCGTAAGCATCTAGACAGTGATGGTTATTATTAGGATTGTGATTGTCACTATCAAATTAAATGGCCTTGGTTACAGTTCCATGGGTGGATCTCCTGCCTTAGGGAACAAACAAGTATACGAACGTTTATCCAGAGAGGACAAAGTGCCTGGATTGGAGTGCTCACTTGACTTGCTTTCTGAGAAGAAAAAAACTGCTATGAATATTCTAAAACACCCCTCATCTCCTTTGCTTTGCTCTCTGTGGCTTTTACTCTGAGAAGCTAGTGTCCAGTGAGACAGACAGACAAAGGCCTCCACACCAGTGACTCAACACAAGGTGGTCCTCTGAGCAGGTCCTTAAGAAGCCGTCCCTCTCTACTAGCATTCTCCATGCTGCGGATGTCACGTGACATTCACATCAACAGTATTGAGAGGGTGTGTAGGATGAATGGCACATCCCTGAGAGACATCCTGGAGTTCTCGATGTTGATATCGTGAAGGTGACTTTATTTGGCAGTTCAGCCTTCACAGCTACATCGAGGATGAGAGGTATCGTGCTGAATAAGAGTGGATGCTAATGCACTGTGATTGGTGCCCCTATAAAAGGACAGTTAGGGTATCGTCAGGGTGATGGCAGCAGTGTGCACACAGAGCAGAGCTGCTGCTGAGACACCTCAGGACACCTGCCAGGTTTCCAGAACAGACGAGCATTTGAATCTGAAGACTGGGAGAAGATGTCTCTCACAAGTGTGAAAGGGCTCTGTTGATCCCTGCTGACCCTTTGGCCATGGACCGGAATGAGAAAAACAGCTCTTTTTTGTGTTTGAGTGATTGTCTTACGGATTTACGTGATAATCATTTTGTTTTAGAGCTCTAGTTAAGGCCATTCTTAAGTTCACTCTTTAGAGTTGGTTATCTGTTCTAAATACATAACAAAAACAGAGAAAGTATATTTAAAATATTTTGAAATGTTCAGAAACTCCTACCTGTGGCTGAAGAGCTGGTGGTTTCTAGGGAAGACAGGCATCAGTTTCCTTAGTGATGTAACCCCCAAGAAGCTTCCCATGCACACGTACTGGCAGTGCTGAGTAGACTCAGTGGGTTTAAAAAGAGTACACACTGTTGTGTACGTGTGTGTGTGTGTGTGTGTGTGTGTGAGTGACAGGAGTGGTGAGAAGGCCTTGGAGGAAGTTGGATGAGAGGGAGTGGGGGTGTGAACAAGACACATATTATTTACAAAACTATAAAATAATACAGTAAAAATTATATCTTGACGAAATATGCAAAAAATGAGGATGAAAACACATTTTCATGAAAAAAAGGAATGGGATTCTTGAAAATAAAAATGTGATTATTGAGATGAGACTTAGCAGAGAGGATAATGCCTTAATACTGAGAAAATGGACTGACTGGGCATCACCAACGAAGAAACAAACAGGGAAGCAGCATAGCTAGGTAAGTGTAGAAAGTAAAATGTAAAATAATTGAAGGTTGGAATCAGAGACTTTAGGATACACCCAAGAGGATTCAGAGGCCAGCAGGAGGGTGGATGGTCAGGAAGCATGAGTTAGAGAAGTAATGGGTGACATCTGAAGAGAGAGTGAGACTCAGTTACACAAACAGTGAGTCTCTACCCTGAGACTGCCTGCCTCCTGAAGGTGAAATAGCATAGTAAGGTTAGATTTGCACACGTGGAAATGTTTTGATGAAGGTTCTAGCAGATTAGATGGCAGCAGATTCAAAGATTCAAGGGGAATGAGATTTCTTCACCAAGGCTAAAGAAAAGGTAAAAAAGCTCATGACTTACAGACGCTCATGGGAGGAGCTACTTATGCCAACAGTCAGAATAGCAAATGTGCAGAAAGGATACAGGACACAAGAATCTATGACAGCTTAAAATGTGTGAACAAGTACACTATGACTGTGACAATCACTATGTATTAAAAATCAGATTTAAATATTCTAGATAGTCCTTTGGTGAAAGAGGATCTCTGCCGAGACAGGTCTACTTTCTATGTAGCATGGAGTGAGCTTGAAACCAGTATCTTCCTGCTTCTACCTCCTGGGTGCTAGGACTATAGGCAACACCATGTCTGGTTTACTCTTTTTATTCCTTTTTAAAAACTATGTTCTCAGGCAGATATGAGAGGTCTACACAACCACCTGAGGGAGTGGTGATGTCTGGGTCCATGGCTGTGCTGCAGCTGAGGTTTGTGTTGATGTTTGCTGCCTTTGTTGCCGCTGAGCGTCATTTGGATGTCTGTGTTCTGGGATGCTGCCAGAGACCATTTTGTTGTCCAGTGGCATGCTGCCACCAGGGCCAAACTGAGCTGAGTGCCTTGTGCTGCCACCTGAGGCCGTGTTGATGTCCTGGCCCCAGATGCTGCTAAGGGCTATGTCTGGGTCTGTGGTCCTGCTGCAGCTGGGATCTGTGTTGAGGTTTGTGGCCCAAGTTATTCCAAGGGCCATTCAAAAGGGCCATGCAGATGTCAGTGGTCTGGGCTACCACCTGAGACCATGTGGGTGTCTGAGGACCATGTTGCTACCGGGGGATGTACTGATCTGAGTGGCTTGCACTGCTACCTGAGGCCATGGTGACATCTGGGCCCATGCTACCTCAGGATACCAGGTTTCAGGAAGAGGGGTGTGACACAGTTCCCACTCATGGAGCAGGGTCAGTAGGGTGTGGTTCTTCCAGAGTATGGATGGTTGCTTTAGGCATAAGGCTTGTTTGCATAATAATGTACATATTTTTTTGTGTTGGGGGGGATGTTTTCCCTGCCAATGTTATCAGGGAATGCTCTCCCTGTCAAGGTTAATGACTCCATGATAATTAGAAACAGCATGGGTCTGGGAAGTGAGAATGTATCTAATGTTTCTCAGCAAAATAGTATTGCTGTGACCTTCAAGACATTTCTTAAGGCTGTGGGAAATAACTCTGAAAACAGGAGTTCAAGAATGTATAAACAGGATTTCTCAACTATGCGAAATGCAAACTCAACTATGCAATATGAATTGTATGAGGGCTTCATGGGTCTGAAAGAACAGAGACAGCTGAACTAATGAGTTTATAAAGCGAAAGAAATAGTTAAAAACCACAGGCCATGGTTCAAATAATAAAGGAACACCAGCAAGTAAAGGAATGGTAATCTCAGGACAGGATCCTACCAAGCTAAGCTTATTGTTTGTGTTACAAAGGCAGGCAGATCTCTAGGGCTTGTTATGTTAAAAACAAGTACTTGCTGTCTTTTTCTGAGAGTCAAGGGGCTAATTGTCATAAAATACTGATTCATTGGATAATCAAAAGGGAATCTCTGGTAAATGACCAAATTGATGTGCAAATAAAAGATGGAGCTCTGGTCTGCAAGAGCTGGGCTATCCAGAGAGCTATTATAGCTCTTTTAGAATGTTTCTAGCAGGTTTTCTGAGTATGATTGGAAAACCCATGAGCTTCCTAGAGAGCTGTCTAGAGAACTATCTCTACCAGACTGTAGAGCTGTCAGCTTGCACCGATCTCTGATTTTGAGTGATTTCTTCCACTACTCCCAAACACCTCCTCCTCAGGTTCCCTGGCCAAACTGAGGCAGGTTCTTGGCAGCAGTGGGCCGTATCTGGGTCATGTCTGGGTCTGTGGTTCTATTGTAACCAGGGTCTGTGTTAATGTCTGAGGCCCACATTACCACCAAAGGCCATGAGTACTGTGTTGAGCCGGCCTTTCCCAACACTAGTGCTTGGTACCCCGAAGAGCTGGCCCTGGTGGTGTTGGTACTGGAAAGCTAACCCCTCCTCTCACTGACTGAGAGCACTTGGGAGAGCTGGCTCCTTGCTTGGATAGCATAGGAAAGCTGGCTTTGTTGAGAAGAGTGCAGGAGAGCTGATGGGCTGACCAACTCAGCTACCATCCAGTTCCCAATCCTGGGCTTTGAGCTGGCCCACTGTATTCTATCTATGAACCGCTAGAATTTGTGAAGGGGCCAGTCCTGCAGAACTAAAGCTTCAGGATGTTGTTGACTCAGGGTAACAGCAGAATGTCCTAGAGGAGTCTCAGTGATAATCCAGTGTTGATGGTTTTGCAGATGTCAAAGGCCTCAGATCAGGCCAATGACTCATTGCCATGAACATTTGCAAGTGAGCTCTTAGGACAAGAATGTACTGTGTGACAAACCATAGCTTCCATGGTGATGTTTTTGTTTGTTTGTTTTCTTTGGCAGGGAAGGTTACAAGAATGGAGGGCAGTTAAAGAGGGACTGGGGAATGAATGAGACTGAGGTGCATGATATGAAATTCACAAGGAATCAATGAAAACCAAACAAACAAAGCTTAAAGAAAAATAACAACCACAGAAAACTTTTTTTAGTCTAAAAAGCAGAATAATAAATAAATAAATAAATAAATAAATAAAATAAAAATCAAGGTTAAAGGGTAGCAGAAAATACAAGATAAAAGAGAAGAATCACTCTAAATATAAATACATTATCATGATAAACAAGTAGTAAACACATCACAATAAGTGTAGATATATTGAGAGTCTGTCTCTTTTTTCTTCTTTTTAAAGAAAGTTATTTATTCACTTTACATACTGATTGCTGCCCCCCTCTGACCTTCCTTGCCCCCACAGTCCCTCCCCCTAGCCCCCTTCTCCTCTGAGAAGGTGGAGGTCCCTCCAGGGATAGCCTCCCACCTTGCCACATCAAGTCTTTATGAGCCTAGGCACATCTTCTCCCACTGAGGGCAGACGAGGCAGCCCAGCTAGAACATAGCCCTTGTATAGGCAGCGGCTTTAGGAAAAGACCCTGCTCAGGTTGAAGGTCAAGCTGCACATTTGCTCCATATGAACAGGGAGGCCTAGTTCCAGTCTATGTATGTTCTTTGGTTGATTCAGTCTCTGAGAGTCCCCAAGAGTCCAGGTTAGTTGACTCTATTGGTTTTCCTGTGGAGTTCTTATCCCCTTTGAGGCCCTCAATACTTCTCCCAACTCTTCCATAAAGGTCTCTTAAATATACATGATTGAATTAAAACAATGCCGAACAGTGCTAACAGTCTTTATAAAACACGTAGATAAGGCAAATATGCAAAAGCTGGACACTGTGGCCCATATCTGTACTCCTAGAACTAGGAAGGTAGAAGTAGAAGTCTTGGGTTCAAGGTTTACTTTGTTTATATAGTTGGTACCACTTTAAGATACAGGAGATGCTGCCTCAAAAATAACAAACAAGCAAAAAACCCACACATACAAACACACAAAACACATAAAGTTTAGAAACTAAAGATATGACATGAAGATGGATAGAACCAATACCAGCAAAAAGAAAGGTTGTATTATTATTATTGCTACTGTATATAAAATTGGAATGTATTCAATTTCCACTAGTTTACTGAAAGAATTGTAACATTCTAGAATGATGTCATTTGCTTTTTTTGGGGGGGGGAATAAATTATTTCTGAAATTTCAGTTATCTACTTTAAAAGCCATCATTTTAGAAATAAAATTTTCTTCAATTAAAGAATGGTCTAACGTTTTAATGCTTTCATACTTTAAATTATTTTACCTATTAAAAGTGAGGTCGGATTCCTTCTCTGATGTTCATATACTGTCCCAGGTTGGAATGAAACAGATTCGACTTTTAAAATTTAAATATTATCAAGAACAAAGGAAGTATTTTGGTCACAATCATAAAACTAAGCACCTAAGTAACTCCAGACATATGGACTTCGGGAGATTCGATTCATGTTTGTGTTTAGAAGAGTTAATGGAAAGTTCTGGAGGAAAAAAAAATCACTTTTTAATTTTTTTTTCTTTTCTAGGAGCCTGTTGGTCATCTGGGGGCAATTTGAAGCTCTGTCTAAGCATGAATGTTACTCAATTCCTATTCAGTTCCCCACAAGCCCCAGCTGAGCGCGTACAGGTTGCCAAAGCTCTGTTAACTAGATACACAAAGACTTCCCGGACGTGAGTGTCTAGTATGGGAGGCAGCCAAGTACTTGCTATGTAGGAAGTGCCACAGTAGAGGAAGCTCACCGTGAGGAGTGGGGGTGGGGGTGCAGGGTGCGGGGCGGAGGCAGAGAAGCAAGTGTTTGTACAAACAGAAGCTAAAAAGGTGGTAGCATGAATGAACTGGACAAAGTTGATTCTGGTTGGCCCACGATTTCACGCTGTAACCAGAAGGGAAGCAAGTGGACCAAGGCCCAGTGTAAACACCCTCTGAATGACACTCCCCCACACCCCACTGTCCATAGGATTTCTCTGTAGGTCTCAGCACAGATGGCAAACACGTGCCTTGAGGACTGATTTTCCAGTCCATGTGAGTTTCCCTTTAGCTGCTTCCTTAGTCATTCTTTTTAATGCTTTGAGGTCTCGCAGAGCTATGCCAGTCAACAGATCCCATGTGACCAAGGACAGAAGTGTCTGGCTGGAAGCTGCCGTTCTGTCCTTGTTTTTCTTTCACAACATTAAAGCAAAAGATGATAGGGTAGGATCTTAAAGGTCGGAGAAAGACAGGCAGTCAGAGGGTGATTGAGAGCCTTCACTTCATCTAGAGACTGAAGCATCTTTGCTTTAGCTCCACCCACTTTCAGAAATGCTTCCCTCGTGTGAAATGTGCTCATTCTGCTAGCAAGGCATACCACTTATGTACTGTTATGTAATAAACCACACTAAAACTTAGGGACATCAAACAATAGTGTTCATTTTGCTTGGAAAATCTGCAATTTGGGAGGACCCGGTGGGGATGACTGCGCTCTGTTCCATAGGATGCCATCTGGGACCTCAGACAATATTGAGGTCCTCTTCTTTCAAGAGGGTCGATTTTCACCACTGAGGACTATCATCAGTCAGGTAGCTCAGACAGGAAAGGAACCTGGAGACTCTCTCTCCATCAGGATGCTTGGGCGCTTCACGGGCATACGTGGGCTTTCTCCAATCATGGTGGCTGGCTCTAAGAGGAGATGCTCTAAGAGACAAGAAACAGAAAAGCCAGTCTATGAGGGACAGGCCTAGAAATGGTTGTGACATTGTTCTACAGTCCGTTGGTAGAGCCTGCCTTTCATCGGGACCACAGCCTCAGCTGTGTTGGAATTGTATGGTAGCACGCATCTCATACGGCTGTGTGGTTTGTAAGGATATAGGGACAGAGATAAAGGCTGGGAAAGATTCCTCTTAGGTCAGTTTCTCTCAAATCATCATTGAACAAGTTGTTCCCTTGTTCTTTATCACTGGCTTTCCTCTTTGCCTTATGTGGAAATCCACTGTTATTTCCCTCCTACTTGTGAGACTGTGTTCACTTCTCTATTTACTTAGCTTACATGATTAGCTGTACTAGTCTCACTTGAAAAAATTCATTTATTTTATGTTTTATGTATATGAGTACCCTATAGTTGTGTTCAGACACACCAGTGGAGGGCACTAAATCCCATTACAGATGGCCGTGAGCCACTCTGTAGTTGCTGGGAATGGTGGGTTATGTTGTTGGATTTTTATATATTGAATCACCTCTGCATCCCTAGGATGAAGCCTACTTGATCATAGAGGATGATGTTTTTGATGTGTTCTTGGATTTAGTTTGTGAGTATTTTATTGAGTATTTTTGCACCAATGTTCATGAAGTAAATTGGCCTGAAATTCTCTTTTTGGTTGAGTCTTTGTGTGGTTTAGGTATCAAGGTGACTGAGTTCATGAGGTAAATTGGTCTGAAATTCTCTCTTTGGTTGAGTCTTTGTGTGGTTTAGGTATCAAGGTGACTGTCCTCATAGAATGAGTTTGGCAATTTTCCTTCAGTTTCTATGTCATGGAATAGTTTGAGGAGTATTGATTGGTTTTAGCTTTTCTTTGAAAGTATGATAGAACTCTGTGCTAAAACCATCAGGTCCTGGACTTTTTTTTGGAGGTGGGGGGAGAATTTAACGACTGTTTCTATTTTCTTAGAAGTTATAGATTGTTCACTAGATCTTTATTTAACTTTGTTAAGTGGAATCTATTCAGAAAATCATCCAATTCATGTAGATTTTCAAATTTTGTGGAGAACAAGCTTTTGAAATAAGACCTAATGATTCTTTAGATCTCCTCAGTGTCTGTTGTTATATTTCCCTTTCATTTCTGATTTTGTTAATTTGGATTCATCTCAAGGAGAACTTTGTAATTTGTTTATGGAGGCACTTGGTCCTATGAACTACTTTCATTTTGTCACATAAGTTTGGTTTTGCTGTGCCTTTATTTTCATTGAATTCTTTAAAGTCTTTAATTTCTTTTTTTATTTCTTCCCTGGAACAGTGACCATTGAGTAGAGAGTTGTTCAGTTTCCATGAGTTTATGGGCTTTCTGTTGTTTTTGTGAGTCCAGTTTTAATCCATGGTGATCTGATAAGATGCAAGGGATTATTTCAAACTTCTTGTATCTGTTGAGAGTTGGTTTATGACTGATTTTATGGTCAGTTTTGGAGAAGGTTCTGTGAGATGCTGAGAATAAGGTATATTCTTTAGTTTGGGTGTAATATTCTGTAGATATCTGTTAGATCCATTTGATTCATAATGTCTGTTAGTTTCATTCTTTTTCATTCTTTTTCTGTTTAGTTCCTATTTCACTGACTTGTCCATTGGTGAGAGTTGGGTGTTGGAGTCTCCCACTATTAATGTGTGGGGTTCGATATGTGATTTAAGCTTTGGTAATGTTTCTTTTATGAAGGTGGGTGCCCTTGAATTTGTGTTATAAGATGTTCAGAATTGAGATGATCTCTGGTGAATTTTTCCTTTGATAAATATTAAGTGCTCTTCCCCATCTCTTTTCATCACCTTTGGTTGAAAGTGTATATTATCAGATATTAGAATGGCTACCCCAGCTTGTTTCCTGGGTCTGCTTGCTTGGAAAACTCTTTTCCATCCCTTTACTCTGAGGAAGTATCTAGTTTTGTTGCTGAGGTAAATATGCAACAGAGTGATGGATCCAATTTACTTATCCACTGTTAGCCTGTGTCTTTTTATTGGGGAATTGAGACCATTGATGTTGAGAGATATTAATGACCAATGTTGCTAATTCCTGTTGTTTTTATGTTACAGTTCCTGTATTTTCTCTTGCTATTGATTTATAACTTTATCTAATTATGATCTGATTAACACTAGACATTTTGATTGATTTTATTTGTGAAGACTTGCTTCATGGTTACACCACAAACACATCAATTATAGTGAGCGTTCTATAGGCTACTGAGAAAAGAGTGTATCTTGAAGCAGTCGGATGGAATATTATTCTCTATGTTCTGGTGAAGTCCATTTCATCTACAGAACACTTAAAGCCTCAAACTTTTTTTTGTTGTTAATTATTTTGTCTTGACATTCTGCATGTTGACTAAAGTGTTGATTTTTAATACCGTTTTCTTGATTTTTGATTTTAATGTTGTTGTGCCTGTACACTTTTTTGTCCAGTTGTACTTATTTTATGAATAACTAATATAATACAACTGAGCGTGCCAGCACCCAGTGTATTATATTTATAATTGTCCTAACTTCCTGATGGATCTGTTCTTTCATTAATATATAATGACCTTCTTTATACCTCTGAATAAAATTTTGCTTGAAGCCCATTTTGTTAGATATGAGTTTAGTAATCTTACCTCTTCTAAATTTTTCAATTGCTTAGTGTATCTCTTCCTATCTTTCATTTTGAGTCGATATGTGTCTTTACCAATGGAAAGTATTTCTTGTAGACAGTAAATAGTTGGATCCTGTTCAATGTCATCAGTCAGTCTATATCTTTTATTTGGAGTTAAGACCATATGTTTAGGGTTATGATTGGGAGGCATTGACTGTAATCTTTGGTTGGTTTTCTGGTTGGTTTTTATAATGATTTTTTCCTCTGTATTATGGGTTTGCTAGTTTATTTACTCTAAAGGATTTCACATAATTCATGTTTCGTTTCTTTATCTACTCTTGATCTGATTTTTCTCTTTCCTGTGGTCTCCACTTTAACTATCCTTCCTTTTCATCTGGGTGTAGATTTCTTTGGGTATGTTTTTCAGTTCTTCTCACAAGTTGCTCTGGTTTACACTCATTTGGAAGATATTTATTTACAGTAATAACTTTGCTGGATGTTATCATCTTCTTCAGCTCTATTTGCTTTTAGGTCTTAGAATATGTTGTTTTGTACTTTCCCCATCTTTAGGATTTATTTTGAGAGCTGTGGAGGTAGTCTTATAAATTTGCTTTCTTTAGTTAACATTTTTCTATTGGTTATTTGTCCATCAGTTTAGTCAATTTAGCTACAATATGTCATGGAATGATTTTCTTTTCTGGTCACATGTTCAAATGCTTTCTAAGCTTGGATGTGATTTTCTTTTCAAGTCATAGTATGATTTCATTTAACATTTTTTTTAAATTTGAATTTTAGTGTTTTTACTGATCTAGGGACTTTTGTATGCTATGTAGGTTCTCTAAAAATTAGTTACATTTCCATTCCCCTGCTTTTTTAAAATTTATTTTATATGTTTAACAAACAGTCTCAATAAATTGCCCAGCTCACATGACTTTGCAACGTAGCCCAGGTGGGGATTATGAGTGCATACCACCATAGCTGGCAAGTTTAATGTCTCAGATAATTGTGCTCATGCTTATTTATTTTTTGTTGCTATTTAAACATAATATTTCCTTGATTTCTCTTCACTTCCTGGTATATTTTACCTGTATGTGATTTAATCAGTTGTTGGGTTTCACAGTGTTTTTTACTTTATGTATTTCATTTCCTAACATTTGTTTTTCCCCCTCACGTCTAATTTTCTTTGTCAAATTTCTTATCCACATTGCTACTTCCTTATCTAAATCCTGAATTGATTGACGCATGTCATTCATTTGCTTGTTTATACCTTCTTTGAAATCATTGATCACTTATGAGATGTCTGAGGCCACACTGTTGGCCACACTTAGGGTGGGAGTCTGAGCACGTTCTCCTTCCTTCTAGGGACTTCCGAGTTTGTTTGACAAAGCTAATGGCTGCCTTCTGAGTGCACTGGAGACAGAAGCAAGGAAAGCTAGTGGATCACTGAGATCTGCTCCAGAAGCTGAGTTTCTGTGTTTTCATCCCTGCCAGAGCTCTGCACAGCCTGAGGGAGGGGATCACAGACATCTCGTGGTCCCCTAGATCTGAGCATCAGAGTTTTCAGTCAAACAACATGGCACAGAGCCAGCTCCAGAGGCTGAATAGCACCTTGGCCATGGCTCAAGTTGTCCATTTCTAAAGGTATAATGTGCTGATGAACTTTATCCCTTGTCACAGAGAGTGGGGACACAAAACACTTTCGTTTTCACAGCCTGGGCCCCCTGCCACCTGACCTTATTAGCATGTCTGCCTTCAGGTTTCTTCCTCTCTACAACTGCCTTGTATGGCTGTTTCCCACCCAGAGACTGGTCGGGTGTCTCCCTGCTCCCTGACTTGTTTTCAGAACTCCAGAGCAGGTCAGTCTTGAACAAGCCTCTCTCTATGGAACCTGGATGTACCACACTTGAAGACATGTGCTTGCTAGAGTGCATTTCTTCTCTATTTTGCCCTATTACAAAGACAGATGACAGACTACAGACACGCTATTTTTTTTTTAATTGGTTATTTTATTTGTTTACATTTCAAATGTTATCCCCCTTCCTGGTTTCCCTTCTGAAACCCTCCTTTCCTTCCCCCTCTCCCTTCTATGAGGGTGCTCCCCCACTCACCCACCCACTCCTGCCTCAGTGCCGTAGCATCCTTCTACACTGGGGCATTAACCCTCCACAGGACCAAAGGCCTCTTCTCTCATCGATGCCCTCCTCTGCTACATATGCGACTGGAGCCATGGGTCCATCCATGTGTACTCTTTGGTTGGTGGTTTGGTCCCTGGGAGCTCTTGGTGGTGGTGGGGGATCTGGTTGGTTGATATTGTTCTTCTTCCTATGATGTTGTAAACCCCTTCAGCTCCTTCAGTCCTTTTCCTAACTCCTTCTTTGGGGTCCCCGTGTTTAGTCTAATGGTTGGCTGCAAGCATCCATATTTGTATTGGTCAGGCTCTGTCAGAGCCTCTCAGGAGACAGCTATATTAGGCTCCTGTCAGCAAGTGCTTCTTGGCATCAGCAAGTGTCTAGGTTCGTTGTCTGCATATGGGATGGATCCTCAGGTGGGGCAGTCTCTGTATGGCCTTTCCTTCAGTCTTTGCTTCACTCTTTGTTCCTGCATTTCCTTTAGACAGGAGCAATTCTGGGTTAATATTTTTAGATGGGTGGGTGGCCCCATCCATCTCATTAAGGCTTGTGAAAACTTTGGTTTATCCTGTGGCTAGGATTGTGAATCTTCCCCCACCAAGGCCACCTGGGTGACCCAGGCTGTGGCTTTGGTGTCCTTCCTGGGACCAGGACTAGAGCTCTGGCTTGCTTATGTCACTGTTTTATCCCATAGTCTGCAGTTTCTCTGCACCTTTTGGCTTTCTTATCATCTTTTTTTATTTTTGTTGCTCGGTTTTTCTTTATCTCCCTAGGATACAGCCTGTCCTTTGTTATCCAGACTCTTACTTTTAGAAAGTTTTATATTTTCCTATTATTTTACAATGTTATATAGAGTGCCCCGAGTTCTCCATCTTACCCCAGGGCTTGTTCTGTGGTTGTTAGTCTTAAAACTCAGCTGGTAGATCACTGTAGTTGATTGCTTTTTTTTTTTCTTTCTGATTTTCTGAAGCCAGGAAAAAGTGTGTCACACACAGTAGATGTTCAGGAATATTTCTCAAGTGTAAGAACAGTACACCTACAACGAAGAGACTCTGCTGTTGTGGTTATTAGCATCTTTTCCCAATTCCTTTTCTTTTCCTAGTGGACTTTGTTATGGTGAAATCCCCATGTCATGCCCTGTGTGAGTTCACTCGAGGGACAGTGATTGGTCCATGCATGCATCCATGCACCGGAATGTCCATCTGTCCACACATGCGTCCATGCACTGGAATGTCCATCTGTCCACACATGTGTCCATGCACTGGAATGTCCATCTCAGCAGCAGATTATGCTCCAGAAGCAGACAAATGAGACCCATGGTGTTTTTGTAGCTGCTTTCTATGAATGGTTTGAGAGTGTAGGACTCTACACTGCTTTTTAAACTCTTGTTATTTTATTTGTGGCTCTTTCTGAGATCTTATGAGCTCTGCATGATATAGTGAGAATCAGCTAAAAGAGCTTAACTGAATCTTGCCTTTTTTTCTTTTCTCCCCCGCTCTTTCTTTCATTTTAAGAAAGAAAGTCCTCCATAGCTGTTCCTTCCAAATTCTAAAGTCTATTACCACTAAGGATAATTGGTGCACAGTTGCCACAGAGTTAGCTCAGTGGCCCCAAATAACTGATGCACAAAGTATGAGTGACGTTCTAGAATCCCACGAGAGTCTAACCTTTCATAATCTCAAGTGTGAGTGAAGACTTGGCAAGATCAGAACTCAGTGCCAGCAGATACAGAGATAGTAAAAACCCCATTTCCTCACTTTCTGGTTTAGCCTCTTTGGGAGTGTGGCTCTGGGCTGGCCTGGCAAAATACCTCCTGGCTTCTATTTACACACAGCTAAATGCTTGATCTGTGTGGTCTGGCTCCTGTTAAACTGCAGTTAGAACTGTGGATGAAACCCTGTAAGCTTGAGGCTGCATGATTGAATCTGATAAAAGCAGTTATTGATGGGTTTCACTTTTCTTCATTAGGTCCACAGTACTGTGGCATCTGCAATTCCCACTCTGTTGGGTGGAGTCTTTTGCTCTGTTTACTCACCACTCAAGTTCTTGCTTTAATTTGTTATGCATGTTCAGCCTTCTCTAAAGGATCCTTCTGTAAAATACTCTATATCCCAAGAATGGATCTCAAACAACATAGTTACAAGCAAATCGGACATTTTGCAAGATCATTTGGAAAGTTGAGTAACTCATTTAGGAAAGGTTAGTGTGGGTGTCAACCAGGCAGTAGAATTCAATGTACCTGTGATTTGATGGTGTTAAACTGTTCAATTAAAAAAACAACATGCAATGAGAACCAGGATTCTTAGACTTGTAAGTGGTGCCCCAGGCTTGTTGCACTCATGACATGACTTAACACGAACCATATGCCTGAGATTTGTGTCCTGCAGAGCAACAGTTCTTCATGAAGGAGCGGCATGACGTTTGCTCTCACTTGCCCTGGTGTACCATTGCAATGTTTAGGGACATTTTGGGGTATCACTACTGGTAGATGCAGGATGGTGGTGGGCTGTAAGAGGAACTTAGTAAATAGAGTCCTGGGATTTTTTTTAAACATCATATAGCACATAGAACTATCCTCTTTCAGGACAGGAATTTCCTTACCTGGCCCCAGATGTCACTGCCATTGTGTTGAGAAATCCCAGTCCAGAAATTATTAGGAAGTAGTCTTGACTGTTGGTGTTAGTGCATTTTTATATTTGGTAGGAGAGGAGGTTTGCAGACACTGAAAGAAAAATTTCATGTAAATACACATTTTTTTGTTATTCTGAGTCAAGTAAAACCTTAGTAAAATCTATGAATGATGCTAATTCTATCAAAAGTGATAATCACGGGTTAAGGATAGATTATGTGCTTATATCTTGGTGTCTAGGCTGTGTATCATTTGAGCAAGTTAAGAATAGATTGCTCATGTCTTGTCTTGACTTCGAGGCTGTTTATCACTTGACTCAATTGAGAGTAGGTTGCTTCGGTCTTGTCTTTTAGGCTATACTTCACTTATTGACTGGGGAGATCTTATTCCAGAAAATGTTCACCTTATATTAGTGCATTAACATTGAGTCAGAGACTGCAGGGAATCTATTGGATTCTAAATTGTTTTGAAATAGTTGTACTGCATGCCTCTGTCTATAAGTGGCATGGTATCATGGTTAAGCAGGCACTTAGGAGCTAAGCAGTTTAAAAATCACCTTGTTGGCTGTTTACTTGAAGACTAACATACAAGGACTCTTCTGTCGACACTTTCTTCGTATGCACTGGCCCCCACAAGTTTCTGTTTCACACAGTGTTTTAGTTTTAGTTTTTCTTATGGTTTGGCTATGAGATGTGTCCCACAGGCTTATGTCCCCCAGCTGGTGATGCTGTTGTGGGAGGTTGTAGCATCTTTTGCTCATGGGACCTAGCTGGCATATCATGAGTAATCTTGAGGGCCATAGGCCATCTGTGATTCTTCCCTGAGCCCTTTGTATTTTGGAGATGTAGTCGAGTTGTGCCGTAATCCTCCACTACTACATGCTACTCCACACCCAGCCATGCTTCATGCTATGCTGGACTGTCTTCCCCCGAACTGTGAGGCAAAATCAGTCTTTCCTTTCTTAACTTACTTCATATCAAGTATTTGGTCACAGCAATGAGAAAAGCAATGCAGCCCTACACCTCCATTTACAGCCCCTATAAACTCTCTTTTTGGCTAAATTTTGATCCTTTGGTTTTCTATTCAAAACCCTCCAGTCTTGAAGCACTGCTTAGCTGAAGAAACCCGATTCCCATTGTAATCTTTCTGTGTTTTTCCTAATTCATCTTCCAAGCACGTGATTTCTCTGCCTTTTATGCATCTCCTTCCCCAGCCTGAACCGGCTGCCATTTCCTAGCTCTTCTGTACCCTCTTGTATAGGAATTTATCTTGTTCCCTGTGCAAGGAAGCTCCACGTGTCGATCTCTGTTACCTTTGGTGTGATCTAGCCACCTTTAACTTGTATCTTGCTCACCCTCTATTCTGAAGACAGTAGCCACATAGAAGAAACTCTTGGCCTTGGTTTCAAACTCCGTATTCCTTGGTAAGAATTCCATGACAATGATGCTGTGATTATTGTCTGGGGTAGGCAGATCTTGGTTCCAAGGGGTCTTAGATGAACTTAAGACTTGAACTTTTCTCCTTAACCACAGGAGGGCCAGGTTCAGGTGGTCTTCTGCTCTGAAATATATTTCCCCTTGGTCACAGGCCAGGATGAATCATGACTTCTGACTCCTCTTGCAATTCTATATGCCTGCTACAGGGCTAATTAATACTGATCACGATAAGCAAGCTATTCTAAGTGCCTAAGCACAGTATCCCACATGTGGCAGTAAGAAATAAGTGCTGCTCATAGTCTCACTTCATGAATGAGGAATGGAAAATACAAAGAGATGTAATCACTTCCTCAAAGTCACAAATCGGAGGTAGATGCAAAGAGCCACAATCTGAGTTGAACACTCAGTTTATTTCTTTCATTAAAACCCCACTACTTGCTGGAGATCTACTGTGCATCCTGGAGAAATCAACCCAGAGCTTCTTTGGTGAGGGGGGAGATGGCGAAAGCCCCAGGTTCTTCAGCAATCTGAGGCTATGCAGTGGTACAGCCAAGGCTTTACTACTTTAATAAGTTTACCACTTTTCCCTTGCTTTAATACAGCCTGATGCTGTAAGGAAGAGAGATACATCTTAGGTTTTTAATAATTAAAATGTGTAAGCTAGCAGCAGTTTCTGCAGATGCTTTCAATTTTTGATGGCCAATTGTGTTTGCAGATGGAAGTTCTTTCTGTAGGGTTGAAGCACATTTTACTGTGGCTAAATTCACAGTGATTCATTAGGGTGATGGAAAGCTGAGATATACATTTTTTTTCCTATGACCAGTAATAAATTGATGACAGATTTTTAGTTCAATTTTTGTTGAAATAAAAAATATATACATAATCATAAAATTGATAATTTTAACTGTTTTAAAGTGTACAACTCATTCACAATGTGATATAACCATTCGTACTATGGAATATTTGTAAAATTTTCTTATCACCTCCAAAGAAAACCTGCATTCTTTCAGTAGTTACTAGTTTTACTTTTTCTAAGCTCTAGAAGTCATCAGTCTCCTCTGTATGGTAGACATGCCTGTTCTGTACTGTACTCATCATTCAGTCTGTGGCCTTGGCATCTGGCATCGCTCTGCATGACTCTGACAATGAAATGCCTTAAGCATTTCATTCCTTCTTGTGGTTAACTAATACTTCACCGTATGGAAATACTAGCTTTCCTTTATCATTTGCTGGCTGATGGCTATCTTCTCATCCTTTTCTATGGTAAACAGTGTTGCTATGAATATTAATATGTATACTTTTGTTTTGTGCTCTCTCGGGTGTGTTCCCAGGGCTGGATTTCCTGAGTGGCTTGGTAATTCATGTTCGGTTTGTTGAGGAGCCACAAGATTGCTTTCCATAATGGATGGTCCCACTTCACAGTCTCACCAGTGCTGTATGAGGGCTCCAATTTCTTTTTGTTTTTTGCTACATTGTAATTTTTTGTTTATTTGATTATAGCTGTTCTAATGCATGAGAAATGGCATACTGTGTGGTTTTTATTTGCCTTTCTCTAAGGACTAATGACATTAAACACTTTTTGATACGCTTGTTGATGTTTTAATATCTCCTTAAAGTGCTTGGGGGTACTATCTGAGCACTTTAAAAATCAGACTGTAATGTTTTGGTGGCTGATTTGTGTAAGTTCTTTCTGTATTCTGAATCTGAGACCTTATTACATATCGATTTGTACATTTTTAAAATTTGGTGATTTTTATAAAAAAACCTCTTACATTGCCCTTTGACAACAAAGTTTTAAGGGTTTTGAACAAACATATTTTCCAATGAACACACTTTTCTTTCTTTGTGCTTTTTTGCGGTCGTATTCATGTTATCTATTCCCAAATTCAAGTTAATAAAGATTTACTTATATACTGTTATTACTTTATGATTACTACATTAAACTAAAAGCTGAAATACAAAAATTTAGCTCTTAACTCAGGCTTAGCTTCATGTAGAGTCGATTCTGACCATAGGGTCTAACATTACTCTTTAGCATCTAGTCATTCTTCCGGTTCTTTTCTTATTGACTAGTCTTGGCAAGAACTTACTTCTGGTGTGAAATTCTGTGTTGTTGATCTACATCATGTTTTTATGCCAATATTTTGATTACTGTAGTTTTGTGGAGTTGGGAGAAAACACTACCTTTGGTTTTTGCTTTCTTTCATTGACTAATCAGTCTCTTTTCATATTGTGTTCTCCTTTCTTTGTTATATTGTATGTTGTGTGGACACAGAACTGTCAATATTTGTCTGTGAGAGATCTCAAGGTAGGAGGATGAATGGGAAGGCCTGAGTTTGTGCTGTTACTCACTGATACCATGCATTTTTTTTTTAAAAAAAATTAAAATCAGATACCGTAGGAGCTTTATGAATATACAACCCAGTACGCATCTTTTCCCATGTTCATCAGTGTAACCACATTGCTATTTTTCTAACTTACATTCTTTTCATAGTGGTAGATGAGGCATAGGATATATATCCTTAAAAAACCAAATAGGACTTACAACATAAAATTATGAGTTTTTACTTGGATCAGGGATACATGAAAGAAGAACAGCTACGAGATGCCAGCAATGATGTATTGAGGGACTGTTAGAAGGTACCAAGTCATTAAGTGTATAATAAGCACTGGCAGGAGTCAGGTACCAAGCCTTCCCACACTGGGTTATTCCAACCCAGAACTGGTGACTGAGTCATACTTTTCTCCTTCTGTTTCCTCTTTGAACATCACCCTGTTTGAAATGTCTGGTGAAGTCTTTCACCACCTGTAGGTGATCTTTGCGTACACCCTTCCCCCAAGCCTCAGTCCCAAATAAAAGGATCTTCATCTTTGTGTTGGTTTCTTCTTCTGACATACAGCCTGTAGAAATAACATGACTGCCACACTGCTGCCATTTCTGATTTTTCCCTACTTATTCACTTCTTTGCTAGCAAGAATATAGTGATCTCTTGCTGTTAAGTTCCCAGTAGCCTAACTGAATCAGAGAATGAAATGTTACCAGTTGAGATTTGTCATCAAGAGTGAGGGTAAACTGAGCTGAAAAATAAAACAATACTACTGTCTTTAGTAGTAATTTTTAAGGATGATGAATATGGGACGACCTGGTGCTTTTTCAGCATGCACAGAACATTAGGATGCATTTCTAGCACCACACATGCCGAGTGTGATAGTATAGCCCTAAAATCTGAGCATTCCAGAGGTAGAAAACAGGTAGATCAGAAACTCAAGGTCATTCTCAGCTATATACTGTAGCGTTTGAGGCCATCCTGAGGTATAAAAGAGACCCTGACAAAAAACAAACAAAATGAAACAAAATGAAAAGCAACAAACAAACAAAAAACAAGGCAGTAAAAGAAATATCAAGGCTAATATAGACAAACTAGATTATAGGAATCAATTTATAAAAAAATACAAGGGATAGTGGGAGCAGGTTGGTGCCTTTAGGAGTGAATGTAGGTTAGAAACTTTGTACTTTTCACCAAGTGGGAAGGTTGCTGAAGGGAACAGCAAAAACATAAAATAATAGACATGATAAGAGAAAGTTGCTCAAGAGAAGACTTACAGTGTTCAGAACTCATCTGGAATTCTGAGAATCTTCTAGTGGGATAGAAAGACCTAACTGTATTGTTGAAGTAAACATTAGTAGAAGTGAAACGATTGAAAACTATCTTCAAAGCCTCTGGTTTTTATACCTTCTCCAGTCTTCTTGCTCATTTGATCATATCTCTCCAATGATAGAATATCAGCTCTATATCTTCCTTTTCCATTCCTTTATCAATTTACAGGCTCAGGGGCACCATCGATAATATGACTCATGCCTTGTTAATAACGTATGATGCTAATGCCTTGTTAATACTGATGATGTCATGTTGACTCATGACTTGCAAACCTTTCACTCAAGCCACTGAATTCTTTGGCTGCACCGTCACAGCTGCCACATTTCTGGTCCTGGATGCTGATGACTTGATTAAGAATTCCCAGAGTTCTCCATACTGCAGTTGGACAAACACAGTAGGTGCAGTGGGTTGGCCGAATAAGGAGTTTCCCATCAAGCTGAGCGCATCTGAGAATGTCAGGAGGCACAGCCTTCCATTTCCTATCCTACATCTTACTCAGGCCCAGAAAAGTTTGGAAGTAGCAAATGTGAGAAAATGAAACTTTAATTCTGAAACCCAACCTTATGTAGAAAATAACTGTGTTCAAAGTAAAAATGTGCAAAGTAAAAGACCCTTTAAAAGAAGTTTGTAGAAGTTTATTCTATATTTGCTAACTTTTACTTATTTACAGAGCATGTCAGTGATGACTAAGACTAATGTATAATCTCTGAAATGTGGAAACAAGTCATAGATGAAGACTGGCTATGACATTAATTTATCGTTGATGTGATCATATTCCCAAGGCAGAAATGACCCTCCTGTTGTCTCTTGGGTAATTATTAGGCTGCCTATAGGTTGCGTCTACGTATTAAGTAGTGATGCTCAGCCAATTTAACATACTCTTTGTTCTCTCAAGCACCGGGCAAGTTTGGCTCAACACCATCCTGATTTCCCTTAAATAGTTTGTATGTCTTGATAAGGATACCACTTGTGTTCTCACTAAATCAAAATGTCTTGTGACAAGTGGATGAAAATTTATTACAATTGATCTTTGATTACCTTCTCGAGTGCTGTACAGTAGCTTTTCCAGAACTGGAATATACGCAAAAATCAAAGAACTCACAGCCAACCAAATTACTCAATTGTTGAGAATATTAAAGAAAGTCAGTTCCATAGAGAGAGGTTTGCATCTGAGACTGGTAATGGGATGAAGTTAGTTTTTCTGGAAACAGAGACAGAGCAAGATTTTCAAGTGATAGGGGGATGGTTGTTCAAAGGAAGAGATACTAACCATGTTTTTCAGGAAACAGTTTATATTGTCAATTTAATGGATTATATTTTGTTTTTTTCTTAATGAGATTCTATATGTAATCTTAACATCAACTAGAAGGAAGGTGTAGGCAAGCATTAGATGTGTTTTTGTAAAAACACAGAAAAACACTGTGCAGTTGAATAGCAGTATCTGATCCTGAGAAATGACACTTCCTTCTTTGCTCTCAGTCTTCACATTCTTTCCTAGTATACCTAGATACTTTGGGGGATCTGAGTGTCTTGTCTGTTCTGTAATTTTAAAGCCATATTGTCATTAGTGATCCCTAGTAAAACCCAAGGCAATAAGCAGTATCTAACTTACTCGCCAAGATTTAGATTACAGGTTCAATTTGCTCACTCACACATTGATTTGAAAAAAATAATGCAATGAACACATCCAGGGCCAGCAGAAGGATGATGTGGTTCTTGCTTGCTTGCTACTTCTATTTCAGTACAGTAGACAGGTGGTACATATGCAGTGACCCTGTGTGTTAAATGCTGGGGGCAAAAGAACTGAAGATAAAAGGACTTCTTTTATGTTTTATATGTTGTGGATAGCTCTGGCCTTGTATTTTGATGTTAATTCCACTGTCCTGGGAGGGGCTGCAGAGGAAGAGTGAATCAGGACACAGGTGACTTCTATTGAACCTTCTGTCCACCTTAATTTGTAAAATAAAGGCTGGAGCCAGTGATTGGGCAGAAGAAGGGGCGGTGGAAAAGTAAGGTTGGTGGGAAGAGAGAGAAGGGAGAGAGGACCATGGAGGAGGAAGACGACAAAGGAGAAGTTGACAGAAGAGCAGGAGGTGGAAGGACAAATTCATGACTTGGAAAACCCACAAGTTATAAGGGTCTCATAGCTGGGGAATGGAGTAGTGTAGTGGTGAATCTGCCCAATCTAGGCGTGCAGCTTTTATTCATAATTATTGAGTTGTGTTTTCCTTGACCGGTCATATTTGGGTTGGAGATTTACAGCAACACGGTGACCCTGTGTGTTAAATGCTGGTCAAAAAGAACTGAAGATAAAGGGACTTTTTTTATATGAGAAGTGAAGGGAGTTGGCCTCTCTGAGTCAGTGCCCTGGACTTACAGAGAGGACGTTGAAAGGAAGCAGATTAGAAGCCTAGCGTGTAGTAAGCGCTCTGGATAATGAAGAACTGAAGTGTAAGTGTTCAGCTGTGAGGGCTCGTAGAGCTGGATAATTTGAGGCTGGGCTTTCGGAGCTGTAGTATCTGCGGGATGGGACATCTGACATCTGTTCAAGTGTGGAGAGCTCAACCTGTTGTCTTTTTACACCTGGTGCTGCTATGATGCCTTGGGTGAGGACCATGATCTTCTTTGAGCCAATGGGAGAACCTTTCCCAGATGGGCAGGTCTAACTAAGAGGAATGTATGGGTGAGACTCGCCCCTCACACCCTCAGGTCGTCTCACTTTTGATCTTCAGTGTTCTCTAGAAAATTGTAACAGTGACAGAAGTGTGGTTTCCTCAAAGAAAGCTGCTGAATACTTGGCAATTAGCGTAGAGGCCGGTATGTGGTAGAAGCAGAATACACAGTTCTCGGGTTCATCCAAACATCCGTGGAGTTTGGATCCACTTTGGAGTGGAGCTTGGCGCCTTCCTTTCTGTAAAAGCCGTCATGTTCAGAAATGCACTGCCCATCTGTCTGTGGTCTGGCTTTCGTTTTGGCTTACTATAAAGTCTCATAAAAGACGAAAGGGAATATGTTTTAAAATCTTCCTTTCCACTGTTTTCTATTAGGTGTGGTGGAAAAAAAAAATCCAAGTTCTTCGCCTCTTGGGATCTTATAAAGAATCTAAATGCTTGAGCAGATGCAGGAAGTTCTGAGGCTCTTTAAATGCTTGGCCATGCATGTCTTGATTGCCTTCTGTACAGGCTGGAACTGCATTATCTATTACAGAGCCCTGTGTACCTTTGTAAGCAGTGAAGTCTAATCTAGTCTCCTCTCCTCACCTCACCATCCGTGGGGGTTTTCTCTAGAGACAAGAGCTCTCTTTAAATGTTTAACAGTTTTGTTGGTCCATTTGAAACTTGGAAAGTATGGGCAGCTGGATTTTACATATATGATTGATGAGGGCTGGTCTCTTGTACTTTGGCACATTTTGTGTGCCTGTCACTCAGCACTTACATTAAGACTTATGGGAAAGGGTTTTTCAGCTGTTTCTTCTTTGTTTTTATATCTATCTATCTATCTATCTATCTATCTATCTATCTATCTATCTATCTATGCCTCTGTTTTCAGGGACAAATAGTACCAGGCGTTAATCACACAGATCTTTCTGCTTTATGGCTTCAGTTAAACACTACGAGGTTTCCAACACCAAGAGGAGAATTCAGTGTAGTCTCTTTCTTATCACAATAAAGTTATTCGCTTATAATGTTACGGCATTTTCCAAACTCTGGCTGAAAAATCAGCTCCTTGGCATGCTGCACATTGACACTATATATTATTTGGAGATAATTTAAGATGTTTATCAAGATAAGAAAAAAATGGAATTACGTTCTAAATGAAATATCTGGTTAAAATATGGAGATTTTACAACCTTGCTCCCAAACACTTTTTCCAACTATCTAACAGATGACCAAGTGCAAGAAAACAGTTAAAGAAATTTACTAATGGATTTCTCACTTTGACCTTGGACAATCAATTGACTTAAAGTCCCTAAGTCTGAATCTCCACAGTTGTAAAAAGAGGAATGGTGTTTGTCTTCTTGAAAGCCAATGTTTTGGCTTAACAAACACAGGTCAATAAATCCCAATAAATCCCCATCAGCACACCGAAGGACAGAAACAATATGGTTTAACTCAAGCGTAGAAGGACCTTGCATAACAAAGGGTGTATTGCTCACCATGTTGGTTAATAGCTAACACTAATAAGGTCAAAGGGTTTTGCTTGTCGCCCTCCAAGATCAGGAACTAATTGGAGACGGCCCCATTTCCTCACGTTTAATCCAGCAGAGGACTGGGAATCTTAGGCAGAGCAGTTGGAGATGGGAGAGAAATCAGAGGACATGTCTCAAATCCTCACTGTTTGCAGATGACATTATCTTAGCTACAGAAAACTCATTCTACTCCTGCAAAATACTGTCCCCCCCCCCAAAAAAAAAAACCCAAGCTCAGCAGGACTGATACATGTATTTAGCGAATTGCAAAGTGTAAGAATTTTGCAGTGAATGAGTGTTTTGGTGATTGCGGGCTAAGGAGTGTCAGAAAACACCACGCAACAGACATTACACAGAGATTTATTGGGTAAACTCTGTGTGTGTGTGTGTGTGTGTGTGTGTGTGTGGCACAAAATGGCTATCCCTGAGTGGGAGTGGAAACAGCAGCTGGATGAAACAGGGTGGGATGGTGGGCTTTATTGGGGGCATATGAAGCATGTGCATAGGGAAAATACAGCAAATTCTAACAGTGGAAATGTGTTGCATTGTCTGTTAGTGATGATGGGGCTGTGTGGGCGGAGTCATTGAAGGCCGGGTAGTGGAAGCCGGAGCAACTGGTTCTGGAGTATGGGCAGTTCTTAGTTGACTAACAGAGTACA
Source organism: Grammomys surdaster (assembly GCF_004785775.1). Taxonomy (NCBI): domain Eukaryota; kingdom Metazoa; phylum Chordata; class Mammalia; order Rodentia; family Muridae; genus Grammomys; species Grammomys surdaster. Next base: position 1,871,535 of record NW_021620812.1, on the reverse strand, counting down.
AAATTAACTAACAAAGATCAAGAGTGTTGCTTTCTAACAGTAGTGGATTATGTGATCTAAAACTCAAGAAAGCAGTCCCATTTATAATGGCTATGAGAGAAAACCCTACAAATAAATTTAACACAAGTAGTAAGAGATCATTATACAAAATAATCAAAAATCATTGAGAGAAATTTAAAAAGTAGGACATTTTGAGTTCATGCTTTAGAAAAAGAAGCAATATTGTTAAAATGTTCACGATATCCAGAGTTATCTACATATTCAAGGCAATCTCCAAGAAAACACAAATGACATTCATTTTAGGATTATAACAAAACAATCTTAATATTTATTATAGAGCCATAGCAACAACATCAACAAAACTGAAATAGTCAAACTCAACTTGACCAAAAGGAACAAAGCAGGAGACGGTCTACACTACCTGATTTCAAAATACAAAACTATGGTAATCAGAACAGCATGGTATTTACATACAAACAGATGCACAGCCTAGTGGAACAGAACAGAGCCTGGAAATAAACCCACGCATCTCTAGCTAAGGGACTTCCAACAAGGCTGAAAACACGCTCTGGAGAAAGAGCAGACTTTTCAAGAAACAAGGTTGAAATAAGTGGACATTCACAGGTGGAAGGCTGAAGCTGGAAGTCCAGTTACAGAAATCAGCAGGCAATGGAGATGAAAGACTCACTTGAAACAGTGAAAGTCCTTGAAAAAGACATAAGGGAAACACTCCAGGACAGTAGAGTGGGAAAGGTTCTTTCCAGACAGGACCCCAGGAGCATAGGAGAAGCAGAAGGAGACAAATGCTCAACAGGTACACAAAAAAGTGTTCTCCATTACTGTCAGGGAACCACAAATCAAAACCCCACACTGGGTACAATGGTGGCTATTATCAAAAGATTAAGAAGTAACAAGCACTGTCATAATATGGGGGAGAGGGGAGACAATCTGTTAGCGGGAATGTTAGCGTAGACAGATGGAAAGTAACAGAGATTCTGCAAAAACAAACAAAGAAACAAATAAAAACTAGACTACTACGTGATCCATCCACTCCACCTCAGCGAAACCGACATGCTGAGAAGACATGTGCTCTCCCACACTCTGTGGCATTGTTCACAGTAGGCAAGACAGATAACCAACATACATGCTTATTAACTGATGAATAGATTGAAAATGTGGTACGTATATACCACGCAATGCCATTTGGGCATGGAAAAAAAGTGAAATTCAGTCAAATATAGCAGAATGGATGGAGTCGAAAGTGGTTATTTCCATGGAAAGAAGCCAGGTACAGAAAAACAAATAGCCCATGAATTTCACTCATAACGTGGAGCGTAAAACACTTGATTTCAAAAGCTTGCGAACACGATAGTAACCGGAGGTTACCATCCAAGGGCACTAAGTTATATAGGTCACTAAGGGTACTAAATTATAGACAGCAGTGACCAGCTTCTCTTTGCTAGTGCCTAACTCGCTGACTGTAGGCAACAATACTCATTAAAAAGAAAACTAAAAGGAGCCTGAATGTTTTCATCATAAAGATCTGATAAATTATTGAAGAGACAGATCTTTTTAACTTGATAAATATTATACAATGAATAAATGTGTCAGAATGTTTTATGGTACCCCATATGTGTACATATAATTTTTGTGTTTTTATGTGCTAATTAAATACATTTAAAATTTAAGAACAAAGTTAATTCTAACAAGAACAATAAAAAGTAAAAAAGTAAAACCTGGACTAGAGCAAGGCACATCTTCATATTCTCTCTCTCTCTCTCTCTCTCTCTCTCTCTCTCTCTCACACACACACACACACACACACACACACAAAGAAATAGCAAAACAAAGAGGTCAAATGCGCATTGATCTATAAATATTTTTACAGTGGTTAAACATTGAGGCACTACTAAATTTATTTAAACGTTACTAAGAATACAAAACAACCCATAATTAATCTAAAATAAAAATGTCTGTTAGAAAATTCTTTAGGAAAGTTAGATTTAGAAAACTTCTCGGAGGCATGGCAGAGTCTGTGAGAAAGCATTTGAGTCCCGCAGTTTACTTGATGGTGTTGTGGGACCTGTGGCCTGGAGGATTATTTATCATCAGGAACACTTTAGGGGTAACTATGAATTCAGAATTTCCTTTCTTTGGATTGCTGTGAATTGTATGGGGACTTCAATCTGCTTAGGAGAGCTGTGATCCACAGAAACCGAAAAGTTTCAGGTTGCAATAGAATTTATGACTCTGTGGCATGGCTCTATGCCTTTGCTTTCCATTCTGGATTTTTCTTACCTGACTGGTTTGGTGGGTTTTCCTCCTCCTCCTCCTCCTCCTCCTCCTCCTCCTCCTCCTCCTCCTCCTC
>NW_021620812.1:1867697-1869157 GCF_004785775.1 Grammomys surdaster | reverse complement strand
TCCTCCTCCTCCTCCTCCTCCTCCTCCTCCTCCTCCTCCTCCTCCTCTTCCTCCTCCTCTTCCTCCTCCTCCTCCTCTTCCTCCTCCTCCTCCTCTTCCTCCTCCTCCTCTTCCTCCTCCTCTACCTATTCTTCCTCCTCTTCCTCTTCTTCCTCCTCTTCCTCCTCCTCCACCTCTTCTTCCTCCTCTTCCTCCTTCTTTACCTCTTCTTCCTCCTCCTCTTCCTTTACATCCTCTTCCTCCTTCTCCTTTACCTCCTCTTCCTCCTCATCCTTTGCCTCCTCTTCCTCCTCATCCTTTGCCTCCTCTTCCTCCTCCTCTTCCTTTAACCCTCTTCCTCCTCCTTTACCTCTTCCTCCTTTACCTCCTTCTCTTCCTCCTCTTCTTCTTCCTTCTCTTCCTCCTTCATCTATTCGAAGTTTTTATTATGTCAAAGGACACACTCTTCAAAATAAAGAGACTCTTGTTTGGTCTTTTGAATGAAAAACTCTGCTCTTGCCACACTAAAAACTATGAAAACAAATAGACAAGCAAGGGAAGCTCTCTGAAGCCAGGAAGAAGGCATGGGATACATGCTTTGTGTTTGTTAATGGGACTCTTCTGGGCAGCTGCATAGACCAATGCGACTGGAGAGTATGAAGAGACAAAATTCAGAAGTAGCACAAATTTACTTACAGAGAATCCAGAGCAGACCAGTCACAATTTTGTTAATCTCTGGCAGATAAGTGCAATTACTCTGTTATTAGTGGCTGCAAATTGCTTATGATACACAGGAGGTAAGAAACAACTTCCTTCTGTCTGTTGAGTTCTAGTCTGATGGTTTGTGTAGCACAGACAGAGGGAGGAGAGGCCAGGAGTCCATCATGGTCACTCTTGAGATTCTCCCAACCAGGCCCCACACTGATGCTCCCAAGGTGGCAACTCTGCTGGGCCTTCTTCCTCCCTCATACCAAGCACAGTGTGTGAAGCCAACATGTTTGGCCCGATTGACTGCATCTGCCTCCATCTTGCATGGCCACAGCCAGAGTGTTGGATCTGAAGCAGCTTTGATCACCCCTCTTCTTCCTTCCTTCTTCTCCCTGCGCCCACTTCCTCTACTTGGGTGTAGGTTACTGCCCTTTCCTGGGAATCATTGGCTTCAGCATTTCAGCCTCCACTTTCCTGGCTGGGTTTCCTGTGTTGCCTTCTATTTTAAATACACAAACATAAAGGAAGGCTAAGATACCTTAGATTTTGGAGCCCAGATTCTGCTCCCATAAACAGAAGGTAATCACAGGAGCTCCACAGAAGAAGAGATGAATATAACCATAAACACAAATGTGTAATTTATCAGTTTCTCACAAACTCATCTGATGCTTTTTCACTTGTACATCCTTACTGTTACCATCAGGTTTGCTAAGAGGAGCTATGTTTACACACACACACACACACACACACACACACACACACACACACACACA
>NW_021620812.1:1852327-1867687 GCF_004785775.1 Grammomys surdaster | reverse complement strand
ACACACACACACACACACACACACACACACACACACACACACACACACAGTTGTGCCATTTAGCACCAAGTGTATAGCTCACAGTAAATATTTGTTAAAATGAGAACAAATAATCAGAGAGGTTGAGTGGAATCATATAGTTATAAAGTAAAAATCCTTTTCAAGGAAAGCGTGGAAGAATTAAAGTTTGATTAACTTTAACAGGTAGAGGAAGGACGGAGACTCGAGCAGGGTCTGAAAAGAACTTGGAGACAGATGTGCAATGGAGTTGAAGAGATGGTGACTTTATGGAACCTCTCATGCCAGGATGGACAGGGCAGACAAGAGCTGACAGATATGGGCTTTTCTCTCAAACATATTTTAAGTCAGCTCACCTGGCAAAACTTCTGCCTCCCACATGGACTCATCACCTCAGGGCAGAGCCCACTTCTGAAGCGGGGCTTGAGCTATGCTGAGATAAAGGACTGGTGTAAGGAACCAGACCCTGAGTCCTTTTCTGGTTAAAGTTGATTTCAAAGCTTTCATTCATGGAAATGCACTCAGAGTACTCCTGATTTTTCTAAAGGAACTGCTTCTGCTATTCACTACATGGCTTTTCTATATGAGATTCTTGACTAACTGGCCAGAAAAGGGGTGTGATTTAAAAAGTACAATTCATCCATATATTCAGGCAATATATTCAAAGGACAATGAAGTTTATTGGTGTTATTACTGAGGGTCATTAGTATTGGTGAGGGTTGTACTGCTGACGAAGGTATGAAGAAGGATAAGAAGGGGTGAGTTCCCTCGACTTTGATTCCAACAGGTGGAGGAAATGGCAGTAGGGTATCTCGAGTTGGAAGAATGGGCTGCCCTGTCTCTTATGGTTTTCATTCTTGGTAATCATTGAGTAAGCATGCTGACACTGCATGTGCCTGCCCTGCTGTGACTGTTATCTTGGGTTTATGCACTGTGAATCCAACACTCACTTGGCATCACTTCTCTACAGTTACAAAGGCCTACAAGTGGTTTGTGGTGTTTTGGAAAGACAAGACTTCCCAGAAAAAATAGCAGAGAAGTTTCTTAGACTTGGAAAGTACCAGCTACGCAGTTTTTAAAAACAAAAGTCTGGCTTCAAGTGAATCCCGCTCACTGTAGCTGATCTGGAAGATGGCTGGTGTTCTACCACATGCTTTGGACCATTTGAACCTTATCCTGTAAAGGGTCATGTTGAACTATTAATTACACTGCCCAAGTCAGAGAAAACAAGATCTCACTTTACATAGTCTTTCCCTTTCCCCAGGCAAGGTGGGGCACGGGATAGGGGCAATGTGAAAAATCTCTAGACTCAAATCCACAAATATGCAAAACTTCTTTATATACTTAGAAATAAACATCAAAATGTAAACAAAATGGGAGAAGATAACAAATGTGATCAAGGTGTATTATTACCAATGCACATAGTATGAATAGAAATGGAAGACAGAAATTTTTAGATCTCCACAGAGAGTGGTTAACAGGCACTGGAAGAAAAATATTCAAAAGAAGAAGTACAAATGGACAATACAGGATTGGTTTTGGGGCCAGGCTTAGGGGGATGGGCCAGGTTTAGGGAGATGGGCCAGGCTTAAGGGGATAGGCCATGCTTAGGGGGATAGGCCTGTAATCCAAACACTGGGAAGGCAGAGGCAGGGGGATTTCAATTTAAAGGCTGATCTGGGTTACAAAAGAAGACTTAAAAAAAGAGGAAGATGAAAGAAGGAAGGAAGGAGAAGTAGGAGAGGAAAAAAGAAAAGAAGGAAGAGGTAAGGGAAGAGGAAGGGAGGAAGGGAGGGAGGGAGAAAGAAAGAAAGGAAGGAAAGGGTAAGAGGTAGGCAGCAGGCAAGTCAAAAGTACTTTGGTAATTTTGTATATTAAATAAATAAAATGAAAATTAAGGCATGAATAAGGTTCTATTTTTTTATCTAAATTTGAATGGTCCTAGTATATGGGAGAGATAAAATAAAACTTTCCTGCACCTTTGAAAGATGAGTTGACAACTTGACCCTTAGTCATGGCCCATCCTTGGTCTCATACTCTTGTGCTCTGGAATTATGTTCCAAATAAGTCATATTTAAAGAAAAAAATGGTCAGGAAAATACCTATGCATGTTTTCTGTGATGTTATTTGATGCGGGAGGGAGACAAGTCTAGTCAGTATGTTTTACTTTTATTAGTCTATTAAATGTTTTGAGTTTTTCATGAGGTGTCTTGATCGTATGTATTGCTCCCAGCTCTTTCCAGAACTGCCCTCTTTCGTTTCTCTTCATTTCCTTAACGATTTCTCCTTACGCCCCTGGTGAGGGTTCTATGCTCCCTGGCAGATCCTCCTCCAGGTACAGGATACTGTTTGTGTTCTTGGGAATGATGACATATTTGAAAGGAGCAATGGAATCAGACTCTGAAATGACCATGATAATAATAGAATAAAGCAATATGAAGAATTCTGGGGGCCTTTCTTGTTTTCCTTTTGTTCCTTCTGTTTATCTACATTTATTTTCTCAAAGTTAACAGTCCCAGCCTGAATGTTTCCATCCTTCTCCCCACAACCAGCCTCAGCTCTCCTGCCCAGCTCTCCTGCCCTGGATGTGTTCTGTGTTTTCATTCTTGAAGGGATGTCCTTTGCTCCAGTAGCAACTCTTGAAAGGCTAACATCTATTTGTTTATAAATTTTCTCATTTGTTTAGCAACTTAATTGCCTGCTGGAGAGGCTATTTTAGATTGTGGCAAGTCTTAATACCATTTGCAAGTTTAACCCACACATGCAAATACATTTGACTGAATTTGGTAAAAATGACTAGGTTTCAGTCTGTTGGCATTTTTTGCATCTTTGGCTGTTAGAATCAGTTCTGAATAAAGAGTAAGAATTCCTGGCTTATATAAGAATTCAACTGGGTTTTAAACTCTCCTAAAAATCTTTAACAGAAATAAGTGAAGGCTATCTTTGCACTTTTCTCTACCTAACATTCTGTTTTATTTTCGGAATTTAATGCATCAGGCATTTTCTAGAATACTTGGCTTTATCACAGATATAAAGGGTGAGAAGCAAGTGTCTTCTTTTGTCTTGAACTCACTAAATTGATCATGTTGTTATGTGGTGTTATGAACAAATGGCAGCCTCAGATTGAGCAAACATTAACTTGAACTATGCAGGGTGAGTTATTTTAGGCTATTTGCAATGTACACCAATGGCAACCAGTATGACTAATGGTTTTCTTAATCTCAATGATTGCCCTCTACAAATCTAATATTGCCATCCCAATCGAGACAGACTTTGTTTATAACTTCTGGGAGCCCATCTGGCTAACAATGGGCTTCCAGGACTATCTGGATAGGCCATATACCATGCTGTAGGGTGACAATTTTCTTCTTAGGGGATGATTTACCTGTTTTGAAAACTCAGGAGCAAAGGAAACCTGTGAAGAATACTGGGAATGCCTTTGTTTTGCCAAAGATCAGCCGTTCTCAGTCTTTGTACCATTTGTACAGGTCAAAAATTGAACAGGAATGCTCCACTGCTCCATCCAGGTTACAAGGGCTCATTGAAGCCCCGTAGTATGCCAAAGCATCAGTTAGGGCAGGGATATAACTGTGCAAGGACAGTGCCAGACACTGTGGCACTGAGGGTGAAGTCTATCTGCGAAAATCTCTCGAATAAGTAACACATTTCCAACAACAATGAATTAATTTCACAAATATTTATGAAGCTCTGCTGTAGGTCAGACACTGGGTTAAGCTCTGCATCCAAGATGGATCAGTAAACACAGTGTTCATTCTTCTTGGCCTCCTGAAATAGAACACTTAAGTGACACATATTTGGCGTTAAATATAAAGCCCTTTGTAATTATCTCCAATTTGTTTCGCTTACTGCTGTTGGATCCAAACTCTCTAAGGCTGGAATCTGATTACGTCACTCCCCTTGCTTAAAAATCCTGAGTGACATTACCATTGCCTAATGAGCAAAGAGCAGATTCCTTAATCCAGCTTTGTGCTCTGACCTTAGATTCAGTTTCCTGTCTTTCCTACTCATGTGTCTTTGATTGTAGCCAAACAAGAGGGCAGCACTCAGTGACCTTCCTAAACAGCTTGTGCTTCCAGGCCTTTGTTGTTTGGCTCACATGGCCTCTTCTTGTACTCTTCTCTACCCCACTTGTCCTTTGGTCTTCTTCCTTAGATGTCAACGTCCTCTCAAGCACAGTGTGCTGCTTTTAAGGTTCTCCGTATGAACCCCAACTTTCTTGTGAAGCACTAGAGTCAGGTAGAATTGTCTCCGAAGCACTGTGAAGACATCTGGAGTGCTTGTCTACAGATAGTTTAGACTGGGATGAGGATTAGGTCACCGTTTTCACCTCTGCCCATTTACGTCCACATGTTTACATAAAACATTTTACAGAGTTATTTTCTACTTGTAAAGCAGAAAACAACAGAAGTGCAATCAAAGCTATGACCTCTGCATTAAACTGAACCCCAACTGAGAGGATTCCTCTACAAGTCCTTTCTGAGATAAGCGAGAGCACCAGCCTCTGTAGCCATCATTTCTGCTCTACAAGGCCAGGTTAGCAATATTGGTTTCTCTGGTTCTAGTCAATAAATCCCGAGGCCTCCTAGACATAGGCTGTAGTTTCTACCATTTCTCCTGTCTTTGCTTTCTTAGCTTTACCTCAGGGATTTGGTCTGACAAGTGTCTCCACTTCTGTCATTGACCCACTAGCAATGTCGATGGTCCCATTTTTAAAGCTGGAATGCACTATTATTCTGAGTATGTGATTTTGAGCCTACAAAGGTAACCCAAGAGTATGGTGGCCTCATCCTTTAGAACTCAGTCATCCATTTACTGCAGTGGCACTACCCTGTGCTAGGATGAGTTTCTTCGTTTAAGTGAGGTTCCAACCTGAGCTGGGGCTACTGTTACTATTCTTAATGGATTCATCTTGAAAATTGTATTCAACATTTCTTTGCATTTTTTTGTCTTAAACCTTGAAACATGTAAAGTTTTTAATTCATCTGGCACTTATTGAATACACGGTATGCTTCAGACTCTAGGCTGGACTGAGAAATGTCATCAGATGTTTCCAGCACCATAAGGCTATCCTCATCAGTCCTCTGTTGTAGATGAGTGAACTCAGGATCTAAAAGTTATCTTGTCCAAGGTGACCAGACTACTAAATAGTGGAGCTGGGATCGAAACTCCAGGTCTTTTTCATTGGACCACAGAGCGCTCATTCCTTTTCTTGTTTCATGGGGCTTCCTAGTATGGATGCTTACCACAATCTACCCGAGTCAAAGATGACTTTACGATCCCACAGCAACATTTGGCATTGCTTAAAGCTGGTGTCTAATGATTAACTGAGAGGCTGTTCCTAACACTACCACAGTGTCAGCGAATGTCTTTAAGATTTGTGAGACCTGAATGCTAAAAGGCACCTCTCTGATCGTGCTGGTGCTTAACCCTCCTTCCTAACTCCAAGTGCAGAAGGAAAAAAAAAAAAGAGTACTTTTTACAACTTAATTTTCTAAGTGACTCAGACATCTTTGGGGGCTTCTTATTTTGTCTGTTTTCTTGAGCCCTCTAAGGACTAACAAGCTGGAGAATGACGGTGATTGTTTCCAGATGTTGAGCTTTGATTGCAAGTAGAGTAAGAACAGCCAAGCAGCGGTGGGGCTGGCCTTGCTGAATGGAAAATATTCAGACACCACCAGGGAGCCCTGCCAAGCCTCTTGCAATGTTTTATTTGTATTGATATGTGCTTGGCTCAGCCAACTCAGCCTGACGTTTTTTTGAGGCTGATTAGAATGACTAGGCAAAAGAACTTGGGTGTTCTCTCTTTTCTCTATGAGCCCTTAGTATTGAACAGATTAATTATAGAGTCAATTATGCATTTAGGTAAAAGATTGAAAACAATGAACCTCTTAGAAATATATTAAGTATCTTGAATTGAGTAAATTGAAAGAAAAACGAAAAACTAAAAAGAAATTCTGAGTGTTGAAAGAATTTTTCTCTTCTTAAAGGCCTCATGTAACTTGAAGAAACCATAGATTCACAACAAAATCATATTAATTTGAAATCTTCATCTTTTGCTTTGAAAACCACGGTTCACTAGTTTCTGTTATATTATGGAAATTCCTGGCTCTCACAGAGGATATACTTGGATTTCTTGCAGCAGTAACTGTTCAGCAGGTCTTCCCATCTCTCTAAGTTTCTAAGGAGGAGGGCATCATTTGAGTTCTCAAAGTTTCCCCTGCCATAATAATTTTCATTGTCACCAAAAGTGTTTAAAGACCCTTTATCCACACTCTCATCAATACACACTGTTTTCATCCTTTTGGAGCCAATGAGATGATATTTTATTATGTTTTTTTTTTATTTTCTTTCTTTCTTTCTTTCTTTCTTTCTTTCTTTCTTTCTTTCTTTCTTTCTTTCTTTTTTAGCAATTTTGGGGTTTATTAAGACAGTCATGGATTTAAATACAGGGAGAGAGAAAGAGAGAGAGGGAGGGAGGGAGAGAGGGAGAGGGAGAGAGAGAGAGAGAGAGAGAGAGAGAGAGAGAGAGAGAGAGAGAGAGACTTAGTGAGAATTACACAGTAAAGATGATGTGGGTGGCATTCTTAAAAGAGTCATGAAACATTGTCTAATTGTTAATTGACACTGTTAAGTTTCTTAAAAGTAGATCTGACTTTGGAGGCTTCTGAAGTGAGGTTGCTAAGGGATGTCTAATCTCTTTTGTCCTTGTCTTTCCCTTTCCTTTACCCCCTCCTCTCTGTCCTCTTCTCTTTCTTTTTCTGTAGTAATAAGTGAACTCAAGCTGGTGTTTGGGGTACTGGAGAGAGTTAGAGTCTGATGAAACAGAGGTCACAGGAGTCCAAGGGACTCTTCTGCACCAGGTCATAAGAAGTTGAAGCCTCTAGTTTGACTGTAAACAAGGCTCCTGATCTTGTTTGTGAGAGTCTCAGAAAGTCACAAGTTTTCAGTTGGGAAAAGAATAAGGTTACACCCAAAGGTCACATATATTTAGACCTTAAGCATGGTTCAATGCCTCTTTTACATGTTTACTTGAAAAAAAAACTCCAGAAAAAGTATTATTTTCTTTATGTACAGTCCTCAAAGCAAATTTTGTTAATTGTATGAAGATTCTCACCTCTCAACTGCTGAGAGATTTTAATCTGAGTCTTGGATGAGCTATTTCTTTATTGATTAATATTCAGCTAATATCCTCTCTATATGTAATTCATTTCCTCTTGTTTAATACTGCCTCAGTTTCCCTCCCTGAGACTTGGATACAGTCTTAAGGGAGTGTGGAGACCGAAAGTCATTTTTTACTGTTGAGCAAAGACAAAGGTTCTGCCTAGGCAGGAATCCAAAGTCTTGATCTGTCTGACCTAAGGGGACAGCAGAGAGTCTAAATGTGGAAACTGAGAGTCAGTGTTTGGTAGGAATCTGACAAAGAAGGTGTCATTACCTGGGGGCATCAAACCATATAAATAATAAGCAGGCAGTAGTTTTTATGACTAGTTTTAAGATTCATCCCCTAAATAGTAGTCTTGTTCTACAATGAAACCTAAGAACCATTGTGTTTAAGGCAGAATTTGACAGAGATCTGAGAATGTAAATCTTGGAGGAGTGAGGACAGGCACATTGCCCCATTTGTCAGGTCTATATAGAAGGACATTCTATCTTGTTAATGGCAGAGTTTTCCTACTTCAAGGACAGCCATTATCAGATGGTCATCCTTGTTATTATAACTTCTACATATAGCAATGGAACCCTTTGACTATATATATATAAAATTATACCAATGGTTATACACTGAGTATGTAAGAAAAAAACCAGATGAGTTCCAAAAATTAACTTAGGGGTGGCACAGACCAAAAGGATGAAGTGACTGAGATTGTTAACTGTGTGTGATACTGAGAGCTCCTCAGAGAAATGACAATGAAGCAATTTAAGTCATAAATTAAGGCTGTAACTATTGGTAGATTTATAAGTGGAAAGTAGGTTTATAAGCAAGAGGTTAGGTGTCCTTGTTTCCCTTGTTTGAAGAGTTTTAAATTCTTTTTAAAAACACTTCATAGATATGGGGGATCTTACCCCCAGGATTTCCTTTTGAATTTTTTTGAAGCAGGATCTCCTATAACCAGCCGGCCTCCAGCTCTTTGTGTAGCTAAAAATGATTTAGAACGTCTACTTCTGCTTTCTGCCTCTGCCTTCCAAATGCTGGCCATCACCACCTCCAGCTTTGTGAGCTGCTTAGGGACGAACCCAGGCCTTCATGCATGCTAGGCAAGTGTTCTGTCATTGGAACCACATTCCCAGAATCCATTCCTGATGTTCCAGGGGCAACAGTACTTCAGAAATCATCCTGGATAAGTCCCTAAGAATGTCAGCAGCAGCAGAGCAGGAGATACAGCTCCACAAGTCTGCCTGTAGCAGTCTGGCCCCTTTCAGAAAACTCCCACCAGGTGAAGCTGGGATCCTTAGCTATGTGACAGAAAAGAGCTTCAGGACCCCAGTGTGGTAATAATTTGCATTACTGTGATAGTGAAGTCAACCATATATCATACATAATTCACATGTACATTTTATAGTATTTAGTTTAGGACAGAAATATTTATTTCATTGACAATTGTCTCTGGGGTGAAAACAATCTCTATGTCCATGAAGGGATCCATTGGATATTACCTGTAGTGACCGGTGCAACTCTAACTTGGTACCCGTTACTCAACTTTTCCTTGACCCTGCCTTTACTGGCCCTAGACTTTGTAGCTAATGGTATATACTCAACTAAGACATTAACATTTTAATGATACAAGAAAAAAACCAAACATTTTAATGATACAGTTGAGGTCCTATGTGATAGTACACACATTTGGTGACATTTTTTTTTTAAAAAATGTTTGCCATCTTTCACTGAACAGTCTCCTGTTTCCATGATGTGGCAAATCACCAGATTTCATGCTTTTTATGCCCAAGTAGTATTTTCTTATACATGGGCACTATATTTTCTTTATCTGGTCGTGATTTCATGAGGAGTTGACCTTTCTTGGCCAATGTGAGTACCGTGAATGAAAGCAGGAGCTGTGACGGTGCTCCGTTAGCTTGCTCTTTTGCTTCCTTCCCATAAATACCAAGCAGTAGAATTGTCAGATTGTGTGGCACTTTTATTTTTAATGTTTGAGGGGTTTCCACACAGTTTCCCACAATGCATGTACTTATTTACACAGACAGACAGACAGACAGACAGACAGACACACACACACACGCACGCACGCACATATATATATTGCCAACAGTATATAAGGGTTCATGAGCTAAACAAAGCAAGAGTGGACATGCCAAACTAGATGAGGACTCAACCCCACACAAAGAACTGTAGGCAACTATGGAATGTGAAGAGCAGGGGAAAAAGGGACGAGCACACCAACTGGTTATCCAAGACCAAATGGTCAGCCCTGAAAACAGGCACACAAGGAGCTTTATGGAGCATGCTGTATTTAGGAATATATATGCCTATACATAAATGTATATAAAAACAATGAGAAGAAGAGAACTCTTCCAATGAACTTGAGAGAGAACAGGGAAGTGAACGTGGGAGGGTCCGAAGAAAGGAAAGGAAGGGAGAAGTGATGTAACTATATCATATCCTAACAAAAAATTAAGGGAAAATATGTCACCCAATCTCCATTTGCTTTGGGGACACATTCGCTAACCAGTTGCACTGTGTTTTCTATGTGTGTCTTAGTTTGTAAAAGCACAATCGAGAACAGCCTGTGTTTGCAGGCAGTCTGTTTGCATTTAGCAACTTTGTAGAGGAAATTCCTCCTGAGCTTTGCCAGTTTTGTTCCCATATTTCTATTCCATGAGAAAAAAATTAGAAGAGAGGTGTTGTGGATAGCCCTGGCCTTGTATTTTGATGCTAATTCCCCTTTCCTGAGAAGGGCTGCAGAGGAGGAATGAATCAGTACCGGGTGAATTCTAGTGAACCTTCAGCCCACTTTAATTTGTAAAATAAAGGCTAGAGCCAGTGATTGGGCAATAGAAGGGGAGATGGAGAAATAAAGGTTGGTGGGAAGAAGAGAGAGAGAGAGAGAGGTGAGAGGAGGATGATGGAGGAGCAGGAGGTGGGACAGAGGAGCAGGAGGTGGAAGGACAAGCATGTGGCTTGGAAACTCGGAAAGTTATAAGGGATCTCATAGCTGGGGAGAAGAGTAGTGTAGTGGTGAATCCGCCCAATCTAGGTGTGCAGCTCATGTTCATAACTATTGAGTTGTGTTTTCTTTGACCAGTCTTTTTTGGATTGGAGAATTACCGCAACAGAAGGGAAGAAATTGTGTGCTACCAATCAAAACATCTAATTGTTGGGGTGATGTTTCTATCACTCCTCAGCCACTTACAGTCTTAATGTTTGGAAAATGATTCTGTGTATCATTATAGAAGCTGGTGATTGTTCATTTGTTTTACTTTGTTGGAATGCTGGTTAGCAAATCCTACCTTTTGTGTTTTCATTTGAAAGACATTTGGTCCCATCAATAAATATCTCCTTAGAAGTAACATGACAAATGGAAGCAATGGACCACAAGTCTGCGGTGAATTCCTGAACAGACTGCTTCATGCCTCAGTTTACTCATCTGTAAAATAATAAAATAAATCTGAGCCTTTCAGAATTGTGATGAGATATCCATGCATACATTAGGTCAGAGAAAGCCTCTCAAAATGTGGAGAATATTTGTCTTTCTTTGTGTATGTGCACTCTTATGAGTATCCACACATCCTCAGTTCTCATGTTTTGCACAGAGTTTCTTTGTAATTTTTCTTTGCATATACAAGGCCAGCTGGCTTGCAAACTTCTTAGAATTCTGTTGCTTCCACCTTCTTTCTCCCCATACAGTTGGGACCACAAACATGTGATATTGTATTCAAATTTACATGAGTCCTAGGAATTTGAACTCAGTTACACTTGCATGCAAATGCTTAGGGGTAAGCTTTCTTCTCTGCCTAAGTGAGAGAATACTTAAGACATAATAAGAAAGTTGTTACCTAGGTATATTTTTGTAGCTGTGTGTTTGTGTTCATGTACTTGTACATGTACATATGCGTGTGTAGATCAGAGGTCTACCCTGGGTGTCATTTTTTATGAGCTGTCTAGTTAGCCTCTTGCTTCTGTTTTTGAAGCAGAATTGAGAGCTGGGACCTCTGATTAGATAAGATTGGGTGTCCAGCAAACCCTAGGGATCGGCCTGTCTCTACCTCTGCCGCACAGACTCTACATGATTACTTGATAAATTGCATTGCTCTATAGGAACTGCGGCACTTTTTATATTGTTGGAAATACTGACAGCTTTCTACAAACACTTACATATGTAGGTATCATCAACACATTGTTTTGGGGGTGTCAAAAGACATCTCTAGGTCTAGATCATAAGTCAAGGGATGTACCCTTCTGTAAATGGCCCCCAATCCACGTGGGAAGTAACTTCCATGACATCATTATTCCCAGCTCTTCACAATGCCAGTCATTTGGTTGGTAGTCACTGGCTCATGTCTTATCCTTTAAGATGGTGAAGATGACGACTGCATAAAACCCAATGTGTGAAAAGATGGCAGCAGCTTGCCATTTTTCTGTGGGGCAGTTAGCTCTGACAATCTTGTTTTGGAAGTATCTGCATTCTGCTTCTCACCACAAGTAGGAGGAACAGCTGGAAGGTTCATAGACACAATGGGATGTGAAAACATGAAACAGAAGATAAAAATGCTAACAGTGTAGATTCTTGTAGAGTATCAGTCTCTTACCATGTGGCTAACTCAGAGCTGAGGTCACTGCTACTTCCAACCATCTCACAAAAGATGAAAATTTAGAGTGCAGCCTCTATTATATGCATGTAGCTTTCATACACACATAAAGCTGTGTCAGTGTACAAATACAACTCTATTTTCAACAAGAATAATAAAGTTTATCCTACAGCCAAATAGGAATGACCATTGGGAATATAGACATTTAGGTTGCTTCGAATACCACATTCCACTGAGGTAACAGTTTTATGAAGTGTTTATAGTAACAATGAAAAAAGTAATAAATCAAAATGTTTTAAAATACATTGGTGGGTGTAGCAGCTAGGCGAGTAGCAGCAAAGTGGAAAACCTCTGCTACAAGTCTTAAATGCTGTCTCATAACATTCTTAGCTTTTTGGTGGAAAGCAGGAATCTGTTAATATATTCTAAAGAATTTACCTAGTAGTCCCAAGATGGTAGGTCTCCATACACAGGTATGCAGTACATGATTACTTAAGGGAGTAAGAAAACTCAAGAATTTTGGCTGTGGACCTGCAACATGTAACTACTCCTTGACTGCTGAAGTTCTAAGAGACAATCAATCACCTTTGTAGAACGCTTGGTGTGGACAAGGCTTCTTCAGAAAAGTTGGTTAACAATTGCATATTGTGCATTACATTCTAAGTGAGTGACAATCATTTGTTCAATCAACTAAACTTAGCTATATTAGCTTATGCCTGTGTACCTTTAGTTTAGAGTTTCAAAAACGAACAGTATTTTAAAACTATCGAATAAGTTCAATAAATGTCCATGTTTTCTATAGTAGCACTACAGAAAGTTAAAGCCAACTAGAATGGCCAAAGGAATAAGCAGGATTCTAACAACTGTTCTGTCGAAAGTGGCACCTCTGTTTATTCTGCTATCTGATCCCAGACAGAACTAAATGGATTTACAAATTTTCCAAAATAAACACAGACTGAAAAATAAAATCACCTCCAGGCTTAGTAAAAGCCAAAGTTGTTCAGCTTAATAGGTAATTGTTTTGGAAATTTGTGTTTCTAAATTGGGGGGTGGGTGGGCAAAACGCAAACGCCATCCCAACCATAGCTAATTAAAAACAGTTGTCGAAGAATGAGATGATTTTGGCAAAATGACGTGAATTGCAACACTTGAGAGGGCTGGGGTAGAACTCAGACATCTGATGAAGCGTATATTTCTCTATTTTGTTTGCAAGTCGCTTTAGCCAGAAAGCTGTACAAAGGACGTTGTACACTGATGCTTATTATTGTTGATACAAGTAGATTGCCAATCTTTTAATTCAACCATGTTCTCTGAAAATCGAACAAAAACAAACTAACCAACTGACAAAAAGTTGAAGTCCAAACGTGGTTACTTTGCAAGCACTGTCATTTTCCACCAAAGAGTGGTCTATCCAATTAGGTATAATTACTTACTTTTTCATCAATTAAATTAATTTTAATGGCATGAAAACAGTTCTGACAAGAGGAGGGGTAGTTGTCTAATAGGCTATTAAAGCCTTTCTGGAGAACAGTTGGACAATACTATCAAAATCCTTGATGTTGATGGTGTGGTGATTCGTACCTATAATTACTGCACTTGGGAGACTGAGGTAGGCAGTTCAAGGCCAGCCTAGGCTACTAAGACCTGTATCATGAAAACAACAACAAGAACTTAATGCAGCCACATCTTTTACCTCAGGAGTTTCACTCAGTGGGATTATCCAAAGGAAATAATCAGAGATTCAAACAAAAACTTGTCAACTCTATATCATTTAATAAGGAAATAGTCTTTTAATAAGATGTATTTGTACAGGAAAATAGTTTGTCACCAGATTCTAGAAAAAAAATATGTATACAGAAAGATATACAATGAGATTCTGAAAACAGTTTCTGAGCATAAGAAATGATGATAATATTATCTTATGCTGTTAACATGCAGAGACCTGACCAGAAAGAGTATACAGAGAAAATATTATTTAAATAAAAGAAAAATGAATATATAGTCCATGGGGGAGTTGATTGATAGGTTATGAACTACAATAAGAGAGATAACACTGAAAACAGCTTATACTACCTTTTGTCTTTTATAACAACTCTATGCTGGGGTTTGGAGCTGGGGCAGAAGACCTTTCTGAATAGACTTAAAGTTATGAATACATCTGTGTAGTTATTAAACATATATCCTGTATGTGTGTGTGGTGTTGTATTTTAAATATTCACACTCATGCATATGTGTATGTGTAGACTAGAGATGGATATTATTTTCCTCAGTTGCTTCTCTACCTTAATTATTAAGTAGAATTTTAATTGATTTTGGGGGGAATTTCACATCATGAACCTGAGCACACTCACTTTCCAGTCATTCCAGTTTCCTCCCCTAGAAAAGAAGAAAAGAAAGAAGGAAAAAGGAAGAGGAAGAGGAGGAGGGGGAGAAGAAGAGGAAGAAGAGGAAGAAGAGGAAGAAGAGAACAACAAAAAAGTTCAACTTGTGTTCCCCATATCCTCATTGGAGTATGTTCAAACTGGTGGTGGCCAGTCCCTTAAAAAAAAGTGAGTCCTTCCCCACCTGTCCCCTGCCAAAAGCCATCAATTGTGGAGAGCTACACTTCAGCATTCTTTCACAATGTTTAAGAGTTCTCTTTGATGGCTTTCTGTTTAGGCTGTTACCTTTGTTGGTGAGTGGGGTTCTATGTCCCTTTTTCTCAACAGTGAGCCTACAGTCATTGATACTACTGCAAAAGTAGCTTTCTTTGCCTTTTAAAGTCTGCAGAAGCATGACTCATGGACTTACACATGGTTTCTGGTCACAGTATGGACCACAGACACCCACATGGTCTTTGGTGTCAGGACAAGCTACAGACCTCAGCATGGTCTCTGGTGGCAGTACAGACCACAGACAGCAACACGACCCTCTGCCATTTCATGGGCCATGGACACTGTCATAATGCTCAGTGAAAGCACAGGCTACTCACAGCAATACGGCCTGAGGCAGCACAGCACTTGGACATCAACATGGCTTCAGGCTGCAGCACAGACTACAATCATCTGCATGGCCTTTGTTGGTAACATGGGTCATAAATATCAACACAGACCCCAACATCAGTAGGAACATGGACTTCACCTTAATCTTTAAGGAATGGTTTGTTTATTATTATCTCTCTGTGTGTAAGTGTACATGTACGTGTGTGTGTGTATCTGTGTGTGTGTGTGTGTGTGTGTGTGTGTGTTTATGTGCCCCATGTGTGTTCAGGATCTGATAGAGACCAGGAGAGGATTCCCTGAAACTACAGTTACAGACGGTTGCGAGTAGCCATATGGGTGCTGGAAACTGAACCTGAAGTCCTTTGGAAGAACAGTAAATGCTCTTAATTACTGAGCTCTCAGACTAGCTCCTTTACCTTAAGTTTTGAGACTGACAGTTCTCACTGAACCTGGAGTTTATTTATTTGATGTGGCTGGATGTTCAATGGGCTTCAGGGATGTGCCTGCTTCCACCTACTTAGAACAGAAACATATATATATATATATATATATATATATATATATATATATATATATA
>NW_021620812.1:1834505-1852317 GCF_004785775.1 Grammomys surdaster | reverse complement strand
ATATATATATATATATATATATATATATATATATATATATATATATAGTTTTTACATGGGTGCTGAGGACCTGGCTGAGGTTTGCACACTTTTGTGGCAGGTACCTCACTGATGAATCATCTGCCCCATCCTGAGCACTGGAACAGCTCAGTGAAAACAAGCAAATGATGGATTAGACATATAATACGTTTTAAGTATTATATTTATTTCTCTATCTAGTGTGTACGTGTAGAAGTGCATAGGCACGTAAGTGCCACAGCGTGCAAGCAGAGGTTAGATGGCAGGTTTATGAGGTTGGTTTATTTCTTTCTACCTGTTAGGTAGGCTCTGGAGATTGCATTCAGGCTACCAGCCGTGTGTAGCAAGTGTCTGTACTCACTGAGGCACCACACTAGCCCTACAATACTTTGATAAATGAAAATTCTCCAGTGATTAGCGTACTGTAAGGGACATTCTATCAATGTTTCATTTCATTTTTTTTAACATTAAGTCATTTTTTTAAATAAATTATGTCATTGCTGCAGTCGGTGATGTGATAGTTGAGGCTAAGTATTTAGTGTTTCTGGCTGTCAACCTGTCAACCTTTTCAACCTTGTTACTTGCTGTTTTTTTTTTTTTTCCACAATGTCAAAATCATCCATGTCACACGCTGTCTATGTGCAATGGCAATTGATCTTTAAGATACCAGTTTTAATTGTTCCAGTGATTGACTGTGACAGAATAACGGCATGAGGGATTTCTACACAGTAAGCTGGGTATTTCCGTATTCAAGGCCATGCTGGAGGCTTGCTCTGTGCTTCCCAGGGTGAGAGTCACTTTTTTAAAAAACAAAAAACAAAAAACTCTAGTGTCTTTTCCATTTGGAGACTTGTGGTAGGCAGCAGTGATATCCCAACCAGACATCTTATTAAGATGTGATCATAGAGTAACAATAAAACACATCATATTTCACAACCTTCCACATTAGCATGGTCAGGAAGCTTGGCACCACCACTGAATGTTTCTCGGACACCTTCCCATGATACGTTGGGATGTCTCTAAATTCTACTTACAACACAAAATGATGCTCTGCTTTAAAAAAGACAAGTAGTTTATTTGGGAGGAAGTATGAATAACCAAGGTATGGCAATATGGACTCAATTACTCTGAATGAAATGCTCTGAAGTCGGAGAATTTATAAGAACTTTTATATTCTAACAATAAAGTCAGAAAATAAGTATTCATCTACCACCAATTGTATCCCAGTAGGTCAACTCCTGCAAAATGGGAATATCTTTCTATTAGTTTCTTCCTTTCTTTTTTCTTTCTTATCTTACACCATTCTCAGCTTTAGGGTTGGTGGAAGCTAATGGTCTGCTAAGCTGAGCAATGCATTCCTAGGCGTTTACCTAGTTGTCATGAGAATGTTAGGGCAGATTCAAAGGTTTATAGCAACTGGCTATTTTCCCAAAAGGCCTAAACTGACTCTGAATGATTTGGCCCTTTACCTGCGACATTCCATTGGCCCATAGTCACAGTGTTCTTCTCAAACAAGGTCAGACAGCCTGCAGGATTTTAGTAGTGATGAAGTTTGTTGAGTTGAATAGTTCCCCCTGTTGGTCAATCATCACCATCTCTGCAGTGCAATAGCTAAGTTTTGGAGGCTCATTTCAGGAATCTTGTAAACAAGAGGTTGAGGGAGGTAGCCTTTAGGAGAGGCAAATGGCCTTTAAGGAAGAAGTATTTGGATTATAGTAATGGTATTGCCATTATCATCTGGGTAGAAGGAACTGTAAGAATGAGGTGGGACTTTGTAGACCTCTACAGGCATGATACTGCTGGCTCTGTGAGCCACATATGATTTATTAGTCACCATGGTGATAAGGCTTTAAGGGGTAGAGGTGAGCACAGCGAAGTTCATTCTGTTCACTGATGTCTATCCTAGATACTGTGCAGGCTGTAAAGCTGTGAGTATCACATGGTAGGAAACTCAGCCGGATTTACAGGCAAATGTTTATTAGGATATGCAGTGATGAAACTTTGTGAAAATCTATCTTGCATTTAAAGAGACAGAACTTTTGCTGGATCTCTTAGACAACTTAATACATCATGGTCATTTAAGACCATGTATTTAAATTGCTATCCTACTGTGTGAGCAATCAGCTCATGTCTGCCTTTAAGGGAACATTGAAACAAGCAACCTTACTTGTCTGGAATTTATCATGCACAGAGCTTTAACGACCTTAGCTATTGCATACCTTCAATCTTTATGTTTTAGAGTGCAAATATCTCTTTCATTAAATATATTCTGATTAAAGTCCCCAGCTTCTATTAACTTTTATTTATATATCTTTAACCTAATCTTAATTTATATATTCTTCATGCTTATGATCAAGAGTAAGGTATTTGTGTGGTGTGGTCATCATTTGCTGAAAACAGCTGATAGGTAGGAAACAACCTCACACAACAAACATCCACCATAAGTACTGGAAGCAACCTGTGGATATAACTTAATAACATATGCTTGCAGTCCTTTTTGTTTTTCTAGATGCTTTGGATTTAGTCTGGGACAGTAAAGTTACTTTTTCCGTTGTGAGACTCTGCTAAAGATTTCTGTAGAAATCCCTCATCCCTTGCCAATGCCATGTTTTCTGTGCTGTTCATTAAATACAGAACAAAGCCCTTTTGCTAGGGATACACATAGGGATAGCCAGCCATTAGACAGAAACACACAACAGACAGTTTACAGATAGGCCAGTAACCATAAACTATAGACCAGTGGAAGACGCAGGGAGAAAAGTTGAGAATTAAAATTTGGGTTTGCTCTTGGTCAAATTAATTCAAAATTGTTTCTTAATATGGTATCCACACACATTGGTGTCTCTTAAGTTATCTTTAATCTGTTAACTGATGCAAGGATAGGCTATAAGGTATCAGGAAACACAGGGAGCTGCAATAAAATGCCCATTGCACACATGCATAGAATATAGCATCATCAACAAAATCAATAGGAAAAAACATTCAGTTAGACAAATCCTGTTAATATTCTTCATTTTCTTACCATTCCTTGGGGTAAGAATTTGGTTATGCAATTTAGATACTCCCTAAAGAGAGTTCATTTTGGGCGATTTAAAATAGTGCCTTACAATCTAAAATTTAGCATTTTTTCTTTAAGTATAAATTAAATGACAGGATTATCTCTTAAGGTGCTATAATATTCTTTTGTTTTCTTGTGATAGGATTTTACTTTGTATTCCTGGGTAGCCTGGAACTCACTATGTAGACTAAAATGACTAGGAACTCACTATGTAGACCAGGGTGGCCTGAAACTCATAGAGATCCACCTGCCTCTATCTCCTGAGTGCTGAGATTGGAGTCATGGTAGTAACATACCTAGCAAATGCTAATATTCTTGACCATGAAGACTCAATTCAAATAGTGTAGAAGGTTCATTAAGCAAATATTCATAACAGCAATACAACTAATGCAAAAGCAAAGCACTGGCATCATCATTGTAGTTTAACTAAAATCATTGAGTTCAGTATTGTGCTTATTATTTGAAAAGTATTTTAAGACACATTTCAAATATCTCATAAAATTCTAAGAGCCTTATTTAAAATTTTAAGAGTATATTAAATATATTTTAAAAGAACGTAGTTAATAGGAGACTCAGTATGAGGAGCTTGGCATTTACTCACTTGTGGCTTTTGCTTGTCAGTGTCATCAAATCCAAATTTTCTGAAATCAAGTAAGCTGTGCCTTCAGGAGGAGTTGGTAAGCAGTTGAGATAGTAACTGTGAATCTAAGAGTTTCTCCCTGCAAGGTCTGCAGCATAGAGAATGGTAAGCAGTGTCTACTAGTACTGTCCTTCCCACTGGAGCTGAGAGTCTTCTCTGTAGTATCTCTCTCTGTGGAGGAAGTCACCTTCTTTAGCTCATGTGTATTGTTAAGTTTATCTGGTCTGCCGGCAGTATGCAGCATCCTGAGGCCGCATATTATGTTCCTTGCTTCTGTATGGTCTGTATAATGTTAACAGGCAGCAGGCAACAGATACAACGTTTAAGAAAGGAATATCAAAATAAAGAGGAGCCAAACTTTCCTCATTTTAGAGACTGTGATTCAGTAGGCGACATGTGAGAGTTGAAGTTACATCTCCTGTTGTTTCCCATGGCTGGTCCAAGGTAAACACTTTACTCATGCAGCTGATAGACCCAAATCATAGAACCTTGACAATGAAGGATGACCCGAAGCTTCCTTTCCATTGTCTTTTGTTATGTTGCTCTAAGATTATAGTTTAACTCATAAGAAAATCAATTGAGAAATATCAGGCATTCCCTTCCATGGGGAACACAAAACTAAGTAAATGATGAGTTAAATCTCTCTACTCCCCTAAATATTCTCATAGAAGGGTGCTATTGTTATGAACCATAAAACAACTTGGGGAACAGAGGACAATGTCTCCCAAACAATTTCTCTTTTCTTGAAATGTTTTTCTTATTTTAGTGGTGGCATCCCTCTGCTGAGGACTGTAAACTTGTACATGGATCCGTGGGACTTGTCTTTAGGCTGGCCTACGTGCAACTTAGACAAGTAGAACCGAGACTGACTCTTCTCACTGTGTCTAGGGCTTACCATGTTCATTTTATGGAACATGAACAGTCTCAAGATACTGAATGATCACATTTCATGTGTATATTCTTGGATCAGCTGGTAAAATCCTTTCTGACTCAGGAGCAAGGTTATTTTGGGGATTTTCCCTGTGAAGTTGCAGTCGTCCTGGGACGAGTACGCCCAAGACCTCCAAAAGGCAATTAATTACCTATTATACCTTTTGCAATTGTGGAAATCAAATGCCTTTGGTTTTGGGGGTCCTTATATCAGATATTCACAAACTTCTGAAGTAAAATGATCAAGATCACAAGAAAC
The DNA here is from genome assembly GCF_004785775.1 of Grammomys surdaster. Classification (NCBI taxonomy): domain Eukaryota; kingdom Metazoa; phylum Chordata; class Mammalia; order Rodentia; family Muridae; genus Grammomys; species Grammomys surdaster. The sequence goes on along the minus strand of NW_021620812.1, from coordinate 1,847,412 downwards.
AGGAGAAGACGAAGAAAAATTTAAAAGGGCAAAGTTAGATGAAGAAGTACCTGACAACTTCCTCTCCCCCCACCAAATCCAATGGTAACAGACAAATTCAGACAAATGTTTTGAAAGAACACAATAGCAAAATACCAACAATGAAACAGAGGGATGTCAACCAAAGCAGAAGCTTCCAAAAGGACTCGCCAGCATCCTCCAGAAGAGGCAACAAAGTTGGAGGGTACAAGGGGCTCACCCTTATGACTCTCAATTGTGATTTCTCTCATTATAGTCAACTGTCTGTGGGGTCCACTTTGGGTGCCAAAATTTTCAATGAAAAATAACAACTCAGCTTTAAAGGAATTAAGAGTTTAACCTAAGGCAAATAAATGTAGGTTCAGCAAGTGGAAAAATACACCATTTCATCTGTCCTCAGTCATAACGTGCTCTTCAGACAAGGTCAGGCTAATGTGTAGGGAAGTCTTTTCAGAGAATTTCAGCTTCAGAGCACCAGTGTGTTCCATTATTGCTGATGAGTTGTTGAGCCTCTGTGTTTGCAGTGTAAAAACTGGTAGCAGAGGTGCCTGATGGTAACAGCAAAATTATATTCATTGCAATAATTACAATATGTTGAAGAGAAATAAACAATGACTACTTACTTACATTCACATTTTTTCTTGTTAGTTTACCAAGTTAATTTATTATGGACAAAGAGGCAGATATAAAAGCTTAGAAAGGATTTTTAGAATGCCAAGAAAATGAAAGTGTACAAGAGCGATAAAAGTAGAATTACATTCTTAAGTAAGTTCTAGTTTCTGGTATTGTTGGCATCAGTGAAGCATGGACATTGTTCTACTTTAGTTCATATCTCAAATGTATCACTACTTTGTGGTATCTATATGCTACTGTATACATTTAATGATTCTTGAGTTTTGATTAATGTGTTCTCGTAATCCAGTGACTCTTTAGACCCGAATGAAGGCTGAAACAATATATTGCAGAAGCTTGTTCACTGTTAGTGACAATCCTCCTTTGAAATGTTACTAGCATGTCTGAAATCCCCAAATTTATGCTGACATGTCAGTATAAAATTAGAGGACACAGGTTGCAAACGTGAGTTAGAAGCTGATATTGATTTGGGTAAATAAAAATACTCATAAATACTAAGGTAACTCTTAGTCACCTTAAAAAGAAGTGGCATCCTGTGCTCACAACCTGCCAAGTAGAAGTTTAGATTTGGGATGCAAATATACATATATAGTCTTTACAAGTATGACTTGATTGTTTTGACTTGGGAGAGTATAAAAAAAACTTGTTTTAAGTAGTAGAGGGTCAGGGCCTTAGACTCCTGTGTTCCAAGAGCTGGCTATATATGACAGAAGAAGTCTGAACAGACAGAGAACAGTTGCTCCTTTTGGCTCAGGAAATCAAGTGCCCAGTACTGAAAGTTCAGTGCACCTGAGAGACATGAAGAGAAGTGGCCTGGCTGTTCACCATAATGTTCTGATTCCACAGTGTTCTCCAGAGGACATGCTTGTTTATATTATGAGTTAGTGACTAAGAATTCAGGGTTACATGAAACAAAAACAACCAGAATAACAGCAATTAAAAAACAAAAGGCATTTCATTAGGGTTTTACCAGCTCCTTGTAGGAAAACTCTAGTTTGTTGGCCAGGGAAGAATTCCTTTGTTTCCTCTCTGGGCATTTTCTTCAGTTTCTAACTAACCAAACTGTTCTTGTGACTCTTGTCTTGGCATTCAGAAAATGGGATTGTGGGTAGTCATCCATCTTTCCCAACACAGAAAACAAAAGGGAGTAATGAAATTGTTACTGGAAGCAGAGAAAACAAAGAAGGGCCTGAGGGAGATGAGCATTCTCGACTTTCTTTATGGGACACAGTGATTTTTATACTAGGTCTTTTGTTACCCCTGATGACATGTCCCCTCCACCCAAAAAGAATCTGTTGGAATGTGAGATAGCTAAGTTCATTTGTCTTTAGTTTTTACAATAAGACTTGATGGTTTTTACTTGCAAGGGTATAAAAAGGCTAGTTTCTAGAAGACAGGCATGCCCTTAGAGTATTGAGATCCCAAAGTTTGTTGTAAATGTGATCAGCAGAGTCCAGTAAGACAAAAAGATGTCAATATCAGATGAGAGAAGTCCTCTTTTGAGTTGTTGGTGAGGGCTGTCCAAGAGACTCTAAGCATACAGTCTATGGCTGTTGTTCTTGCTTATCCCCCAGAGGTAGAGGTCATTCCATATTTCTGAAGGCACTTATAACTACAGAAACAGAGCCCAGAGGCCACTGATCTAGAGATGAGCTGAATGCCTTATCTCTGTGGACTAGCTTTCATAGTACCAAAAGACATCATGTAAGCTTCCAAAGGAAAGAGGGAGCCAGCAGTCCCACCCAACTCTATTTCCTACCAGCTACATCAATGACCATCATGGAACCAGAAGCTTATGGGTGCAACAGTGGTATGTATACCTTGGTAGTAACCAATGGCTTTCTAATTAGACTTATGATCTTCTCAACAAGCAAGATACCACACCAAGTACTGGAAACTTCACTAACTAACTAATGCTAGTAAAATAATAGTTATTGGAGAAGAATCTACACCTACTACTTTATGAAACCAGCATAATCCCTAAAACAATCTGTCAATAATTGTTCTTATACCCACAGATAACTGTAGTCTTCACCCCTCATCCAATGAATTTTTCTTTTCAACAGACAGAGAACACTACAGAAAACTGCAATCAATCAAAAAGCAGAGTTGTGGAGCCCAGTATCAATAGATATATCTACAAAATACCCCCATATCCAAGGTACAGGGAATACTGCAGAACTGAGGAGGTAAGCAGAGACTGAAAGTGCCAGAGATAGGGGACTTTTCTGTGAGAGTGTGTCTCCTAATAACATTAGAAGCTACACCTCTGAGATATCACTGACATCACTGCACAAACATGAGGTGAACAAGAAGAATATCAACAAACATCCCAAACTGCACAAGAAAAAGCCCATGGGGCCTTAACCTTACATAAAGAACTACAGGCAACTGAGTAAAGCCGAGAGCAGGAGAGGTAGCCCTCCCAAAGGAAAAACACACCAAATGGTTGTCGAGGCCACATGGCCAGCCTGGAAAAGTGCATACAAATCGCGTTATATGGACTCAACAGGTTATATTTCGGAATATAAATGTATATTCAAATAAATATGTATGTATAACAGCAATTGATTTAAAAAGAGGTCACAAATTTGAAGGAGAGTGAGGAGGGGTGTACGGGAGGGAGAAAAGGGAAGGAAGAAATATTGTAACTAGAATATAATTTCAAAAATAATAATAACATAAACAATAACAAAAGACCAGGTTTAAGAACTAAATATTTAGCTCATGTGTACATAAGGGACTTACCACACGTGTACACTACAGGTGTTTTACTTATCTCTTTGACTCTACAATACTCCCCGAATTGTTGCAGGATGATTGTGAGCATTAATGTAGATAAAATAGGTAGTGTCTGTAGTATTAAAGTCTCATGATGTCTCTCTAAGATCCAGCGAGGTTAAAATGACCCCAGCAGTGTCAAACAGCTACTAAATACCCAGATAGGATACCCCAAATACCCCAAAGCCTTCATTTCTAATGTCTTCAGTGACCATGAAGAATGTGTGGATGGATAAAACTATCAATTCCAAGCAAAAATGTGCTATTTTTAAAATATGTTCTCAGAAAAATTACAGTTACTTGGAAGAGAGTAATTTATACCTCCTCTTTTCTGAGGTTCAACACTTTGTAGATTTTCAAGTGTCCTCCTTGCAAGCCAAATGCTACAGGCAACTGCATCCCACTGACAGAATACTTCTGAATACCTTTGTGAAGACTAAATTCAAGAAAACTTGATTTATTGAACTTTGTGTGAAAAGACGAATATGATACTTTGTGAGGAGATTTTATGATGTCGTAATTTATTTTCTCTAAGACTTCATACGTTGACTGCTCTAGATAGTCTGTGGGTCAGATACAATGGTATGCAAGTGGAATTTAATTTCTATAAAGACGTCAGCACTGTGGAGTTTTAGTCTTAGTATTTATTTATAACATTTATGGATGCAGAAATATGTCTGAGTATGAGGTAAAATAAAAGTAATAAAGCAGAAGGCAGAAGGTATGGCGTGGAGCCCTATTCAAGTTGGTACAGAAAGAATATTTTACTTTTACTATTAATTAATACTTACTATTTTACAGAAAGAATATAATACTCTTAGGAAAAGAGTATTATAGGATGAAGTGTTAACATAAGAGCAGAAATAAAGAGCTCTCTTCAATTAAACCATTTCAGTAAAATATTAAATTTGTTGTATATCTCAGAGATAAAGGATCTTTCCCACATGATAAAATATGTTCTAGCTATTCAGGAAAGAAAGTGAAAAAGAATTTTGGTCTTATGTCACATGTTAACATTGTAAATCCAATTTTGTGTGTATGTGTGTGTACATGTACATGTATGTGTACACATGTGGAGACCTATATTGTTCTTCAGAAACTGTCCACTTCGTTTATTTGAGACAAGGCCTTTCATTGGTTTGGAGCTCTCAAAGAAGGCAAAGCTGGCTGCCAGCAGTCCCCAGCACTGGGATTATAAGCAAATGCCACCACACCCAACCTTTCTTTCCTTTTACATAGGAGCTAGGAGATTGAACTCAGAGCCTCATGTGTGCAAGTTCTTTATGACCTCAGCTATGTTCCCAGTCCAGGGGTTGTACATGTGAAGGTGCTGTGCTAGGAGCAAGGGAAGGAAGAGTGGAGAGGAAGGGATGCCACAAATACTTCAATTAGATTCCTTGACAGAATCTTATGGTGCAGAATGGATGGTCAAATAATTGCTTTCTGTTGTTTTGGGTTTAGCCCTTTTTTGTAATAATGTGGTACAGTGTCTCCCTGTAGTGGGAGACATTTAAATCTCCAACCCAAATAGGACTGGTCAATGAAAACACAACTCAGTAATTATGAATATATTCTGTAAGCCTCGATTGGGCAGAAACCCCTACACTACTCTGTTCCCCAGCTATGAGACCATTATAACTTGAGGATTTTCCAGACTCTGCATCCGTCCTTCTACCTCCTACTTCCCAGTTGTCCTCTCCTTTGTTTTCTTCCTCCTCCACTGTCTTCCACCAGTCCTCCAGTCATCCTTCCCCCTGCTTTCTTCCCACCAACCTTTATATCTCCACCACCCCCTTCCCCTGCCCAATCACTGGCTCCAGCCTTTATTTTACAAATTAAGATGGGCAGAAGGTTCACTAGAAATCACCTGTGTATTGACTCACCTCCTCTGCAGCCCTTCACAGGAAAGGGGAATTAGTATCAAAATACAAGGGCAGGGCTATCCACAACAGACTCCTGCTATGTTCATGGTTTAATCTTTGCCTGTGCTCAACAGGCAGTCTTTAGGAGCTTGAATGTTTCAAGCCAAATTAACCCTTTAAGTATATGTATTTTGAAGAAAGAAGGCAATAAACTGACAATGAAAATGAGGAGCAACGGGTCATCCAGCAAATTCCCCCAGTATCTACCTCCTTAGGACTAGGAAGACCCAGCACACACTGTATTTGTAATTGGAAGCACAACCAGATGCTTTTATATTTTAATTAATTAAAAATAGAAATTACATTTTATTTATGTGTTTTGTGTAAAAGTCTGTGTGTGAATGTGTCTCTGGGCATATATGTATGTGTGTATCTTTATGTGTGTGTGTGTGTGTGTGTGTGTGTGTGTGTGTGTGTGCCTGTGCTACAGTATACATATGCTCTTAGGGGAGAGCTTGCAAGAGCTACCATTGGATCCAGGGGATTTTACTTACACTGTCAGGCTTAGAAGCAGGTACCTTTACCTAACAAGACATCCTTCTGGTCAATGTCTTTAGTAACTTTGAGGCAGACAAGTGGAAAATAGGAAACAGCTTTAAATAAACTCAAGAAAAAATATTTTCTTGTTTCTAGGAAAAGACTTTGAAAGATTATTGAAGTACATTAGGTAGTTTCCAAAGGTCTCCCATGGATAGTAGATGAAAATTTAATTGTCTGTATTTAAAAAAATAAAAAAAACCATATGAATCATATTTCAAATAAATATACATGACTTAAAAATTAAATTAAAAAAAAGCATTCGGCAAAATTTACTTGAGGTTTGGTAAAGTAAAAAATGAGTTTTGGGTTTGGTGCAGCCACAGATATTTGAAAAAAAAAATCCCGAAATAATAATCAAGTCACAAATATGTGCACGTTAGGCTACTCTGCGGACACTTGACTGTGATGATGTTTGGGGATGGATCACTTATTTTCTTCCACTAAGAAAAATAAATCTACTTCTGACAAATTCAAAGAAGATCATACTTACATTTTCCAGTGAATTCCTATAATTTGAAAACCCAATAATTTAACAGGCATGCTGCTGCTTGCTTTTAAGAGGGCAGGGGCACGCTATTCTTATGATTATGGTATTCAGAAATTGGCTTCTGCCACAGCCCATCTTTCCTCTGAAAGTTTGATGATAATTGAAGGGGGCATCTCATCTATCTTTGCATCTTCCCTTGTCCCAGTCCTTGTCTCTTTTTGAGTTTGATGAAATAAGCAGATCCTGGGTTATGTTGGGAACAGCAAAGCCTAGCTGCCTTCCATTCGAGAGCTTCCATCTCTCCAGGTGCCAGCACCACACTGCTGCCTGTGCCACATGCTGTCCCCAGCTTTAGAGTCTCTGCTACCTTGGAGCCTCCAACACATCTTCCCATCACTGCTTACCTTGTGGACCACACTAGCAAGAAGAGCACTAGAAGTGTCTTGAATTACCTATGAGACCAGATTTTAGTTGAAACATTCCTCAACAATGATATTCTGACATTTTTTTTGGAATACACAACAGGATTTGACTCAAACCATAGCAGGAAGAGAATGCAAAGGTATTGCATGGTGCCCAAGAACTTGTAAATGTTCATTGCAATGAGTCATTGGTCTGGTTTGAGGCCTCTGGCTTCTTCTATACCATGAATACTAGAACTTCACTGGGACTCCTCTCAGATATCCTGTTGTTGCCCTGTGTTATGAAGATCTTGCAGCTTTGGATTTGCATGACTGGCCCCTTCATGTGTTCTAGCAGTTCATAGATGGGGTAGATGTTGGAATGAGCCAACTCAAAGCCCTGAATCTGGGCCTGGGTGGTAGCTGAGCTGGTTAGCTCACCATCTCATATACACACACCACCAAAATAAACTCAACAGCATTCCCTGGACTAGCTCACCCAATGATGCAGCCAGCAAGGTGCAGGGCCAGCTCCCTGGCCCTCCCTTGGGATGGCTCACCCAAACCCTCTCCACTAGGATTGCTTTACTGTGCTGCCCAGGCAAGATGCAGGGCAAACTCTCCCAAGTGCTGCAGCTGGTGAGGGGTTGGGCTAGCTCTCCTGCTCCCATAACCCTAGGGCCAGCTCTCTTACCTGCTGCAAGTGGTAAAGGTTTCTAAAAGGTTTCTATGTTTCTAATGTAGACTTTATCACAGGAGTGGATAAAGAGGTCAGAGATTGCCGGGAGCCTCCTGGCCCAGATAGGGTAGTGGCAGGGGCACAGAGTAGGATTCTGGTGATGGCTTTAAAGTCTGAGGGTCTCAGGGCTTTCTGGTTCTCTGACCTGTATTGAAATGTTGATGATAACTTTTAAAAAGTCCTAAGTACTACATCTGAGGATTAAAGACTGCAGGCTTAGGTGATTAACACCTGTAGCCTAACAGCAAAGGATTAGGCAATTCGGCCTTTGTTCTATCTCAGTAGGAACTGCTGGACTCTAATGTATGCCTGCTAGTCTGAGGTCACAGGAAGAAAAGACACTTAGAGAAGCGATTATAGAGTTTATTACTAAGTGTAAAAAGTTTCCTATGAAGGCTATCTAAGGAGAAAATCGGAAAGGTCCTAAGTGGGGAAAAGGAAGAAATTCTAACAAGGGAAACATTCTAAGGGAAAAAATTTGAGGCAGAGGAAAAGGAAGGGAAGGGACAAACTACTACTACTACTACTACTACTACTACTACTACTGCCTCTTTGTCTTTGTCTTCAGTACTTATGCATCTTTCAGAGTACACGATTACATGTTACAAAGTTCATCACAAGTTCACACCAAAAGTCAAATCATAAATCCAAATAGAAGTTTACAACACAGAATATTTACATGCATATCCATTAGGGGTAATTATCTGGCTAAACATCCATCACCTGTCTAACTACACAGGTTCACTGAAGGTTTAAAACTATAACTAAGAAATTAGTGAAGTTCTGTATAGATAAACCCAGGCAACATTTTATCTTTTGTCCTAGCACCTATAATAAATTGTGAGTTCCCATTTAGTGACCTTTGGTTAATTGTTTTATAACCTCATTGGAATATACTCTGAGCAGGGGAAAGTCTGGTTACTATCTAAGAGCAATTAACTGATGACACTTGGGAGACTAGCAGAGTTCTCATTGCAGTTTTGACAATCAGAGAGGGACCTAATAGCAGTCCCGTTATAATAGAGCTTAATAATCATTGGTATAATTTTAGGAATTCTTTTTTTTTTATTTTTAGGAATTCTTATAGGATCATCATTAAGACTTAAGAAGTCATCTATTTGTCTATATAACACCACTAAAAAGACAGTACGTCTTCATGGATCTGCAGAGATATGCTCCAAAGGGGTGTGCTATTGCTTAGTGATTGTTATATTTGTTTAATAATAATAATAATAATAATAATAATAATAGGAAAAGCATATTAATAGCAGGAATCTTTCCTAAAATGAGTTCCTTACAGCCTTGCTGAATAAGAACTTACTTGTTAGCCAGGCGGTGGTGGCGCACGCCTTTAATCCCAGCACTTGGGAGGCAGAGGCAGGTGGATTTCTGAGTTCAAGAGTTCGAGGCTAGCCTGGTTTACAGAATGAGTTCCAGGACAGCCAGGACTACACAGAGAAACCCTGTCTCGAAAAAACAAAAACAAAAACAAACAAAAAAAAGAACTTACTTGTTGCAGATTATATAATAATCCAAGGCAAGCATTTCAGGATGATAACCTGCTAATTATTAGATTGTCCCATTATGGCTCCTGACAGGAGATAAATAGTTGTACTTTTAATGTCACACTTGTGGGTAATTTTACAGAATACATAAAAACAACCAACCAACCAACCAAACCAAAAATTTCATTAAATATTTGTATAAGTTGTCATTTTTCTCCTTTGAATATACTAATTTTCTTTTTGTTTTAGTTGTCTTTCACTTTTTTATTGGGTATTTTATTTATTTACATTTCAGATGTCATCCCTTTTGCCCATTTCCCCTCCCTAGAAACCCCCTATCCCATCCCCCTCCTCCTTTTTGCTTTTATACCATTTTAATTACATGCATATATTAAGGTCAGTTCTAGGTTGAGCGTCTAGCAATACAATAGATGCAAATAGTCAAGGAACAAGCAAGACAATAAACACAAATAGTCAAGGAACAAGCAAGACAATAAACATAAATAGTCAAAGAACAAGCAAGGCATTAAACCCTATTACGTGAACACTCCCGTGATCACTGTTTCTAAGGTCTTATCAGGATGACCAAAATATCTGAGCCTACTTCCCTGTCCGAACCCAAAGTCATTTTCATGTCTGAAGTCTACTTCCTTGTACTAGCCTAAAATTTAGATTCCTGCCTGAAATTACTTCTTTGTTCTAGCCTAAGATTTAGATTCCTGCCTGACGCCCACTTCCTTGTCCTTGGCCAATGCCATATTCCTGCCAAGCAGCCCATTTCCTTGGCCTATGTCAGATTTTTGCCAAGCAGCCCTAAAGGCTCTCTGCCTCTCCTCCTTTTTTATTTCATTAACAAGACTGAGACTATCTTAGGCCAAGAATGCCTTCCTTATCTATCATGGAAAATGCATTATCCAAAGCAATGCACTTCTGTCTTAGGTTTGTAAGGTTCTGTGCAGAATCTTACTCATCCTTGGCTTGCCAGCCTGTTAATTGAATAATTCTGTCTAGGGGTCCATTTTTAGGTTCAAGCCATGTATTTTGGCTGCCAACATGTTGATGTTGTTAAAGACAAGCTTTAATATGATGGGCAGGAATAAAAGTATTCTCAGGACAAAAAGGGCTAGCCTGATCAAGCTATATATGCCATTCTTGAAGCTTGACCAAAATAGAAATACTGACCTCAGGCCATAGGTCATTCTATGTTAGTAAAGTATTGACTATTCATTAATTTAAAAGTAGTTTTTGCCTTGAATGAGCCGTGAGTTCATCTAGGGAGACTTAACATTAGAAATGCAACACTTCATGTGTCATATACAGTTTTGGAAATACCAAAGGACTATGGTGCTGGAAATGATAGAAAAATGAAATGATTTTCATGACCAGTGAGCCTACAGAGAATGTACAAGAATTCTTTAAGGGAAAGAGAGACAAGCAAAGGAGACTTCAGGCCAAATAAATATGATCCTAAGTAAGATTTTACAAGACAGCAGTCTGAATAACCCAGAGCCAGCAGCTACTTGGAGTAATTTATGTTCTCTTCTACTTCTGCTGGAATTATCTCTATCATCAGTATTATTCCCTATACCAGTGGTTCTCAACTTTCCTTATGTTACAACCCTAATATAGTTCCTCATGTTGTGATGACCACCACCCACAAAATTATTTTCATTGCTATCTCATAACAGTAATTTCGCTATGGTTATGAATCATAATATAAACATAATGTAAATATCTGTGTTTTCTGATGGCATTAGGTAACCCCAAAGGGGGTCTTGACCCACAAGTTGAGAAATATTGTCCTATACCCACAGAGGCTGACATTACATGTTTGGTAATGGTATCCTATCTTTCCAGTTGACTCTTGTTCTCTTAGATAACTGCATTTATTTTCTTTATATTTTTGGCATCCTCTTACAGATACCTGTCCCCCATTCTCTATATTATTAAGACATAGTATTTTACAGAGACTGCCTTAAGTTCATTCACGTGCCCTCATCTGCATGTGACGATGCGCATCCACTGTCTACCATAGAAGTCTATGTCTATGTCTATGACCCTAGTGTCATTTCTTCCCTTGTACACGACTTTACTTCTCTTCTGTTGTACTTCAACTACTTCAAGTTCTTTTCCCTTCTTTCCTGACAGGTTGATCTCCAATAGCACCAAGATGGACCCCATTCCCTGCTTCTCCCACCTAAAGATATTCCTGTCTGTGATTCTACTTCTTCTTTTTTTTTTTTTTTTTGACTATGGCTCCATTCCTCATTCTCATGTAGAATGAGATTGTTTGAAATACTTGCATCTACTTGTGACTCTTGTTGTTCTTTGTTTCCTGATCACATGATGATCGGCTTCTATTCTTGTCAATTGACTCCAATTGCTTCTGTTAAGGTGACCACTACGGTGCCAGATAAAATAGTTATTTAAAAATAGTTTACTGGACATACTGAAAAAGACCAGTGGGGTAGACAGTAGCTAGAGTACCACCAGCAATGAATGGTCATTCCTTTGTCCTCATCTTTCTAATTTGTACTGCTTTATCCAGTAGATCACTTTAATTCTGAAGTATTTCCCATCAATGATGTCATACTTACCAGGTTTCCCCTTCGCCAGCTACTTTAAGACTCTTGGTTGTTTCTTCCATATTCTTGTAATATCTTAACACTGAGGAGCTGAGTGGTTTGGTCCTTGGACGATGTTTTTTAACTAGAATGGTTGCCATGGAGATCCAATTCAATTTCATAAATTCAGGCACCTGCTAGTCTACCCATTTAATGTATATTTCCTATATTAATGTGTTATTTTACAATATGGCTTGAAAATATATTATTTAGAGAATTTGTTACATCTGATGTAAACATTGATAAGTATGAGTTGATATCTAAATATCCTCTCTGTGTTCCTTTCATTTTCCCTCTTTTTAGGATTAATTATGCATTTAAAATTATCATTATACTTATTATAATCACTTGTCAGGTTTGTTATCCATTATTTTACTATAGGATTAGTGATTATACAACCCTACACTTCCGTTTTTGAAGTCTAATATGATTTCATCTGTTATTTGATGCATCTTATTGAACTTCAGCTTTATAGATTCACTTCCTTCTATTCATGATACTATTTCAGTCAAACATTTTTACTCTGTTTTTTTCTTAATGTTCAAAGAAATTATTAATGTTCAGCAGGACCTGAGGTAATTTATATGTACTCATGTCCTTCCTCCCTCCCTCCCTCCCCCTCCCTCCCTCCCTCCCTTCCTTTCTTTCTTTCCTTCTTCTTTCTCTCTCTCTCTCTCTCTTCCTTCCTTCCTTTCTTTCTTTCTTTCTTTCTTTCTTTCTTTCTTTCTTTCTTTCTTTCTTTCTTTCTTTCTTCCTTCCTTCCTTCCTTCCTTCCTTCCTTTCTTTCTTTCTTTCTTTCTTTCTTTCTTTCTTTCTTTCTTTCTTTCTTTCTTTCATATATGTGAGTATTCTATCGGCATGTACACTTGCATGCCAGAAAGAGGGCATCAGATTATGTTATAGATGATTGTGAACCACCATGTGGTTTCTGGAAATTGAACTCGGGACCTCTGAAAGAGTGGCCAGTACTCTTAATCACTGAGCCATATTTCTAGTCCCATGTAATTACTTGTAATTGTTGTTTATTCCTTTCTTCTTAAAAAGTTTTCTTGTTGCAGGTTATTTGATCACACGGTGAACCCCAAGACTGTGTTATTCACTGAAAAAAAAAACCTAGATTTTAACTGTGGTGTGTTTCAGCCCTTAGGATATAACTTTAATATGAGGGGGCAGTTTTACTTGGATAGCTATAAAGAAATATGTTGCAGAAAGAGAGAGAGAGAGAGAGAGAGAGAGAGAGAGAGAGAGAGAGAGAGA
>NW_021620812.1:1792427-1834495 GCF_004785775.1 Grammomys surdaster | reverse complement strand
AGAGAGAGAGAGAGAGAGAGAGAGAGAGAGAGAGAGAGAGAGAGAGAAAGGGAGAGAGAGAAATTAGAAAATTAGATACGGGTGAAGACAGGACAAGCCAGAGAATGAGAAGGAGCCAGATTTGAACAGATTGCTAAGGTTCCTTTAAGGACAAGCAGAGCAATTTAGGAGAAACCAAGAGAAGCCAGATTGAATCAGTTAGTGTGGAGAAGAGTTTTGAACCAGAACAGCTGAGTTGACCAGCCAGCAAGAGTTCAGAAAGTACAAGAAAGGGTGAGCTTATTCAATAGAAAGTCTTAGAGGCAGAGAAGCACTCTAGGCCTAGATTAGATTGTATGGAGGCTAGAAGCTTTCAGGTCTAGGGCTAAGTTAGCAGACAGAGGCAGTAAGCCTTGGAGATGACAATTACCTCTGAAAAAAAAGTTTCTGTAAGAATTTATTTTTTCTAATATGTGTCTATCTCTGTGTGTATGTGCACATGAGTGTGTGTGTGTGTGGGGGGCTGAGAACAGACAGGTATCTAATACTCTGGAGCTAGAGTTAGAGGCAGTTATCAGTTGGGTGCTGGGAATAGCTCTTGGGTCCCCTGAAGGAGCAGGAAGCTCTCTTAATTACTGTATATAAAAATTTTCCACAGTTTCACTTCTCATGAGATTATCCATATTTTCATGAGTGGTTTTTCTTCAGTCTTGGTAAGGACCGAGCAGTTTAATACACATTGACATTTGAAGTACACATTTACAGGAACCAACACAGGCACATTAACTGTTTTTCAGGATACTATGTCAGTGTCAGGTACTAAGCACTTCAGACAAAGTCTCTAATTTGAGTTCCACAGTAATCATGCCACCTAGGAGTTTCATAGATCTTATTTTAATTTATAGCCAAGAAGTATCATAAGAAGCCGAGTCATGTCTGCAGTGTCCCAGAGCATAGCGACTGTGCAACCTGAATTACAGTCATCCTTAATGACTCAGGTTCAGGAACCCCTGTTAGGTCCCAGGCCGTTTAACTGCTTTGTGACTGTGTTGTTCTTTGTACCTTGAGTGTTTGGAAAACCTTTGTTTTGTGATTTAAGGTGTAGTGCTTGCTTTCACAGTCGGAGAAAATCTTGTGTGCTCAGCATTGTTGTCTTAAGGAGAAGTTAAGTCTCCTTAACCACAACACGTCTAAGGCCTATTTACACTCAACTCTTTCTGTGTTACCCGATTTTGAAATTGATCTTGAGATTCTTTTTTTTCTTCCTTTCTTTAAAAAATAAAACGGTTCTACTGACCCTTTCTTTATAAAACATACACACACTGGGAACGTGCATGCAGTATTGTTTGCCCTTAGGGTTCATGAATGTCTTACAACAGTGCTTGCGAGCTACACAGTTCCCTACATCACAGCATATCTGCCCTACAGTGCTTGATAGCTGAATAAGTGACAGAGGTTAGAGGTGTATCAGGATCTTTAGATCACACCCTGGACTTTCCATTCAATTATATCATATAAGACTGAATTGATAAGGAGGAGTTGAATGTTTGTGTTCTGTGAATGTATCTTTGGTGGTATTGTTGATTCCCTCACACGGAATCTAATATCGTTAAAAACAATAGCTTCTTCGCCTGGCTCTCAGAACACACGTCGTTAGACTCTTGTTTGGAACACTATTAGATCAAGTGTTATTATCTTGGCTCATCATTACAATAAATTTAGTTAATTGAATTGCTTATATATAACTCAGAAAGAGACACAGATCCAAAGCTGTGTGTACCACCACATTATCTTCTTGAGGAAAACCACATATTGTAGACAGGTACCTGTTTATGGTAACTGTATTAAAATTAGTTTCTTAAAATATCTTTGTGTGGAGATAACCAGTAGGCTGCCTATAGACCTTTTCTTCTCCTTCTGTTCCTCCAGATCCAGACCTTTAGTTTCATCCCCAGGTCTGCAGCAGAATACATGTGACAACCTTCCCTCCTTGGATTTCCCAGATCTTTCCTTTTAACCCTCCTCCCCTGACTTGTTGTTGCTTTGCACAAGATCCCAACCCCAGCAGATACCCTCTCCTAACCCAAAGGCCACTCCTCTCGCACAGCAAGTAGGCTGAAGGCAGACTTATACCTTTTCTACTGCCCCAGAGATTCACCCAACCCCCACAGCCTAGTCTCATGCCCAACTCTGTACCAGGAAAGCCATTTCAGACTCCCTTCTTTCTTTGTTCTCATACCCAATGGGGCACAATGTTCTTCTCCTCCAACTTTCCTTCTCCAAACCCATAATCCAAGCCCCCCAAAAAGCAGGCATTTACTGGAAACACACCAGCTAAACTGAGCATGGACACAGATAAGCTAACTGAACCCCACCACTTCCTCCTCCCTTCCAGATCCAGTCCCTAAGACTCATCCCTAGTGCTGCAACAGAACACCAGTGCAGCCTGTGGTCATTCATTGATTTGATCAACCCACATGTTGTGTAGGTCAACTATAGATCAGATCAACCCCTGTGTTTTATAGATCAGCTATCCATCAACTCTCAAGTTCTATAGGTCAGTCATTTGTCCACATACATTTATACCTGTAGCTTGAATAATGAACTTGTATGTGCTATTATGAATAAAGAAAATAAGGATAAGAAACACATAGGATCATTAAAAATGTGTAAGTTATTTAATAGTTACCCTAGCCTTATTTCAGGAATTAGAATGATTGGAAGAAAAGTTCACATTCCTTGTCCCTGAATATTATATGACCGTGGAAGACTGAATTTCCCAAATGCTGGTTAGTAATACATTTAGAAAGAACTATCTTTATAATTTGCTATAAAGCCTTCTACAAGGTAATTGCCACAAGTATTTAAGAGATGACAGAAACTTAGAATAAAAAGAAAAGTTTTAGACTGCTTAATATAACCCCAAAAGCTTATAAATATTTATACTCTAATCCTTTGTGTCCATGTCAGATAATTTATCACAAGGAAAAAGTAAAAAATAAAAAAATTATAATGGTGTTCCTGTCAGTTTTAAGCCTGAAGCTAGCATGATGATTACTTAAGTTGCAGTTCCCTTGCACTATGGAACACTGAATGGATAGTAAACATTCTAAGGCCACACTAAAAACTGGCCTTTACCGTGTATAGTCACAGAAAAAAAAAGAGTTGTTTATAAAACATGTGTGTTGTGTCACCCCAGCTCCCAAGATCCAGCCCTAGAAGCAGAGATATTGGCAAATGACGGCTACTTGGGGAGGAGTCACTGGCCTTTGGTACATGATCAATGATAGATTATCAATGTCCTATAGATGACCCCACACTCATACGCATGTGGGCAGCATGGGTTAAAATAAATTTAGTTAGGGTTTCTATTGCTGTGAAGAGACACCACGACAACAGCAACTCTTATAAAGAAAAACATTTCACTGGAGCTGGCTTACAGTTTCAGAGGTTTAGTTCATTATCATCATGCCAGGAAGCATGGCAGCGTGCAGGCAGACGTGGTGCTGGAGAAGGAGCTGAGAGTTGTAGATCCAGATCAGGCAGTAGGAAGAGTATGAAATAGCCTGGTCCTGGCTTGAGCACATGAAACCTCAAAGCCCACCCCCGTGACACACTTCCTCCAACAACTCCACACTCGCTCCAACAAAGCCAGGCCTTCCAATAGTGCCACTCCCTAAGGGCCTATGGGAGCCTTTTAAATTCAAACCATCCTAATGAATAAATAAATAAAAATAAACAGACAAATATTTTTAAGGAATATAAACATTTTCCCCAATTTTGATTCTGAAATGATTTTCTTCCCTGCTGTATCATGTCTCTGGCTCTGTCCAGTTATCCGCAAGCTCTCAGTCACTCAGTGTGGTGTGTCTTTTATCCCCTGTTCCTCTTCCCAACAGAGAACTAAACAAAACATCTCACACTCATGACATTACATCTGGGCTTTTCATCCCTTTACTCAGCACATACATCTGCCTGGACAAATGGGCTCACTTGTAGACGCCAACTTAAATCTACACTTGTTCTGCATATAACTATCAAACTACAGTAATTTTTAGTTTTTAATTGGTTATCGTGACTTAGATATTTTCATGTAAACATATCATTTACAGATAATGCTTTTTCTTCCCTTCCAATATCTACATCTTATTTTTTCGTCTTTCACCGTGTTGGCTAGCTCCTCTAGAACAGTATTGAGTTGTATCTTTCACAGTGGGAACCTTTATCTTGTTAGGAGTTGTAGTGCAGATGTTCTCAGGCTGTAATGCAGGTGTTTTCAGGCTGTAATGCAGGTGTTCTCAGGCTGTAGTGCAGATGTTCTCAGGCTGTAATGCAGGTGTTTTCAGGCTGTAATGCAGGTGTTCTCAGGCTGTAGTGCAGCACTTTCTAACCTAACAAGGTTCCCAGAGAGGACAATAGGTTCCATAGTCAAAGAAGCCTGGGAAATAGTACAGTCAATTCCCCTCTGGGAGATTAACAAAACAAACATATTACCATATTAAAGCCACTGAGAAATCCTTTAGCAATAAGAAATACATTTAATTTACTATTAAACTTGTTTGTTCCGGAGAAGATTATCTTTTATAAACATACTGGTGAACATTTTGTCCTATAATACAAGTTTGATTGCTTCTGTTTTCTCATCTCACCTGGGAGTACTCTGTTTGCTGTTGGTTTCTGAGAAGTCTTTTATTTTCTTGAATTAATCATGATAAGGAAGTGGAGTATTGTTTTAAGTTCAGGAATGGGTACTAAACTCTATGAAATGCTTTTGCAGATTTATAAAAAGAATGTTTTTTTCCCTCTGTAGAATGTCCTATCAGTGGTCAATCATTCCACATAGACAATGAGTTTTTGGAATCTTTACTCATGGTTCTAATACCAGCCCTGCTGTATGTATTCTGTATGAAAGCTGACAGTTTAACCTTGGCTGGCTCTGTCTCCTGTTTATAAAACGACGTGAGGCAGTAGTTACTTAGGAAAGTACTGAAGTGTTGGGTACAGTGTTGGACAAGTGTCTGCACCCAGAAAATGGCAGGTAGGTATGGGTATCTCTTGTTTTCTGCTGAATGCTATAGTGACTGATGGAAAATAAGATCCTTGTGACATTTAGAATGCTATATATAAGTTTGACCACCCTTTTTGTGGGTTCACCTAAATTAATTAATTTATGTAAGGTGATGTCTTACTTTGTAGCTTAGGATGGTCTAGAACTTATTAATGGATTTTTAGTTTAGTCTGTGCCTGTGGTTGTAAATACTCATAATTATTCATATTGTTTTTCTATTCATTATTTGCTCTTACTCAGAGCTGTTAGATATTTTTTTTCCAGTTGACAGTAGAACAGATTTTAATGCCATTTGCAATTCATAGGACTGTTACACTTTCAGCTTCTCAGCTTTGTGTCTTTCTATAAATTTTTCTGACCTGTTTTACTTGTTCTAATGTCTCCTTATATTCATTAGTTTTTTTCAGATTTTGCTTTTATTTATGTGTGTGTGTTTGTGTGCATGCATGTGTGTGTACATGTGTGTGAAGAGCCTGCATGCCTGCAGAGGTCAGAAGAAGGTGTTAGATCCCCCAGACATTGTAGCAGCTGTGAAGCACCCAGGTCGGTGCTGTCACGTGAGCTCTGGCCCTCTGTTAAGAACAAATGATCTTAAATACTGAGCAGTCTCCAGCCCTGACATATCCCCATTGTGACAATCTGTTTGGAATTACATTCTTTCAATCTCATACCACGTGGCTACATTTTACATTTATGTTATGTATCGATATTATTCTCATTTTAAAATGCTATAATTTCAGCATTTCCATTTAACTTGAATTACTTAAAAGAGAGCTTTCTTTACTTTTAAATTAGTTTTTAGAATAAAAATAAAAATATGATCACATAACTTCTCCCTTCCTCACCCTCTCCCACGTCCTTCACATCACTTCCTGTTAAGTTCATCACCTTTAACTTTGAAAGGGTTACTGGCTGGCTGCTGATGGTGTAGAGAAAAATGAGAGGTGATTCGTGATTGACATGGGAACGCTCAATTCACAAATGGACTCTAGGAAAACAGACAGATTCATGCTGTTAGGTTGCTGGAAAACAGGCCCAGGATTCAAATGGGATATTAGGAAGGTTGATGTTGGTTGTTTTCATTGCTCGCATGCATTTGATAATAGCTGTGTAACAGGTTGAGCCTTAGGGGCGGAGGGTGCAGTGACCATTGAGATGCTCCCTTCAGCACAATACTGTGTTTTCCTCTCTTTGGCCCCTGACAAGACAGTCTGGGCACGATGTCCATGACATCAAGCCAGTCTAGACACATTAAGCCAGCTGTATGGACTCGTGTCTAGACTGTCCTGTCAGGAGCCAGGCTTATGATTTTGATCAAGGCAGTAGTCAAGCAGACCCGCTCGGTTGAGAGCAGACAGATTGCGCTCTGGTCATTTGCACAAGGCCATCAAGGTTCCTACCGGCTCAGAATTCGTAGGACAATGGAGCAAGTTGGTCATGGACCAGCAGCAAAAGCTCAGCTGCTGAAGATGCTTAGCAGCGTCTGTCAGTCCAGGCGGAGGCCAAGGCTACATTCTTAGGGAATAATAAAAGCACTAGAATTTTTTACACACTTCTTTGCATTGCTCTGCATAAAGGCACTAGGTTCTCTGGCATTTACAAATGGCAATTATTCTCAAAAAAACAAGCTGAAATAGGGAGTTGACCAGGCTTAAAAACCAACAAAGAACAACATTACAAGTGGAATATAAATGTGTAAGTATTACTATGTTCATGCAATAATTTAATCTTGAATGTATACATATATCTTTGTTGTTAAAGTTGAATATGTATTCAATTATATGTAAATGTATCTCTTTGTTGTTTTATACACACACATGTGGAGGTGATATTAGTAATTTTTAGTAAAAATGTTGATAACGTTGGTAATTATTAGTAAACACACACATATATAAACATACATATACACCTATATCTTATATCTTCTATATAATGCTTACATGCAAATTCCTAAGGTGTTTTTTAAATCTGTTAATTTGCTTAGGAAATCATACATGGAAACTCTGGGAAAGAATTCAGGACCAACACCAAGTATGCATCTCTTGGCTAATGTAGACTCATGGAAAACTGTGCTAAAAATTAAAAGGTCTGGAAAAACATCAGAGCAATGCAAGGAAGAATGTAAAAAATTTCAGATTTATTTAATAAGAGACTTTATGATTTTCACTGATCAGAAGAAAGAACACATTGCATTATAATGATTCCTGGATCAATCTAGCGCTGAAGGAAGTCCTCAAGAACGCAGGAATGGAAGCAGACAACGCCTTTGGACACCCCCCTAGAATTTCATTGAAATGTCAAGATATCTGAATCATTGGATTTTAACAATGCAGAAGGACATGATAGTTTATACTCATACTCCATGCGTGTACTTAAATGCAATAAAGAAATCAGATGGATTATATAAATGGGTAAGAAGTATATTAAGATTAACTTTCATCATTTCAAAATTACCTAGAAATGGAGTCAGTCACCTTGGAAATATTCACTCACTATTCCACATAAAAACACTAGCGAATACCATCTAGACAGGACTGTGGGTGCTTTGTCTTATCATTCTGTTTGAGCTAAGTGGGTGCACTGAGAACACACATGGGTCTCTTCCTAGATGAGGAACCAGAGGACTGAGGATCCTGTAGACAGACTAGTACCTGCCCTGTTGGTCTGAGAGAAAGAGAAGATTGTGTTGAGCACGTAGGAGTTAGGGTTGTGTTGCTGGTGGACTCACTGCAGATCCAGTGATACGTATGAACCTGCTTTTGAGAACCAGTGTTTTCAGGCACCGTAAATGCTTCCCTCTTCAGATAAGCAATTAGCTCTCTTACTTGTTGAGCAAGTAAGTAACTGAATCCCAAGCTTGTGCTCTGAGGCTTACCTCATCAGGTGGTGTTATAAATTATGAGTTTAAGACTCAGAGGGATTTGCATTTGAATTCAAACCCCTATCTCAATTCTGTTCTCAATAAAATAGGCCCACTTGGTGACTTGCCTTAATCAGAATGATGAACCAAGCCACCCACAGTCCTGTCTACATAGTATTCACTAATGGTTTTATGTGGGATAGTGAGTGAATATTTCTAAGGCAACTGACTTCATTTTCCAGGTAATTTTAAAATGATGAAAGTTAATCTTAGCACACTGTTTACCCACTTACACAATCCATCCGATTTCTTCATTTTATCAGTAAAGTATGTACACAAAATGTGTATATAAACTATTGGGTCCTTCTGCATTACCATGTGACCTTGGGCAAGTTATCCCTTTTTAGGCCTTGTTTTCTTCATCCGAGAATGGGAATGATAACATCACTCTCTTGGAAGGCTACGAGAGACTGCAGAGTGCAGCAGTCCTGGCCAGTACCGTTAGATTCTTCTGTCTATTGCCTAATAGACATTCATGTAAACCCAACCCCACCTAGACCCATCATCCACTCAAGCTGCTCTTGCCGACGCTACCAATGTCTCCTGTTTTATGAGTTTCTCATTGTCCTCTGTCTCTGTTGTACTCAACATGTTAGTTTCTTCCTTCTCTTCTCTTGCAAGGCAATCTCCTTCCTTCCTATGGCTTTGTCTATGTGCTAGATGTCTGTCAGCATAATCAATATCTGGTCAGGCCCCTCCCTTGACCTCCAGATTGAGAGGTCCAGGTGCCGCCTGGCATGCTGTTGGAATGTTCTCACAGACATTCCAAACTTACTGAGTCCAGAGCAGATGTCCCCTTGTCCCTGTAACTCATTCTCAAGCCTGCTTGCTTATCTGCACTGTGGCCTATCCAGTCATTAAACCTAGAAACCTGGCATTATTATTTTCCTGTTTATTCACTGCCTTATAATTCTTTTCACTTTTTTATTGCTACGTTGTTATCTTTCACCCTGATTTTTTTCAGACTCTTCTAATATGAGGAGGGATACTCTGGTGCCTGCATTTTACCCCACATGCTAGATTTTAATGAAACTTTCTTTCCTTGTTCAAGTTAAATAAAGCTTATGGGCGTTAAAAAGCAAGCAAACACTACATATTTTTTTAAAACCTAGTTTTGAACATCATGTTTGCAATACAGAGGAGTTTAGTAAAACACATTTGAAGTATCCATGGATTCCTTATGTCTGTATAAACCACACCCGGCACCTCTAGTTTCTTTTCCTTTCAGAAGACTAAATTCTTAGTGTGTCCCAAGCCTAGAGTTCTTTGACATTTCTAGGACAGTGGAAGACAAAACATCCACTTTTTATGATTTCGTTCCTTTGTGTCTGCTAGCCTTTTCTCAATCAGCTGTCATTTTCCTGACCACATGAGTCATCAGACTCCGAATAGCACCAGCCTCTTTTGTAAGTTACGGCTTATCTCTGACCCCCATCTCTGCTCAGTGCTCCTACGAAGATGGTGGGAATCACAGAGGCTGGCTCTTGCTTCACTACTCATGTCACCCAAACTATCTACTCAAAGCTTCATGCCACACCAGGAATAAATTTGTTCTCTGTCCATCTTCGAAACTAGAAAACTGTTTCTAATCATGACAAGTTATCTCATAGTTATCATTATCCAATTTGAGAAACAGAATAAGAGTATTTGAGTAATACTGTGAAGGGAAAGGCTACCAGCCTAGACGATGAGCTGTCTTCCACAAGTCACTTAGAAGAGTGCAAAGAAAATGAGATTTGGGTAATGTCTTAGTAGGGTTTCTACTGATGTGAGGAGATACTATGACCATGGCAACTCATAAAATAAAACATTTTGGGCCGGCTTACAGTTTAAGAGGGTTAGCCCATTATCATCATGGCTGGAAGTATAACAGTGTGCAGGCACATGAGTTCTACACTTTGATCCATGGGCAGCACAGCAGAAGGAGACTGTGGTGTCACACTGGGCATAGGAGACCTCAAAGCCTACTCCCACAGTGACACACTTCTTCCAACAAGGCCACACTTCCTAATACTTTCTATGAGCCAAGCATTCAAACACATGAGTCTATGAGGGTCATACCTATTCAAACCACCACAAGCAAGAAAACCCAGGTCTGAATTTCGACTCATGACTTGCTTCCCAGTGGTTTTTGATAACACAATTGATGTTTAAAAAAATGATAGTACATAGACTGCAAAAATGTCTCAGTTTGCTTAAGACAAGAGCAGCGACCTATGCTCTTGGTGGCCCTTACTCTTCTTAGGGTGCAGAATGACACTTCCTGTCACTGTAACAGTGCACCAGAGAGTCAGAGAACATGGTTTAAGAAGTTCTGACATGTCTAGGCTTTGTGTTAATGGACAGATAGTGTTTTCTTACAGTTACAATTTTCTAGGTTTTTTAATTAATTAACTTTCAGCTGACCTTGCATTTGTACATATTTATGATTTATAGTATGGTCATACATGTGAACAACATCTCTTGATCAAATCAGGGTAGTCTATTTTTATCACTTCGGAAATATGGTTTATTCTTATTTTAATCTAATCTATCTTGTCTCTGTCTCTCTGCCTTACTCTGTGTGTTTCTGTCTGCTTGTTTGTTTGTCTCTTTATCTACCCCACCTTACTGTGTGTGTATGCACATGTGCGTGCATGCGCGCGTGTGTGTGTGTGTGTACCTTGGCTGTCCATCCTTGCATTCTACCTTGTCTGAGGCAGCATATCTGTTTCTGTGTACACTAATATAGCTGGCCGATGCCTTCGCTGGGATTCTGCTATATCTTTGTCCCATCTTCCCTCAGAAGCAATGATTGAAGAGATATACTATCATTCATCCCAGAATATAAGTTCTGGAAATCATATTTCAGGTCCCCACACTCATAGAGCAAGCACTTTGCTTCCTGAGCAGCTTCCTCGGCTTACATCTCTAAGCATTGCTTGGGAAGCCTTGGGGCTCTTTTGTGAATTATTGTGACATATGCCATGTTTACCTTACTTCCAATAAAGCTCAAGGCCAGTTCCTCTGTCTACATGAATTGCTGATGGTCATCTAATATTTCTTTCTTTCCTCTCTCCCTTCAGTGACACCATGAGGTATTTGCCTTGCTATGTGTTGCTTACTGCATAGAAAACAGAGTCCCCTGGGCCAGGGGTGTTGCTGCAAGATGAGAGGATTCTTACATATGGCTGGTAATAGTCTGTTACGTTTTCTATTTTATTTTAAATTTAAAAACAGATTTATTTACTTTATTTTCTGGGTATGAGTGTTTTGCCTGAATGAATGTTTGTGCACTACAGGTGTGCTTGATGCCCATAGAATTTAGAAGAGGGCATGGTATCCCTGGGGATTGGAAAGTTACAGGCAGATGGGAGCTACTCTGTGGTTCTGGGAACTGAATCTGGGTCCTCTGCAAGAACAGTAAATACTCTTAACTGCCAATCCACCTCTCCAGCCCCAGTAGTCTGCCGTGTGTATATATATTGAATATATATCTTTATCCATTTGCCTGATGGTTGTGTTAACACTGTGTCTTGGTTGTTGTGAAGCATTCCTTGTATTACATGAGGAAATCATGTATTTCTTTAACATACTGATTTTATTTCCTTTGACGGATACAGAGCAGTAGGTTGTATGCTAGACTGTACAATAATTTACTATCGGGTTTCTTTTGAGGAATAGCCATACTGTTTCTCATAATATATATGTTCTACATTTCTCTCAGTAGTGCATAAAAGTATCCCTCTCTATGCATCCATAGTAGCCTTCATTATTACCTTCTGTCTTTTTGTGCTACTGGGAAGAACATAGGTCTGTGCACACCAGACAAATGCTATGCTACTAAGATACAGTCCCTGCCTCTCTTTAGGGTCCTTTTGTAATAGATGAGATGACATCATTCCCATGGTGATAATGAGAGTTATTCATTTGCTTTTTGACTGTTAGTAGGATTTTAAAAAATATGTTTTTTGTAACTCTTGGGTTCCATATATACTGTTGGACAAATAGTTATCACTCATTGCATTTTCCTGGCTGTCTCTTTAGTTGTGATTGTTTCCTTTGCTATAAAGAACTGTCTTTTGGTTTGGGGCCTGGACCCATGTATTAAACAGCTAATGTACATGTTGTGGACTAGGAGGTGGTAGGACATATAAGAGGTGGGGCCTAGTTGAGGACATTTTAGGGGACAGTGCCTCTGAAGGGGATGGTAGAACCCTGTGTTTCTCTTCATTTTGCTTCCTAAGTCATGAGGCAGTTTTTGTTCTTCCATGTTTTCTGTGGTGATCTGTTTTCTCTCCATGAGCCTAAACATACAGGACCCTTGAACTGTGAATTGGAACCTACTCAACCTTTCTTCTTCAAAATCTGATTAACTCAGGTATTTCATTTCAGTGAAGAACAAAGAATAGCACACTTTTTGTTGTTTATTTTTGCTTATGCTTTTGGGGTCTTATGCAAAAAAAAATCTTAGCTTGTACTACATCTTGAAGAATTTTCATTATGGCTTGATTTTCTTTACTTCCCTCTCCTTCCTTCTTTGTATCCATCCTCCCTCCTTCCCTCCCTCCCTCCCTCCATCCCTCCCTCCCTCCCCCCCTCCTTCCCTCCCTATGTGGCCTTCTTCTTGCATCCCCCATCTCCTCTTCCTTCCTCGTTTCTTTTCTTAAATCTCTGTGGGCCTCTGATATTTTGGATTGTCTTATGTGACACTATGAGATAGAGGGAATAAAGTTTACTCTTCTGCATTATGGGTATCTAATTTACTGAAGAGGCTATCTTTCATCCATTGTACACTTGTAGTGTTTTTTTCTAGACTCAGCTGGTTG
Source organism: Grammomys surdaster (assembly GCF_004785775.1). NCBI lineage: Eukaryota > Metazoa > Chordata > Mammalia > Rodentia > Muridae > Grammomys > Grammomys surdaster. The sequence continues at coordinate 1,821,720 of NW_021620812.1, read as the reverse complement.
CAGATGCTTGAATTGGGATTGGTATTTGTTACATTGGGTGTTGGTCTATGTGTCTGGTATCTTACAGAAATCTTTTTTTTGGGGGGGGGCAACTAAAGCCTTTCAGTGATTTTTGAAGTGAGGTAATATAATGTCTCCTGCTTTGTCCTCTTTGCTCAAGGCTGCTCTGGCTGTGAAGAATGTTCTGTGGTTTGCTGCTTCTGTGAAGGCTATCACTGATGTTTTGATAGAAAACGAATTGTTGTGATGGCAGTGTAGGCCACTTTGGACATTTGGAAATGCTAACATGATTCTTTCAATCCATGGACATAGATGTCTTTTCATCTTCTTGGTGTTCTCTTCAATGCCAGCCACTTCCTCTTAGTAATGTCTTTGCTGTGTCTGATAGGTCCTGGCAAAGGAACTTCTACCATAGTGGCTAAAGCTGACAGTAAGCTTGGTTGCTTCTGAGTCTCACGGCTTTAGGAACCTGCACAATCCTGGGTATGTGCCCCAGGCCTACTCCACAGCTGGGGGTGTGCAGAGTGAAACATGAGACTTTCCTACTGTGACACTTTCCTTGGTGCTGTGGGAGGTCCAGACACTGTTTACAAACACTGGCCAGGGGACACGGTGTCCCTGGGGTCTTCCTGATTCCAGGCTTTACGGTAGTAAGTGTGACACCACTGAGTTCCAAGATAGAGTCTTGTTCTAACTTTTCCATCCTACCCTCTGCAGGTGATGGTTCTGTCCGTGATGTTTGGTCCTGCCTAAAGCTGTGGATGGGTGCTGTAACAGCGGCTTGCTCACCTGGCTGATGTGAAGCTGGGGCAGGGGTGGGGTGGGATGGAGCTGAGTCCCACCCACCTCTGGTCCTCAGCATGGCTTGCTAGGTACAGGTTGTAAATTTAAATCCTGGACTCACTTCCCTTCTCTCCCTATCTGGGGATGTTCACAACCATCCCGCTAGAGCATGGAGCTGGGGAAACGGCCACGTGAGTAACTCTTTCTATCTCTTCTTGCATCACTCTTCCTCATATGCTAAAACCAGGCCCTGGGATCCCTCATCTAGCATCCAAGGCTCCTGTGGAGATACTTTGGTGTTTATATAACTTCAACTTGAAATTTCTGTGGAGAGACGGAGGTCTTACCCAGCTGGCATCTTGCCCCGAGTTGCCAATACTGCTAGTTTAAACTTCTACATCTTTCATGGCAACTGCGGAGAAGCTGCGTTTTATAGCTTCAAAAGCTATATGATTTAACTGAAATCATACATAGTTTTAGAATTTTTTTTGATAAAAAATGCCTATTTATTTTTAGATGAAACCTTTTAATTTTTCCTTTTTTTAAAAAAAATAAGGAAAATGATAGTACTATTTAAGCATTTATCTGGAATCTTCTGGCCAGCTAGTTCAAAGTATTTTAATACTTGCTTCTTTTCTGCAAGAATGTGTGTAACAGGAACAAGGGCATTCCAGGCCAGGCTGGCCTTGTACAGGCTTCTGCCTACAGCTGCTGGGAACAGCTTGACTGAGGTGTTTACATTCCAGGCCAGGCTGGCTGTCTTACTTAGGGTTTTACGGCTGTGAACACACACTATGACCAAGGCAACTCTTACAAGGACAACATTTAATTGGGGCTGGCTTACAGGTTCAGAGGTTCAGTCCATTATCATCAAGGTGGGAGCATGACAGCATCCAGGCAGGCATGGTGCAGGCAGAGCTGAGAGTTCTACATCTTCATCTGAAGGCTGCTAGTGGAAGACTCTCTCCCAGGTAGCTATGATGAGGGTCTTAAAGCCCAACACCCACAATGACACACCTACTCTAACAAGGCCACACCTACTCCAACAGGGCCACACCTTCTAATAGTGCTACTCCCTGGGCCGAGCACATAAAAACCATCACACTAGCCCTGCACAGGCTTCTGCCTATAGTTGCTGGGAACAGCTTGACTGAGGTGTTTGCGTTGTTCCTCTTCTGAATCTCTTATTCTGCTTTCCTGGGTGTGTGAACGACGCTGGTGCATGCGCAGTGCGGCTTTATACATCACCCGTTTTCTGGAAGAGATCTAGAAGGGAAGTTTCAACTTGTATTACGTTACCTTATACCTCATGGAAATGCCACGATGAGTTTGTAGTGTGACGAATCATACAGTGTGTCTGCAGGCTGACAGAAGAAATCGCTGCTAGGCAGGGGAACACTGCTGCCACAGCAAACATTAGCAATAGGTCTTGCCATTGACTGTTGCTTAGCTTTTACAAGACAATGTATTCATTTAGGCCATCGGGTGTTACCGGTAGCTCACGGCTGACCGATCCATCTCGAACCTGTTTTAGCCTACCTTTTGCCTTTCCCAGACACACAAGCTTGCTTACAGACAAATGCAAAGCCTATTTTTTTAATTAATAACTTCCAGTTTTTATTTTTATCATAATGAAATATTTTAAGCCAAATTTTTATTAGTCATACGTAATGGTTAAACGTAAAAATAATCAAATGGTAATATTAAGTAGCAGTAGCACATTGTTATATTTTATTATATGTTAAGAAACTTGACCAAATACCTTTAATGTTTTGATGTTCTTTTATAATACCGACCAAAAAAAAAAGACATTTCAAAGCTATCTCAAAAATAATCTGCTATTTAAACAAATATTGTTAGGCGTAATCAAATTAATGGAGTCCTCTTTCATAATTTAAGAAGGGCTAATCAATTTAGGAGTAAAGGATAAGAAAAGAACATGTATATAATTATATAATTTTTAATTTACATTTTTTATATAATGTGCCAAATATTTGCCCCGCTAAAAATATTACACATTGCATATTAATATCTATCTTAAAACCCCCTTTTAAATTTAGGAAAAGGGCCTCTAGGAGAAACCAAGGGCTTCAGCTTATAAGAGATCATAAAATAAAATGTTTTCTAGATTGAACCGCACACTTCAACTTTTGTATTCATACAATCATATTGAAAATCCCCAAACTATTATTTGAAAACATTGCCTATGTTTCACCAATGCTGTTAAATAGCCCTTTCTGTTTAACTACACTCCTGTTGACTCCAGAGAAAATGCATGAGACAATATATTTTAAAAGCTCACATTGTACAGAGAGAAATGTTACAGCTCTATTTACATATGGTCATGTCACCTATTACAGAAGCTGTTAACGTTGTCACCCGTGTGGTTCTGAGGAACACTGGCTTTCTTAATAGTAATGAAGCTGCCATTCGCAGTTGAACTTCTCTTCACTGGGACAGATTACTCGAGAGCACGTGTTTTGTCCTTCAGATAGCTTGAGGACCTCATGCTATTTCATACAAAGGGAACAGGAAGGACAACGTATTTAACTGGGGTGTATGTGCGTGCATGTGTGTGTGTGTGTGTGTGTGTGTGTGTGTGTCAACAGCAGGTATTTTTGATAGAAGAGACAGTGTAGGTTTATTGAACATATTGAACAATATGTTCAAAATTTACTCCTCATGTCAAGGAAGGTAGAAATGACATTTAAGATATCTCACCATCTGATAGGTGTGGGAGAAGGCCTGTGGACCTGGATTCAGGTTACAAAGCTGGAGCAGAGCCATGAAGAACCTGAAGGTCCAAGCTTTGGTGCCTATAGCATACTAGTGGTGGAAGGGCGGCCTATAACAGTAGTGGAAGGAACCTGCGTGAAGTGTGTGTGTGTATGAGTGTGCCAGTGTGTGTATGCGCATGTGCCTGTGTGTGTATGTGTGCATGCATACTTGCTCACACATGTATAGCTTTCAATCTTCTGTAATGAAAACATTTCATTGTTTTAAATACCAGATCTCAAATATTGAGATTTCTCATGTTGGGAAATACAAATGCCAAAGGGAACACTTCATTATCCTCACAAATCATAAGCAGGAGAATTGAGGCTCAAACACAGTTTGCTATTGTGAAATGCAACCTTACAGAGATGTGTTCTGCTTGAGCAGTGCAGGGGTCTGAGTGGACGGAACACTCATAGGTTTTCAGTGTCTTGTTGCTTGTTGCTGAATTAATCTTCTTTAATTCAGTTGTTGAGCCAATTTCTAAAAGTCATGAAACAGAATTACATCAGGACTTGTCTAAGGCATGTGTATTATGTTTTTTTTTTTTTTTTTTAGTTTGCAAAAGTCTGGAGCAATATGTAGTTAGACATTTTCTGTGGAACCACATCTAAAACTGATAAAAGATTATAGAAGTGTTAATAAAATAAAAATGTGAAAAAGTCATAGTTATATATAGAATATATACATGTATAAACTAAACTGTCTATTAATACATCCATCCATTTAGCCATGTTTTTATAACACCGGGATTGAACCTTGGGCCTCGCTTGTATTAATTAATCAAGGGCCTCAACCACCAAGTTTTTTCACAGAATTCAGTGGTGAGTTCTGGAAAAGTATTACATTTTTGAAACAGGACCCCATTAAGTCGCTTAAGCTGTCTTTAGTGTTGTCATTTTACTTCTGCCTCAGCTTCCCTAACAGCTGGATTACAGATGTGTACCACTGCCTTCAACTATACATCTAATTCATAAAAGTATATTTATATGAAAAATATACAAAATTACAAGGTGAGAACGTCTTATCAGTATATAAAAACTGTTAAAGATCATAAAAGAAAGGTTAGCCCTCCGTAATTTGACTTGTTATGCTAGGTCTTTAATTCTTAATATTTATTTAGTATGATTTTTGTACTTTGATCCTTACTATGGTTTAACCAGGAATGAGAATTGAGTTGTTGTGTGTGATGTCAAAGTTGGGTCATGAGCTATGTAGTGTCCTCATTCATTCATTCATTCATTCATTCATTCATTCCTCAGTTAGGAGAGAAGACTGCATAGTAGTCTTTACAATAATTTTAAGACACTGAACTTATGGTACTTTGTTGTAGAGGAGAATGTGGAAACACTGAAAATTGCTATCAGCGTTGAACAGCCATCTGCTGTATTAGTGAAAGGAAGGACAGTAGCTGGTTGCTGTTCTGTACAGTGTTAGATCTGTGGGGAGGGGTCACTAACGTTAAATGCAGGGTCAGAACAGACATGTTGGAGACTGAGGTTTTCGAGAAGACGTGAAGTTGATGCAAGAGTTAGCTATGTCTGTGGAGCAAGGAACATTTTAGGCAGCTCCAAGCCAGAGCCTCCCCGTGTATTCAAGAAAATACAGACGAGTACAAAACAAAGGCAAAGAGAAGGCTAGCAAAGTGAAGGCAGGAGAAAATATATTAGAGCTGTCATTGCTGCCACAGCCATTGCTAAGTCTTCACTTAGCAAGAAGAAATGATCTTTAGCTCATCTAGAACTAATTTTCTGGTTATCTTGTCATCTTAGTAAAATAGCTTTCAACAAATAGAACCCTCAACGGAGGCATGTGGGTATATTCCTTGTTCATTTAGAAACACAGTCGGCGTAGAAGGAAGAAACTAGCAGGCAGATGGCTTCCATGGTTTTCAAGGCTACTTTAGCTTTTATTTTTAATTAAAAGGTATTAGTTGTAGAAATTTACAATGTATAGTGGGCTACTTTAGCCCATGAACATGGTGTGCACTGATTTTGTCAAGTGATTAGCACTTCTGTCATTTCAAACATTTGTTTATTTTTGTATTGAGAACATTCAGGACCTTTTACAACTTGAGATACGGAGCAAATCATTGTGACCATAGTCACTATACTGTGTTACATGTTATTATAGAACTTGTATTTTGGAGAGCCGATAGGTAAAGTACTTCCTCATAGATCTGGAGTGTAACTACACGAGAAACCAAGTGGAAGCTGAATAAGTTTTCCCCAATAAATGCCCTTTTATTTTTAATAAAATCAATTGTTTTCAAGTCAAAATTTGATAACTTTGTTGAAATAATTTCTTTTTTTTTTTTAGCATACAGTTTTGGGTGATAGGACTCCCATTTGGTATCATCTACATGTGGATTTGATGAATTTGAAATTATGACTGATCCTTTGTGTGAGACCAGGATATCAAAAATAGTGCCTGAGTTTGGGTTGGCCTGGCATGCTCTTCTGGAGCAGCTGCCCTGGAAAGGGGAAGTCATAGCACACAGCGGTGGAGCCAGCCAGTGCTGGCCCAGCATTTAATTTGTATTCCAAGTATCTTGGGCCTTTCAACTACAGCAGGGTTTACCCAATGTGTTTTCCATCCACACCCTGGATGTGATTAAATTCTAAAATCACCTGCAGATGTGGTGTAATTGTGAGTTCAACTTCACTTTCTTCTCATGTTGTATTTGGATTATGTTTTTTATGCTCATTCTATCGATGATATCTTGCTCATTTAAAATTTGGCAAAAACAATCTATGCAAACTCTGGAAACTGAAATTATTCTATCTAGAATTTTGTTCAAGCTAAACAGACAAATATTTGTTGACTACATGAATAGACTAGTGTTAGAATTAGCTGGGGGGCAGGATGGGGTTGTATCCCTTAGCTGGGGGCGGGTGGAGTGGGGTTGTATCCCTGCCTTTCCTGGCTAGGTGGGGTGGGACTGTATTCCTTAGCTGGGGGCAGGGTGGGGTTGTATCCTCACTTTTCCTGGCTCCTGTAAACTTTTACCTTTCGTAGCTTGCTGAATCAGGTCTGATATGAAATGAAGGCATTTCCGTGTCCTACAGTGTCAGCAAAGGGAGCTGGAAAACACTTCCTATACAGGGTGCCCGTGTGAGCCCTAGTTTCTGCAGCTCTACTCAACTGAGTCTGTTGTTACCCAGCTCATCTGCTGTGGACAATCAGGCTCTCCTTCCGGATTCTTTTCTATGCCAAGTTCCCTTGTGAGTCTGGTGATCTGTTGGAGTGCTGTGCCATTTGGATCCCTAGGATGTAAAGGAGAAGGATTTTCTTACAGTAGCCTAAGAACAGGATTGGAGGAATGTGTTAGCATACATCAGAGAAACATATAAGTGTTACATGTCTCTCTATATCTACATACCTCCAATGGTGAACACGTGCAGACAAATGTTTCTATGCATACAATGAATCTTTATCATCCTATCAGATCTAATTATTTAAAAAAAAACTCACTTCATATCCACTTACAGAGACATCTATCTTTACCCATTAAAGCATTTAATTTGTGTCTGTGCTCTTAAGAAATTAATATTGACTAGGAATAATAAGATAAAAACATATATATCCATCTTGAAAACCACACAGTTTTAACTTTGGAAGAAAGAGTTCTATCTGTAGTCATTTCATGGTACAGATTTCAGGTGGGAAATAAGTAAAAGGCAAATCTGGTAAGGTTTGATGGAGAAGATGGTCACTGGATAAGACTTGAAGTATAGGCAGGATTTACATGTGGAGAGTCGGGGTAAGTATTTAAGGAGGAAGAGCTGAAGAGGCATGGATTTGAGAAAGTCTAGGGTGTGTTTGGAAGGCAGTCAGGTTTGTATGCAGGTAAAGAGAAAGGAGAAAGATGAACCCTAAGATGGTGGGTGTCGTGTAAACTACAGAGAGTAAATGCTCACTGGCAGTTAATTAGAAATTATTGAAGACATTAACCCCAAATTTTAATTTTAGGAAGATTTTTGTCTTGCTTAATTTATGTAGATTAATTAATCAACACCATGTGATATGAAATGGGAAGAAAGAGGAATTGGGCTGGGGGTGATCAACTTAAAGAAGTAGAGCCCTGATCTTGGGCAACTGGAATTACTCCAAGGTTAGGAGACAGATGCAAGAAGTCCTTCACAGCTACTGTTGGGGTTTAAATATTAAAAGTCCCTGGGTGTCCCATTGTAGAAGTCTTATTCAAGAGTCCATGACCTTATTAGGAGGTGGTGGCACCCTTTGCAGACAGAGTTCAGATAAAAGATGATTGTGATATGCTTTTCAAGGGGCTATTGAAATTCCAGATTTCCCCACATCCTTCACATTGCTTTGTGGTCATCATAAGGTGAACACTGTACTACCATACACTCTCTAACATGATGTAGTACCTCACCACAGCCCAAACAACATGGAATTTATCATGAACTGGAGCCCCTGAAACTGGAGCCAAAGTAAACCTTTCCCCAAGTTGACTGTTTCTGATATCTTGTTATAGCAATAGAAAACCAACTGACTTACAGAGTAACAACAAAACAGCTAGAATCAGTTGGCCTTGGGAACTTAGTTTGAAAGTACTTGGGCTGTAGAAAGAATCTATAAAGGTTAATTATATGTATCAACTTATATTTTTGTGTAAGGCTAATATTTTAGTTTCTGACATTTAGGAAAAGAAGACTATGCTCAATCCAAACCATGGAAAAACTGTAACTAGAACACTAGAATCAGCCTCCTCCAGTGAGAGAATTCTCCTGGAGATTGTCCTCAGATTGGAGCTGGACTGTCTTCCAGGGTATCTGTCTAATGCAGTTGAACTGGGAGGACATCACTGGAGCTTTTGAATCTGTTAGTCTTTTATCCTCCTTAGGTGAGTATACCAACTCCTTAACTTGCACACACACACACACACACACACACACACACACACACACACACACACCACATGCTTTGTTGGTTTTGTTTCTCTAGAGAGCCTTACTAGAAAGCATTATGGACAGTTGTAGTTTGTCTATCTCTTTTTCCTTCTTAACAGTTTCCATGTTGCTCTCTGGGATGCAGATAAGACATCTGTAACTCAGAGGGATCAGGTGACTTATGTAAGATGGACCAGGTACGCAGCGCCTGAGAGGAGGTACTAGTGATGACTGATATACTGACCTGCTGCTAATGTTAACAAATGATGGCCATGTCGGGGAGCTGTATCTGTTTAAACCACTAACCATGGCAGAGATATTGCAAGAGAGTAGATATGGGGAGAGGAATTCTGGAAGGACACATTTCTCCTTGATGAATATCCAGGGAGAGAAAAGGATCGACCTTAGGTCTCAGGTATACCATTGGACACTAGTTTGCATGGTTAACCTTTTCATAAAATGATGTCCTTTTGTTATCAAAGAAATCATACTCAGACACTAGGATTTTGCTTTTACACATTTAAGAAAAAGATTTACTTTTGATTAAGTGTATATGTGTGTTGTGGGCACATGAGGTCATGTGCAAGTGAGTGCAGGCGCCCAAGGAGACCAGAGGCTAGGTTTGAAGTGCATGAAGCTGGAGTTACAGGTGCTTATGACCATTGAACACTGTGCTTTTGGTTTTCAGCTTGAAGTTTCCCAACAGGAGCTCCCGTTATTCTTGTCAGAGGAAGGCCTCCTTAAGGAATGACACTTTGCTGTAGGTGGACATGAGGCATTTGGAAGATTTGAGAATCAGCTAGAAAATTCAGGCTGAAAATGACTTTTCTCTCAAGAGGAACTTCCTTGGTTTTCATCGATTCACGTTATAGTAAAGCTTCAAGCTTAGAAGCCCCACAAAGGTCCTTGTGCTAAAGGTGTGGTATCCAGACTGAGAAGCTACTGTGAAGTGGTGGAACATTTAGAAGAGGCCTAATGAGGGATGTTGGGCTATTGGAGGGGCACTCAGTCGATGAAATTAAAATGTCATGTTACTGTCTTGAGTTTACTGTGCATCCTTATGTGTGATGCCAATTTACATACAAATGGAACACTTCACTTGATTTGAAAACCATCAGAATTTTGCAACTTTCTATTCTGTGGCTTTTTACCCAATTGTGATTCTAAGTAGTTAGAGGAGAAAGACTCAAGTCAGGATCACAGTGTTTAGGAGGAAGACTAACGGACCCCATAGTCACAGAGCCCACCAGCCAGCACTTGGAATGTAGGGATACTTATGGGACCAGCACTGATCCATCCTCACAGGCAGCTAAGGCTCCTGCTTCGTGGTTTGGGGTGCATCTGTGCCTCGCTGAGCCCAGTGGCTCCTGGGGTCCTCCTCTCAGCACAGCAAGCAATGCACTCCTATCCCAAAGTCCCTACACGTTCCTCTTTCTCCTTTCTCAAGCATGCCCAGTAACTGCTTCTACCCTTCCCTGGGGAAGAGTTTGGTTTCAAGCTGGTTTGCATTAATGCCAAAGGAAGGAAGAAATATCCTCTAGTCCACTCTAACCTAAGTGCTGGGTGAGAAGCTGTTTCAGGGAGAGCCTTCTCGGGGAAGTTCCAGGTTCCTGGCCCATGCTCTATTGATCTCTTGGAGTTTTCTTACAACACATAAACTTAAAAAAAATAATTAAAATGTCAGAATGGGAGCTGTCCAGTGTTGACTTGAAACATAGCAACCATTAGACCTCATGTTCAATGAGACTTCGTGGGTTGATTGTCAAGAATATAATAAAATTAACCAATGACTCTAATACCCAATAAAGGATTGTATTTGTTTTCTAGAGCTGCGTAACCAAGTACCACAAACTGGATAGTATACACAACATAAAGTAGAGTTTGGGATGCAGCTCAATCAGTATGATGCTCACCTAACACATACAAGGCTCTGAATTTGTTCTTAACTCTGTACAAGAGTCCATACCTCAAACCCCAGACTTGAGACATGAAACACAGGGATCAGAAGCCCAAGATTATCCTCAGCTCCATGGTGAGTTTAGCGAAAGATAAAACTGTAGTGTTTCATATGGTGATAGGCCTGGTGGTGATGATAGTGAGGTCAGGTTCTCTGAGAGCCATAGGGGAATCCGTCCCCTGCCATTTGCCTGTCTGATGCTTGCCTGGTAATCCCTGGCAGTCCTGTCTCTGTAGCTGTATCACTTCAGGTTCTACTTTGATTTTCACATGTGTAGGGAAACCTCTGTGGTACACTGTCACAGGTTATCTATGCATAAAGACCTCAGTCATATGGGTCAAGAAGTTGTATGCCAGAATGGCCTAGTTGTGGCTACGTCTGCAATAGCAACTTCGATAAGAACTGTAGTAACAAGCCCCTTCCTCTTTGTCTTCAGTTGCATCTGCCTCTTCTCTGACCTTCCCATGCAGCCAATGGTATGGTATACTATTAGCAGCCAGTAGTATGGCCGCCATGAAGAAAATCGACCAAATTCATGTTTGTTTGTTTTTTCACAAATGATGATGGTATGTAACCTAAGGAAATCACCATATGTCTTCTTGTTTTCTTCCTTGTAATGATGAAAAGACACAACATGACTATCCACACTACAGAGTTGTCACAAGGATCAAATTAAGTAGTTTAAAGGTATCTAGAGCGCTGTCTGGGATAGGTGTTGATGTATGTTTATATAACATCAAGTGATTTTATTAGGTCTTCATTTACAGCTGAAGTACATTCCCAATTTCCCCCAAACAACTCCGTGGAGTCTCAGTCCACAGAGAGTGATAATAATTATTGTTTATAATAGTTAAACAAATGTTGGACAGAATTCTTTACTGCCAACAATTAACAGACATAGTCAGTCTTCTAGAAAGTAGCTAATGGTCTATGGGACCGTCAGAATTCTAGTCCCATTCGTTCATGCTATCCTGGATGCTCTCTTACCAGCTCTGTCCTACGTAACCTAGATTTGAGTACCCTTCCCAGTGCGTTCAGTTACTTCCCCCCAAATCCTTACCTCTTCTCCTTACCCTTTCAAGTCTTTGATTTATCCCACACCCTTAGACTCTGAGATCTGTAGGACTTCATACAGGATTCTCTCTGTCTTTTACAACCTTGCCCCAATCGCTCAGACAATAGCTGACTCCCAGTTATTCTTCAGGAATCCGTACTGCACAAGAAAGATTGATGTCTATTCTGTAGGCCGTCAGTCTGCTGTCATTGTATGATTGGCAGCTTTAGACACTACAGTAGGTCTCAGGAACAAATGAATAAACGAATGAGTTAATGAAGTGACTTAAACCAGATGTGTGATCTGAGACACAAAGGCATCGAGTAACTTAGCTTCTCAAACAGCAGGACCATGAGGAGAAAACCAAGTGTGTCTGACCACAGACTGGTACTCTTCTCAAGTCTTCATGCAACCCTGGCTTTAATAAAAACATAAAGCAGTGTCCTTTATATCCAAGATTGCTGCTGAGAACTAAACCAGAAGAGGGACAGATGTCTGCGTTGTTTTGGTTTGAGTGCAGAAGGTTTTGCAATATCTAATCCACATTCTTTCACAATATCTCAGGCCGGCCATGCCATTTTTTGTTACTGTTAACTATTGATGGTGACAATGTAAGAAGGCTAGCGGATAAGAAGAAAGGAAAGTTGAGAAGAAGTCGGATAGAAAAGTTTTGTGGAGGGCCAGGGAGACTGTGCAACAGTAAAGGCCCTCATCACCAAGTCTAATGGTCTGAGTGTGATCCCCGAGAGCCGGTTGGTAGAAGGAAAGAATCTACTCCCCCGGATCGTCCTTTGACTTTCTCGTGCACGCTGTGACACACTTACTCTCGTGGACCACACTCCCTCCCACATGCACACAAAATGACCAAATAAGATTAGTTTAAAAATAAATATATTTTAAAAGAAAGAAGGATATTTTGGATTACTCATCCTATGCCGAGCCTGTGACATAGGACACTCAGGAATGGCAGCCTGGGTTGTTTTCATTCTCATACAGAGGGGAGATGGGGCAGATAGCGGAGTGAGCAGAACGGTTTTCTCTGCTGCGGAACAACTCTGGGTATGGAGAGAAAAGCAACACTCACTCACCCAGTGTTAAATCATAGTGCTCGCTTAACAAACTCAGAACAGTAGTGATTTCTTTTCCAAAGAACTACATAAATTGCTTTACTTTTCCAACCTTCTTTGTATGTATTACTGGGATTGCTTCTTTAGAATCCAATTCCTTATCAAGACACAGTCCAGCCGAATGTTCTTGAAAGTCCTAAACACCAACCATGCCTTCTGCTTCCAGCCCCTCCTGCTTCACTGAGAGGAGGAGCCCACTGAAGGCCCCAGTTAACCTCCCAACTATGCCTCCTCCTCCACAGCTGGGACTTGGATCCTAGCCGCTCACTCCGGAGACCCAGATTTCTGTTGTTCACACTGCCCTCTATGTGCTGCTTAGACACACAGCTCTAGGAAGCTAACATACCCTTATTAGATAGTAAATCTCTTAGTTAACTTTATTACATTTTCATAATTTACTACTCACAAATGTATTATATATTGCTTTTAACGTATCAAGCATTCACAGAATAAAATGAAAAGGCTGAAGTTGCAATTTTCAAAATAACCAAATCAGAGCATGTTTCCTTCATTAATCTCAGTGGCAAATCCCAATAAACCTTTGGAGGCAGTTTAATTAAAATGCCAAACCTCAATTTCCAACATCCTTCCTTGATTTCTATGGAGTATTTTTTTTTCAATTTCAATGTCACGGAGTGAGCTCACTTTCTGTCTAAATTTCAACATGTCTAATCCTGAGTAGTGATTGCTAAGTACGCCCGTACAGTGCGTTCCTCTCTTGACCCCTAGAGTAGAGACAAAGCTAGCATTAACTTTGTCTCCATTTAATAAAAAGAGAATGCTGGTTATCTGAAGCCCCATCATTTGCACACTGCAGAAGCACGTTCATCTCCTAGTAGGACCCACACACTACAGGGCCCCGTGCTTGCTCACAGCATTTATCTATATGTATCTCCTAGAAACAGTACTGGCAGAGCAGTAATCCTCACTGAATCTGTTGAATGGATGTGTCTACAGACGGCTTTATAGGAGAATCAACTTCTCACATTCAGCAGTAAAACCAAACTAAACTGTATTTTAGGAAGGCCGACCAGTCTCTTGACCGCTCCTCTTCTGTTTTGGCCTGACTGCTTTTCTTTCTGTGGATTAACCAGTTATGCCACGCTGTCCTTGGAGAATATGAACTGGGGGTCAGATTAGGGTGGCTCATAGCCTGGGGGCCACACTGAACGTTGGTCATTGTCCACTCTTTGAGAGCAGCTTGCCCTGCCAATATCGGTGTGTCTAGTTTGTCTGAACTATGTTTTGGTTAAGGAATGGGGTTCTAAATGAGGAATTCCAAAACAGGTGCAGAGTAGACTGAAAACATGATGCAGTTTACGTAATACTTTGGAAAAGAAATCACCACTGCCTTGATTTTATTAAGTGCTACAATTTGACATTGAATGATCGAGCCTGTTTTCTCGTTTCACACCCAGTGCCACAGCACTGGTGTGAGATGCCCCTGTCTCCAAGCTGCAGAGATCCAAAATCGAAATCCTGTCTCTAGAATTTATTACTTCAAAAGTTTGGTGACTGTTGTGATATTGTGATCACTGAGAACAGGGGAATGGCAGAGAAGATCCCTGTAGAGGGCCGTTTCCAGGAGAGAAACATGAGGAAAACCATCAACACGCCGAACTGCAGCTGAGGACTGTTAATTATTAAAAAGAAAGAGTGGCACTCCATGTCACATTTTCAGTGTGGCTTGTGACAGGGTTGTTTTTTGGATACTGGCCATCCAGGTACAACATTTTTCTGCTAATCGAAACCTTCACCTCTCTGACCATCCCCAAGTCCCAGTTTAAACATGCTACGATAATATCAAATTAAACATTCTCTGTCTCTACCACAGGGGAGAAATGTGCAACTGGACTTCTCTACAGTTAATGGCTAATTTATTTTATCTCACTTTTGCACTTTATGATCCCTTTCGATATTCAGGAATTTGGAAGCACCTACTGGTTCTGGAATGGAGAAACAGATTCATTTCAGTGTGGCAATGTTTCTTCACACAGCTAGCTACGGTGTTTTGCTAGGTTCAGAAGGGAAATTAAGAGTGGTAATAGGGTCACACAAGTGTTGGGTTGGAAATGGCACGGTCACAGGTATGGGGGGTTGTGTTACTAGCTAAAACCTATTACAGCACAAAAGGACTCACATTGTACAAGTTCACACAATACTCTACGTTTAACAAGCTCAAATAACAACTCAATGAAAAATGTGTGTGTCTTTACTCGAACATAAAGCATTTTTTTTTTTTTTTTTTTTTTTTTTACAAAATCTGTAAGGTGAACATCCCTTGTTGTGGATGTCACCAGGAATTCTCTTAAGGACTTCTATGCTCCCAAAAGGTCTCGAACCCCAGGGCAGCAGGTGCTCGGCTCACACTTCTCCTTATACTCTTGTGGGATGGAATTGCATCCAGTGACAGTGGAGCCTACGCTGGTCCGCTTACAGCACTTGGCCAGAACTTTTATTTTACTCCCTGTGGACGTCTGCTAGAAGTTCTCTTTCAAACCGGCAGACCTTTACCCCAATTTCTGCATCCCTTTTTGGTTGGACTTGGAATGAATTCATTCTCCATAAGCTGTATCCGACAGCCCCACACACCACGGTCTAAGCATGCCTCGGCTCTCCTCATTTCTGTCCTGCAGCTTCGGGAATGACCTCTTTCATTTGGAAACGAGTTTAAAGCAAAAGTTTCCCTAGTTGTCTGGTGGCTGAAAGCTTTGTCTTCTGCAGCTCTGTGGCCAAAGCATCAGAGGACCGTGCGGCAGCCTCACCCTGTGCGGGTAGAGAAAGTGGGCGGAGAGGAGAGAGAGAGAGAGACAAGGAAGGGGCGGAGGTCACCCAGCCCTCCACCCCGCAGAGGCTGCGAGCATCTCTAGGTGCTCTGGAGTCCAGAACACAATAGATCCTGCCTGTGACCCAGTGCTCAGAAGAGTCCTAGGGAGGCGCGAGCGGTGGAACCTGAGGTGTTGGCTGCGCGGGGCTGGTTGCGCCATGGAACACGGGGCTCAGCGCTCTTCTGCTCCGGACACAGCTACTCGGTGGCCCAGGATGCCGAGGTAACAGCAACCCTGTGGCTTCATTCCCATGGACCCCGGATTCTCCAGCCGAATCCAGGGTTGATAAACTCCTGTGCTGACAGATGCAGGGGCCTCGCTGGAGAGCACTATAGACTGAGATTGGCAGGGATTTTGGATTCAATTCGTGGTGTACTATGGGGAAAGAAGTGTTTGGGGGGGTAAGGATGGGTTTGGGGGGTAAGAAGTGTTTCGCTGTAAGGATGGGGCTCAATAGCAAGGTTTCCCTCCCGCTCCAGGAGAGAAGCAGGCACACAGGGCTATTACCCCTTTCTTTCCGCGAGATTCCCTGCTGGCGGCACTTTATGGTCCTTACCCGGCTGCAGCAGACCTTTGGCGCCCCCCAGGGTGGGAGGGAAAAGAACTCTCTGGAGTTTGAGGAATTGCAAAAAGTTTCAGCAAGTTGGTTAGGATTAGAGGCAATGTTGCAAGCTGAAGCCCCTTGGGGTCTGGGCTTTGCAACTGGCTAAAGTGGAATTGTGATTAAGACAGAGGGGGCAGCCAGCCTCTCCCTCCAGGCACCTAAAGCCACAGCGCTGTCAAATCCCCAGCCTCCGGGAAAGCTGCTTTGGGAAATCAATCTAATTATCTAGTGGTAGGTGACTGTGGTCCTTAAGCTAGCCCGGACTTCGGACTCACAACATTAGGGGTAACAAAATAAATAGCAAACAGTACAGTACTTCTTACTGGAGGTTACATGACAGCATGTTTCAGGGCAAGGAATTGAGGGGGAGCTGTTTTCTCCCTTCCTCATCATGCGAAGGGATTTCTGCCCCCGTGAAAGAAGGCTACATCAGAACTCAGAGCCTCAGCACTCTTCCATGAGTCAAAGTGTGACTGAGGTGTGTGTGTGTGTGTGTGTGTGTGTGTGTGTGTGAGAGAGAGAGAGAGAGAGAGAGAGAGAGAGAGAGAGAGAGAGAGATTGATTCTGTATGTTGCCCTTTCATGATCTCGATTTTATGACCAGCAGGTGGGTCACCACTTGGGTCAATGTCCCACAGAGATAAGAACAAGATCTTAAAAGAATGGTTATTTAAATGGAGTACCATGCTTTGAAAACTTCATTGGATTGAAAGCTACTCTTGTTTGTGCTTTAGTAAGGCCTCAAATGATTCAAGATATCAAGACACATCAAGAGGGTTTTTGTTTGTTTTGTTTTGTTTTGTCAGAGATTTCTCTCTTTCTATGGAAGTGAACTGACAGGTGTCAGTTTGGGTGGTATCTTTATCTTGAAAGAGAAAAACAGAACTAGGGAGCAGATGCATGCTGGTGTCAGAGAGTTCTGCAGCCTGACTTATGATAGGCTGGGCAAACCCATCCCATCCCAGGGTGCTGAGGCCCTTGTTTCTAAATATCAGATGACTTGTAACTGGGTCTTTATAATTCCTGTCCTGTATGCTGGCAGATGTCTGCACTTCGAGGCTGCACAGTTGTGACAGAGACATGACTTGAGGGAATAGCGTTTATCTCCACAATGTCCATGAACAGTTCCGAACAGCCGGTGTCTCCTGCAGCTGGACTCACCGCAAACACTACCTGCCAGACGGAGAATCGGCTCTCAGTGTTTTTTTCAATCATCTTCATGACAGTGGGGATCTTATCCAACAGCCTGGCCATCGCCATTCTCATGAAGGCGTACCAGAGGTTTAGACAGAAGTCAAAGGCTTCCTTCCTGCTCCTGGCTAGCGGCCTGGTGATCACAGACTTCTTTGGCCACCTCATCAATGGAGGGATAGCCGTCTTTGTATACGCTTCCGATAAAGACTGGATCCGCTTCGATCAGTCGAACATCCTGTGCAGTGTTTTCGGAATCTCCATGGTCTTTTCTGGCTTGTGCCCACTTTTTCTAGGCAGTGCCATGGCCATTGAGAGGTGTATCGGGGTCACCAACCCTATATTCCATTCTACAAAAATCACATCGAGACACGTGAAGATGGTACTGGGCGGCGTGTGCATGTTTGCCGTTTTCGTGGCTTTGTTACCCATCCTTGGACACAGAGATTATCAGATCCAAGCTTCCAGAACCTGGTGCTTCTACA
Source organism: Grammomys surdaster (assembly GCF_004785775.1). NCBI lineage: Eukaryota > Metazoa > Chordata > Mammalia > Rodentia > Muridae > Grammomys > Grammomys surdaster. The sequence continues at coordinate 1,804,004 of NW_021620812.1, read as the reverse complement.
ACACGGAGCACATCGAAGACTGGGAAGACAGATTTTATCTCTTGTTCTTTTCTTTCCTTGGACTCTTAGCTCTTGGTGTTTCGTTCCTGTGCAACGCTGTCACAGGAGTCACACTCTTAAGAGTGAAGTTTAGAAGTCAACAGCACAGGCAAGGCAGGTCTCACCACCTGGAGATGGTCATTCAGCTCCTGGCCATAATGTGTGTCTCCTGTGTCTGCTGGAGTCCCTTTCTGGTAAGATCCTACAGTGTTGGTAGATTCTGCTTTCTTGGGGTTATCTATGTTCTGTGCAAAGTTTGTTGCCATCATCAGGGTTTCTGGTCTAGAATGTCAATCCTTCAAATGCTAAAATTGATTTCAATGCTCAGCTGTGGCTTAGAATTAAGTTGTGTTTGATCCACAGGTTTATTTTTCCATAGGCCCCAGTGAAAAGTAATGTGTTTCTAACAAGCATAGCCACACTCTTTCCTGCTTCCATGTGGGACAGGGTCAAGTAACATGAGAAGCAGTTTCAACATACTGGATGTGACCTTCTAAAAGATTAATAGAATGATTGGCCATGAGAGACCATTGGGTCAGGTAGGCTTTCATGGAAAGTGATACAGATTTTCATTCACAGACAGAGGAGAACAGGTGTGCGGTTGTTCTTAATGTAAAGACGAAGTCACAGCTTGCCAACTCTGGGGATAAGCTGAGCTAACGGAGAGCTCAGCCAGCCCTGTGGGTAATGAACACAAGGCATCACTAGTTCACTGAGCCCAAAGCAATGCAGACTTTGTGAGGAGAAGTCTGACTGGCAAGGGGATCAGACATCATCAGACATTCATGAAAGTGCAACTTTCATTCCTTTAAACGCTCTATAGTCGGCAGGCACCTGCGATAGCCTGGTGTTTAATCTGGAACTAAGGGAATTTTGTAACAGAAGTGGAGTATTTATATTCTCTTCCACATAGAAGGAAAAACCTTCTGGAAAAACCATGGAAGCCATGGCCCCAGCTGATTGACCAAATTCACTTTATGATGAGAGTAATGACAATATGCTATTAAAGGGAAGAGCCACCCTTCTCCAGGAGGAAGGGAGAGCGGCAAGTGGGTCACACCTTTGCTGCTGAGGTAGGGAAGCAGGCTGGCATCCAGAGATGAGCATCCAGGTTGGACCGAGATGGAAATGAGGGAAGACGAGAAGCAGGGAGGAGGTAGAGGCAGTGCTAGGTACAGCAGTCACTGAGGAGGCCAGCTGCAGGTCTGTGAGTAATGTCCTCTTCTGTATCCCTAGCGTAGCCGTTGGCTGTTGAAGATTGGTAGGTAGCCTGCATAGCTCCCATACACAGCACAGGTGATCTTGACGTGATAAAGGTTGTGAGCATGGCTCACGCCCCAGAGCCAAGGGAAAAGAGGCCTTTGTTTTATAAAAGGACTTTTTTTTAAAATAAATACTCATTTGCTTTCATTTTATAACTTTACAATTTTAATTTAGTTTCTTAAAGTGTTAAATCATTTTAAAAAATCTATGCATGGCATGCTCTCCTTGGGCTGGTCAGGTATAATTAGGCTTTGGGAAGGCGTGTGCTATCAGTTTATGGTGGATGAAGGCTGGAGTCTGATTTGTTCTTTTGGTTGAAGGACAGAAATCAGGTCTAACATCTTGAATTACATCAGTGTTCATGTTGAGTGGTTTAATTTAAATTTACGATATTTGGCACGAGGAATTTCTTAAGTTTTAAAACTGATGTGTTTTTTCAAAGTACAATCTGGGGTATTGTTTCATTGATACCCTGGCAGTCGTGGAGGTAGAATGAAGAGTGAGGTGAGACTGTTAAGGAAATGCTGAGCATGAAGGGTGAAGGTCACAGCTCGGAAGGACCCTGCAACAAGTGCGTCAGAGGAGGGACCGTGATTCAGACAGCAAAGGTGGTCATTGAGGTGTGTGTTGATCTGTTCTTATCATCTTGAGCACTCCCCTTAGCTCAGGCCTTTGACTTTGAGGGACTGGAGAGGAAGATTAGATCCAGTAAGACCACAGAGGAGGTGGAATCCCAGATTCTTGCCGTGAATATGTGGAATTTACATTCTCTCTGCTTTTTTTCTTTTTTTTTTTTTGAAATTTTAGTTTCTTTTTTATTGATTACATAAATAATAGGATGTAATTTATATTTCAAATACTTTTTAATGCTATTAATTTTTGAGATCTTGTCCTTTTGTCCTCCTCTTCTTCTTCCTCCTCTTTTTCCTCTTCTTCACCCCCTCCTTCTTAGTGACATACAAAGTAGCAGATTTTCCTGGGGCATTTTCTTTACTTTCTCTTTAGGAATTATTGGTATACTTACGTGTCACTTATGTTATATTTCTGAAATGCCTTTTATTGTGTGTGTAAATTCCTCCTGTGTTGAGTGCACAGGCGACTTAACTGTGTTTAAGTACACAGGTGCCTCTCAATTAGTTGATATTATGAGTTGTTTCAACATTCTAAGAGTTCCATTGATGTATGATGATGTCAAGTGTCTGCCAGTTATCCCATCCTGGCTTGTAATCACAGTGTATTTCATTTCATGGAGGAGAAAAATGAAATTTGCTTTTCCCAGGAATTGAGATTTAGGAGTCAAGAATAACTATTGCATTTGTTTAAAATATAACTTACTAGTAACACTTAGTTTTTTTTATATTTGTATTTCATAGTTGTAAATATGATTAACTCAGATAAATTCTCTCAATTAAAATTTCAGCTGACAAATGTAAGAGCCTGCATTAGGCTTTTAGCTTAGAGCTCCATATAGAAACAAGCTCACTCCAAACTCTGAGAGCCAAACAACTGTCAAATGGACTTCTGAGTTACGTTTACCTGGAACTCACTAGGTGGAGCAGGCTGTCTTTGAACATATGGTGATCTTCTTGCCCTGTAACTGAATGCATGCCCACTATGCCCAGCTTCAAGTAACAATCTTTGTTTTGCCTTTATATATATAGTGATACCTTTTAATGTTCCTTTTCATAGAATGTATAACTTTAAAAGGAGTTTGCTGTAACTGCTATGCATATTTCTCTAATTTGGTAGGGCAATAAATACTTGTTGACTGGTTGATTGAAGCCTAAGTAGGATGAATGTCAAGAGATTGGAAATGATTGACCAGAATGGATTCTGAATTTTGAAAACGAGTTAAGCAAATACTGAAACAAAATGGTAAATTTTAATGTTTCTCTGGTCAGCACCTGTAGAGTAACACAATGTTGGAATTCAGCTATTTCTCTGTAGAGGGCTAGGTGTTTGTTTTATGATCTCTTTAGAAACAGACAATTTTAAATGAAGGAAAACATAAAGTATCTGAGGGACAAGATTATTTCCTATGTAATGAAGTCTAGCCAAGAAATGTGTGTTTTTTTTTTTTTTTGTATATGTGGAATCAAAATTTGATTTTTCACAGGCCGTAACTCTTGTGCAAATCTTTCTAGTCATCTTTGTAGTTAAATATTTAGTCTCTAGGGTGATTATCAGATACAGGTCAATTGGATGTTAGGTTAACTTTGGCCGAAATTGCCAAGGTGCCAGCTGTTACAGAGTGAGTAGCCAGTGATGAAGATGGAGGGCTCTATCCCGTGGCTGTTAGGTCAACACTGTTCTCTTCGGGAGGCTGATGCTTGTCGTCATTTAAAAGCAATCAATAGAAACTCTGTATAACTGTGCCCTATTTAAGCACTAAAGGATATGTGCTTAATAAGGATAAGGTAGATGGACACACATCTGTATGTATTAGGTGAAAAGGATATATGAAAATCCATAAACATGCATCTTGCTCTGAACAAAATGTCAAACATATCTAATTTTTTGACATTTTGTGTACATGACAGTAAACCAATACTATGTGTCTAAATCTGTGAATGTAACATGCATTTGTTTATGTAAATAGTATATATATGTAATGTATGTTCTTTACATTTTTTACTATTATGTACATGCATATGTATATATGTGCGCGTGTGTGTGCATGTGTGTGTGTGTATAATTTATACCATGTATACACAAATACCCTTTGAAGCCATTTTCGGAGCTGGAGTTACAAATTGTTGTGAGCAGCGTGACATAGGTGTTGAGAATTGAACTCGGGGTTTTCGGAAGATAAGTAAGTACTGTTAAGGGGGCGGGCGGTGGTGGCACATGCCTTTAATCCCAGCACTTGGGAGGCAGAGGCGGGCGGATTTCTGAGTTTGAGAGTTCGAGGCTAGCCTGGTCTACAGAGTGAGTTCCAGGACAGCCAGGGCTACACAGAGAAACTCTGTCTTGAAAAATCAAAAAAAAAAAAAAAAACAAAAAAGAAAAAAAAAGTAAGTACTGTTAAATACTAAGTCATCTCTCCAGGTCCATATGCGTTTATGTGCATATAAACTATACATTTGTATCTATGCATATACGTGTACATAGAGAGATTACACACACTTGTTAAACTATTTACAAAATTAAAGATATTAACAACTACACCCTTAGGTCTGACCATGTCAAATAAGAGGGAGTCCACTGAAATTAAGAGGAGAGTGAACTCTCCCCGTGTTATTTTATCATGTCCTGGAAAAAGGTAGATTGCTGCTGACTTCTGCTGGCTCAGCTGCTTTCCATCCTAAATGTCAGGGTATCGTTGTTTGGAATATGGGAGTCACAGTGTAGGACCCTGGCAGGATCTATGACCCACTTCTGTAAAACTACTCAACAACTCAGACACACACCATTGGCAGGTCCTTAAGGCACAGCAGGTGGTAGTGTGCCAGCAAAGTTTGAATTATGCAAGTGAGGGCAGCCTTCTCACACTGGATAGGCGTGCAATAGATGACTAAGATCATCCAAAAGTGGGAGGCACAGAAGGGGACCTGAAATCTCTAGGGCACAGTCCTACCCTCCCCCAACCCCAGCCTTGGCATGCTTTGCCTGAGCACTCCTCTGACATTCCTGTAGCTCTTATACTGTTTTCTTGTTGCTCAAATGTTACCCCTTCTACACTGCCTTAAAAATTATCATTTCTCAACTCCTCTCTTCTATTCCTCTGCTTTATTTCCCTCAAAGCACTCAGAAGTATGTGATATTTCTTAGTTTGTCTGCTAGTTGCTTGGATTTTTGCCTTTTGAATGAAAGCTACAAAGAGGTAAGGGGACCTTGTTTATTGCTATAGCCTCAGTTGCTAGCCCAGTGTTGGACCTGGGGTTGATTTCTAAAGTAGGTGGCAGCTGACTATCATGTAAAAGAATGCTTGATGCATGACTGTATTGTCTCATCTTGCATTCTATATGTGGCCTGGTTGGTTTTGGATCTCCAATTCATGATTGGAATTGGAGGAGAAAAACTTCCCTCTGGAAGTTCCCAAGTAACAAAGCCTGCAAGAACCCTAGCCATTCTGAAGCTTGAATCTGAGTTAAAATTTAGGACCTTGTCAGAATTATAGACAAACCAGGCTTGGGATTTTATTTTTGCACTATTACAATAATCTAATTATGTGTCATTTCCTCAGTGAGCCTCAGTGACTCTTGGTGTTGTGTCCTATGACATTTGTGTTTCAGTTTCTAAACATGGGGCGGGGCATTAATCAACATGCATTTAACAAGAACTGAGTGGGAAGTTCTGAGGCAAAGGAAAATACTAAGCAATAAAAATGCATTATAATATATCCCCATAGTCTCTAGCATCATCTCTCTCTCTTTACAAACACCCCCACAACATGTGTGGGAGTCTTGTCAGAGAGTGCAGAGGACAAAATTACTTTGAATAAAGAGTTCCAGATGTTGCATGGTCAGTGCCATAAAATGAAATCTTTACTTTAAATGTTGAAATTTGTCTAAGATTGACCTTGTAATGTCATGTCTCTACTGCTTGATTGGATCAATATGTCTGTGTATACATATCTATCTGTCTGTCTGTCTGTCTGTCTATCTATCATCTATCTATCATCTATCTATCTATCTGTCTGTCTGTCTGTCTGTCTATCTATCTATCATCTATCTATCTATTTATCTATCTATCTATCTATCTATCATCTATCTATCTATACATCTATCTATCTATCTATCATCTATCATTTTCTTTCTTTCTCTTTCTCTTTCTCTCTCTTCTTTCTTTCTTTCTTTCTTTCTTTCTTTCTTTCTTTCTTTCTTTCTTTCTTCTTACTTACCTACCTAACTTCCTGCTATATCTTGATTTATATATTTTTTTGAGGCAGGTATTAACTATTCCACCTGACCTTGAACTCATCATGCAGACAAAGATGACTTCAAACTTTTGTCTACTTCCTGAGTTTTAGGAGGACAGGTGTAGGCTCCCACACCTGATTCACACAGTGCTGGAGATGAACTCTAAGACATCGTATGTGCTAAACAAGCACTGTGTCAATGGACTTACGTTTCCAGCTATTGGTTTTCAGAGAAAGACTAGAAATCACTTCTCAGAATAACCAGACAGACTATTTTTTTGTGGATGTGGAAGCATCCCATAGAGGCGCTCCCTTTGGATGAGTCTTGCTGGGGGATATTTCCTTCAGCTGAGGGTAGCTACTTTGCCCACCATTGTGACACTGTCTCTGTCTGTGGTCATTCTATAGAGTAACAGATAAACATGAGACTGGAAAACTCTGCTCCTTGTCTCATTTGGGACATGTCCTCAAGGCGCTTCCTACTTCCAGGTTTGCTGAGGTATCTGTATAGGGCTTCCCTCATGGTTTCTTGACAGCTTGGCCTCAGCCTAGTACTGCTACATGCACAGTGCCACACTTTGGAAAGTGTTCAGTATACAGACCTCCAGTTCAAAGCTAACTCCCAGCAGAGTTCACCTTGGGAGAGAGATTCGTAACTGCTCCTGCCTTACCTACATGCCAAGCACATTGCATGCAGATTGAAATAGGACCAGGTAAACACGTTGGCCTCTGCATATGAACTGAACTTGATTGAGAAGAGTAACATTTTTCCTCATGGAAAAAATCTGTCCAATGAAGGTCGGTTAGTTAAAGAAAAGACACTGCTAGGCTGAGAAATTACCCCAAAATGAATTTCTTAAGATGAGCATGGTGGTCTGGACAATTTTTTTAAATTTTAAGTTCATTCATTCTTGGCAAAACAAAATTTCTTGTTCTCAAGAAGAAAGACATAAAAATACCCAAAGATGTCATAGACATGCAGACAACACTTACAAAACATTGCTTGAACCATTCAAGTAAAAACAAATCACGAACATGTGCATTATAGTTTGACTCTCATGGGGGTTAAAGTCTTCTGATTTACTGTGTGGGATTTTTATTAAGCCTCTGTACATTTAAGATATAATTCGAGATGTGAGTGCTTCCAGGTTTCCCTGGATTTCCCACACATAAGTTTATGTGCTTGGACTGATGTGAACAGGAGGTATATGAAATGCAGTCACATCTGTGTTTGGTTTGGAAGGCGTTAACAGTCACACTGATTTGTCCTGGCATGGCTATAATTTTTCTGTGTTCAGGAAGGAATGGGAGAAATTTGTCTTTTGATTCTTGTAAACATATCTTTCAAAGCTGGTGCAAACTTGTCCCTCTGTGTGTCCTCTGACCTCTGTGTGTCTCTCCTTGTGTATCTCTCTCTGTGTGAGGGTGTTAATGCTGCAGTGGACTGGATGCAGTTGTGGTTTACACAGAGAGGGAGGCAGTTTCCTCTCTCTCCCCCTTGCTATTGAATCCCCAAATAAAAACCAGAGGGAGTGGGGCCGTGCTGTGATGCCAACAAGAGACAGAGACAATGGAATCTGTAGAAGGAATCATCCTAGCTTTTTGAGCATTGTTGCAAATCAAGCACACCCTTGAGAACAGTTATTTAGAGCACACGCTGGGAGCAGGGTTGTCACCCGCAGCATCTCAGCTATGAACTTGGAGTTACCGTAAGCTAATTTTGTACATATGAGAACTGCTTGCAATAATTATATTTATTCAGAGGTATTATTGAGTTAAATAACTTCACTTTCCTAAAAGCTGTAACGGAGAAACCAGAACATAGTAGACATACAACATAAAAAAAACCTCTGTAAAACCATTGCCATGATTGCTTCTCACAATCCTGATTAAATTAATCATGTTTAGTTCAGATGTTTTCTCCATCATCATCATTGTGGGCTGGCTGATTCAGAGAAACAGGGTAGAAGCTTCCAGTTTCAGAAAACTTTTCTTTTTGGACATTTTTACTTGTTTCTGGTCCTTATTACAGATTCTCATCAGAAGTAGATGGTGCCTGCTAATCATTTGTATCTTGCTCCAGTTTGAATACTGTTTCTTATACTGTAGGTAATAAATCAAGTTAAAATTATCTAAAAATCATTGGAACTATCACAAGGCACCATACTTGGGGCTGTGAGTGGGGTCAGGGGCAAACAAGCTCCTTTCTGAGAGAGAGAGAGAGAGAGAGAGAGAGAGAGAGAGAGAGAGAGAGAGAGAGAGAGAGAAAAGCTCAGATAACATACAGGGTGTAAGGCTTTTGCTCATGAAGAGGTGAGTGTAGTGGGTTAGAGCTTGCTTGCCAGCCCTCTTTCTTCCACCTTTGGCCATGTGAATGGAATGATTTATTTACATACAAAGTGGGTATCTCAATAGCACCCACTTTATAGGTCTGTGGCAAAATACTGGATAGATTAATGTGTGAAAAAGCACTTAAAGTTGTGTCTGATGTACATTAGTGTCATGTGTTTTCAGTTATTATGCTATTATTGTTGCTGGTACTATTAAATGGCAATGCTGTCGTATTGTAATTTTGTCTATGAGATCACCAAAAGGACTTTAAATGTCTCTAGTTAATGAAGTGAGTGTTCCTGAAGGAGTTGTCCCTTCCTCTGTGGAGACTCACTAGTACTGATTTACTGATTTGACAGATTCCCATTGGGTACTCGTCATGTGTCAGGTACTGTTATATTACTGAGAATACCATTCACTATGATTCAATTGTTCGTAAAGTTTATGGTCACAGGAAAGGAAGGGTCCTTGAAGAAATTAAAAAGGATGTGTGTCAGAAGTTGAAGTAAAGTAATAGCAGGCTGTGGATGTTTGAGGATGAGGTCACCTTTGACAGTTCATACAATGGAAAAGTGTCCAGAGAACATTGTTTAGAAAGAAAAGTTGGCATGCAAAACCAAACTCAAAGTATGCAAGTGTTCAAGCCAAAAAGAAAAGAGGATAATGTCTACAGATAGAAAAGTGTGCATGTCAGACAGTGGTGTTGGGACAGGTTGTCACAACATTAGAATACAGTAGATGGAGGAGAAATAATATTATTTTATTGAAAATAGTTTCTTCTCTCATACAATACACCCTTACCACAGTTTCTCCTCCTTCCATTCCTCCCAACATGAATGTTTTATGAATTAATATTTAGGGTTTTGGTTTTTCAAGTAATGAACAAGCACTAGAACAATTAAATCAGATAATAAATATTGAATGATTAAATCAATATTTCATAAATCATTGGGTAAGTGACGTGACTCAGGATGTAGAAGACACATTAGACATTGGTGAGAAAGACACTGCAAAGTTTCTATACTTTCTAAGCATGCAGGTTAAAAACATTTCGGAAAAGACCATATATAGAAAAATAATTTAGATTTCCATGAATTTTGATAATAGAAATAGTGAGACTACAAACTTGTCTGGTCTTTCATTTATTCATTCATTAAGTCTTCCATTGGTTAGTTCTTTGCTGACGGGAGACCTGGATGTGTCCCACGTAGAGGGAAGAGAGCACAAAAAGAGAAGCAATCTCGGAGAATAATTGCCATGATCTCTCAGAATCAAACCTCCTAGCTCCTTCACAGGCTGTGCTAGCAAGTGGCTAGAGCTCTTGTCTAGTACACAGAGGGTCACAGGTTCACCCTCCCAGCCCTGAAAAAATACTTATGCTTGTTTATAATGATAATAATTGCTAATCCAAGACTATAATCTGTCCAATAAATGAAATTGTTACATACAAATCCATTTTTAATGAGGAATGGACATAACAATTTCTATTTTCCTGGATCTGCTCAGAACAAGCCAGGCGGTTAACCTCTCACTGGCAGTGAGGTCCCAGGTGGAGCACAAGCACACATGACTGAGGACCAATCCCAAGTTGTAGCAGCTACAGCAGCAGTGACTAGCTGCTGTTATTACCACGTGGTCATCATTGTGCTTTCCACAGTCATGTCATGGCTCAGGACCAGCAGAGAGGAAGCAAGTTAGAAATGAGTGCATGGCTGAGAGATGGAGGGCAGGGGTGGGGCTGGAGAGCAGACACGGCTGTGAGGGCTGAGGAAGGCTGGTGAGTGTGGGGCACAGTCTGTTGAGGAACTCTGTTGGTAAGTGAGGCTTTCCTCCACGTCAACAGATGACATCTTCTCGCTGAAGAACATTTAATTTTAAATATTTCATTCTTTTAAGATACATAAAAAATTGTGAAAAACAGAGTAGGTTATGAATTAGGGTCAGATTTCCTAAAGTCCTCTTCCCCAAGCACTATCTCGTTAGTACTCTAGATACTGTCTTCTACACAGCTAGCATGAGTGTGTATTACTTCAGGTCTTTGATTAATGCACTAAAAGATTCTTTGTTCCATCACTTTTGTGCAAGGCATGTGTATAAGTGGATTTTTCAAGGACTCTTTGGGTATCAAGGAACAGATAATTCTGATGTTTAAAAAAATCAGAAAATCAATGGTATGAAAAAATGTTTTTTAATGTTTATTGTCATTTAATTTAGTTCTTCACTTTGTCGAGAGAAAACTGGTCACTTTCTTCTGTGGTTAATGTCTTCTGCTTGATTTGTAGGTGGTGGTTTTCTAAGAATAAGCTGATGTGACAATATTTACCTCACTTCCTTATCTAAATCATCTATGTCTATACCCACATCCATATCTATAGCTTAATTTCTATGTATGGATCTATATACACAACATATCCTGCTTGGACTATAGGCACTTGTAGCCAGGCATGCCTGTTTTCTGCAGTTTTGGGACTCATGTTTCCAGAAAAAGCACTCTTAGCACTACTTATTCCCCAGACCTTGTGTTTATGTTTTAAATACGTTTATAGCTTGATTTGGTTTGATTTAAATGTTAATAATCTGAGTTTTATTTTCAATAGATAGCTACTTGTCTCCAGATTACTAGTTATTACTTTAAATTTCAACCTGTCTGATATATAGAATTCTTATATAGTACATGCTTGGACCTTTTGAACCTATCAGCTAATTCTGTCTGTCTGCCTGTCTGTCTGAGACAAGGTCTTCCTTTGTGGCCCTGGCTATCCTGGAATTCTCTGTGTAGACCAGGCTGGTCTTGAACTCACAGAGATCCACATACCATTGCTTCCCAAGTGCTAGGATTAAAAGTATGTGTCTCAGTGCTCAGCTATTTATCCATCACATGTATCTTTTCATTCTTTTCTTCACGAAATTTTACACAAATTGTCTGAGGAAATTTGGTGTCCTGTTTTAAATTGTACTGGTTGTATTTTGAAATTGGTAATAATAGTTTCTTGTGAGGTGTTTTTGGAAACAGAATGGATTAGATGAGAAACCTATCTTCATAAGTCCTACTACAGCCAGGGTTGCTTGGTACACAGCTCCAT
>NW_021620812.1:1778706-1792417 GCF_004785775.1 Grammomys surdaster | reverse complement strand
GTTTCAGTGTTTGTGTGGTCCCCTCTGGGCCTTCTCCACTCTCTGCTATTCCTTTGGCAAGGCTGGCAGTCATATAAGGTACCACTAATTGGTCATGTTGATGGAATCAGGGCAAGAAGAATGAATCACTTGCTTAAACCAGAGAGGTCATTGTTTCTCAAAACTCATATTTCTTGCAATATTATGTATAAACAATAAAAATTGGTTTTATAATGTCAAATTAATTTAATATGTGATTTTTTGCCACTGCAGTCATTTTGTCTGTAAGATGTTGGAATAAACAGCGTAACCACATTGCACTGAGTCAATTGTCAGACAGCCCTGAGCTGTCTTTGTATTTGTGTATAGACACTCCTGCAACGCATCTTTCAAGCAAAACAGGTCAAGGTTTTCTTCCTCGCTTCTCTTGCTTTCAGTGTGTTTTAGTTGACTTTTGAGGGTGGGAGCAAGACAGCAAAATAGGAAGAGAAACTCCCTATTCCCTTGTGACTGCAGCTTTCTGAACACATTCTGCTGCCTGGACCAGCTACTTCACTCTCAGTCAGAGAAGTATGAAGGTAAACTAGACATGGTCAGAGAGTGGGAGGGTGTAGATAAATCCATTTTTAAAAGTTGATTTTAAAGAGTTCCCGGAGCCTGGTACTGACCACAGTTGTCCCTAGTATCTGGAACTGCCCCAATTCTTCTTGTGGTCCTGTCAAGGTTTGGATTCTGTATTGCTCAAGACCTGTGTATTAGTAAGAAACTTCTGAGAACTTCCCTCCTGTGTAGCACACCCTAAGGGTTTGCTTAGATAAGAAATGTTCCTTTTCAGAAAGGGTTGAGTAGAATTGATCCTAGGAGGAGAAAAATAACTGTGAGGACCGCCATATTCCTCATTCCTAGTGTATTACTTCTTCCCCTCGTTGCAACTAAGAGGTCAACAGATAGCTTCATTGTTCCAATCAATGGTGCATCCATCTCGGATGCAGTTTAGTATCATATGCTTGTAACTACGTATTTTGTATTTTAGAGAACATACTTTAATCACAACACTTCTCTCTTCCCTATATTTTCACCACCGATAGCTTCCACACAATTCCAGCATGTGGTCCGTTCTCTGCATCCATGAGTCCATCTCAGCCCTTTGCCCTTCTTTCCTAAGGTTGGTGTATAGTGTTGCTAATTAGATCATACCAATGAAATTAGGGCAAGAATAAGAGAATCACCTTAAACCAGAGAAGCCATATCTGTCCATGAATGAGAAAAGTGCTCGCCCTAAAAAAAGCAAAATAACTAAAGCTCTTATAAACATTGATAGGTCCTGGCACTTTGATCGGGTGTGTGGTGGTTCTTTCCCCACTCTGAAAGCCTGAAGACAGCTAAGGCTGACTGACACTTTCTTAGTTCAAGGGAATATAAGTAGCCACTGTGCTAATGACGAAAAAAGTCCAAACAATCCTAACTGTGCGGCAGGGAGTGGAGGGCTTTCACACTTAGTGAAGGCTGATGCATGGACACAGTGTCAAGGCCAACTTGCCAAAAGTGTTCCTGGGTGTGAAGGAAGATGGTGATCTATCCAGGGATGAAATCTAAGTGCACTGTTGGCATTTACCTAATTACTCAAGTCTGATCTGTCTCCACAAGATAAACATTCGAAACACAAAGCCAGTCTGGATATTCAGATGAGACTGGTATTCTGTACCGTTGATCTAGGAAACCATTTTAGGCATGGCTGAAACAGTGGGCAGATAACAAGTTTGACATGCATTCCTTGTCTCAGACACCTCCCTTGATTTAGAATGGCATTAGGAGAAAGGCATCCTTTTGTGCTCATGAAGATGGACCAGCTTTCTCTTGGATGTTTGGATTTGTTATGATTGGGTCTCAAAAACTGAGGCTGAAATAAACAGCTCACCAGAGACAATTCATCCATTAAACAGTGTAAGGAGACAGGAAGAAATCACTTAAAAAGCATACTTCATTTTGGTATAGAGCAAAGTCCTAGCATGCCAGAAGTCTTTAGGAATTTCTCTGTTGCCATCTCAGTCCTTACAGGACCAAAGCACTCTGAACACACTATGCCTTAAAAGATGAAGGTCTCTCTTTGGAATGGACTTCACATTCCCTGTCCATGGGAAGCCGCTGGACACTGTACAAAAGGAGACTCTGGGCCTCTCTGGGCTACTGTCCTGGAAAAGGGTGATTTTAGGAATGGCCAATCAGTTAATATTAAGTGTTTTGAATGCTAGCTGTTGAATAATATTTTTCCCTGTAGAATTTTAAAAAGAAAACACATCTTTTCATTGATAAAATGCCAGATTTGTATAAGTTCACGTGAAAAAAATACAAGGAGATTCAAATGTATATGTATCTGGTGAAAATCATTCTAAGAATATATTTGAAGGCAGAGGGAGGAGGTTAGGAGTTCAGGGTCAGCCTTAGCTACAAATTGAGTTCAAGGCCAGCCTGGGCTATGTGAGATTGTGACTGAAAACCAAACTAAACTAAACCAAATCAAACAAAACAAACAAGCAATTAGCAACAAAATAATATATTACTATAGCATATTAAACCAAGCGAATTATTGACTTGAATTGCAATCTTGAAATTCTTAATTTGCCTTTCATTTTCTTTCCTGTATTCTCTATGAAACTTGTGCTGATTTATTATAACTTACATTTATCTCACTTTGGACAAAACAGATCAAATTTGATCTGTTCAGAGTGTATTTGTTTTGTGACTGGCTGTCTTTCAAGTTAGTAGAAACTCCCCAGTGACATGGCCAATGCCATCTGTTTCTATTCTGCTTCCTTTAGTACCTCGTACATGGCTTGGAAAAGTCTAAGGAAAATATAGCTCATCTTTTAGGGTCCTTTAATCTCCAAGACAATTAGTGAAGGAAATAACATCCCTATGGCAATGGTTAGTAAGTGTCCAGGATGTCACATAAAGGTTTTGTTTGAAAATATTATGTTCTGAAAGATGTTATAACTTTTTGAAATATAATTATAAAACTGTCATTGTGGTGGTTGTTTGACTTTAAAGTTGGTTTTGTTTTAAGAAATCAGAATTAATTAATGACTTAAGACAGGCCCTGCCTGTTTGTCTTCTACAGTGTACACAGGCAAGCAGGCTTGAAGTATCTTGTAGATTCCATCCTGTTGAATCTCACAGTGTTTCCTTGTGTTTGTCCTCAGATACAGAAAACATTAATGAATATAAGTATTACGAGGCGGGCTCAGCCCAAAGAATGTAATGGCTTACAGTGTCTGCTTAGCATTGTGAGCCATTACTCAACGCAATGAATAAAATATCCCCAGACATAAGGCAATAGTATTCTGACACAAGGAAAATACAAAGATTTTGATTTGAACATGATTTGTGGAGAAAAACAGATGTGATTAAAAGGAGTATTCATTTTGTATAATATTGTTACGATAATGTAGGCCTGACTATAGGGTTATTTGAACAAATTTACTAAAAATTTCACTTAAAATATTTTTAAAAAGTAATTTTTCTCTTCTTAATAGAGCAGGGCACTTCCTAGTCTCTAGTCTTCCCCTCCTCCATCTAATTTACCTGAATGAATCTAAGCATTCCAAACTTAAAACCAGATTGCCCTGTTAGTTGGCAATGAATATTAAAACCACTCTTGATTTTGTAAGGAAACAGTTTGGCATCTGAGAAACATCTTTATTCCTGTTATTGAAAGGTAAAAGCCCCATCCAGAGGTCACAAGTTCCCTCCATGTGTTCACAGCAGACCCAGACCTGTCAGGCTTTGATTCAAACCAAAGGGAGCTGCAAGGAGCCAGCTGCAGCACTTTGATTGCAAACCTTTGTCTTGATGTCTTCATCTCACCTTGAACGGAATGCTTATTGGCTCAAGTGTCTTGCAATGTGTGATGGTTTTGCAATCAGAGAAGCACAGCTTGCACTCATGCCCAGAGATGTCTGTAGTGGGAGGAAATCATAGGTCTTGGTATATGTATGAGAGCTATGCACATCCATGTGTGTACATGAGGAAGCCAGAGGACGGAAGCTGAGCTATCTTCATCTTCTTCCCTTGAGGCAGAATTTCTCACTGAACCTGGAAACAGGATAGTGTCCAGTGAGACCCAGTGATCCTTCTGTGTTCCCCTCCCACACATCTGTCAGACACTCACTATGTGCAGAGAGATCTCAAATGTATGCCCGCTGTCGGTGAACATCTCTGTCAGTGCTGACTCCACACTTTAGGATTCATGCAGTCAATCTTAGTGAGAGGACGAGGGTGAAGGTGATCTCCTTGTCCATGATTGAACCTCTTCATCCATGAAGTGAGTTTCTATCGCCCAATGCGTGCTGCATAATTTGCTTACTACCAACTTTTATCATAGTAACCACATATCCTTTGACTAATTATTAAGAATCTATGTTTAATTCAAGTTTGGGTGTACATGGCTAACAATAGAAAAGGGTCAATATGAGTTTTTACATATTACCTCATAAATATCCAATAAAAGATGCTACCTGATCCTCATCGTGATTATGGCCATGGCCGTACTTTATCCTCCAGTAAAATTCAGTGGTAAATGAAAAATACTGACCAAATGTCTACCAGACATTTCCCATGTGTGACATGGGCCTATAAATATGACTAAAGTAAGATCTTAACCTCAAAGGAATGTGTATTTTATTTGTGGAGGTGAGGGCAGAACTAGCTGTTACAAAAGACCCATGAAGTCCATGGTTTTTCAAGGAACTCTTTTCTGAGAATCATCATCTAAAGGGAATAGATACTGAGTTCTTGGCCAAAGCCCTTGAGATTGGTCTCATATCGCCTCTGTTCTGTGAAATGAGTTCTTCCCTTACCTTCTGAGTTTTATTGTTGATTCGTGAACCTTCTTTTCCTACATGTGTTAAAGGACCCCCAAAATTTCGTCACACATTTATTCTCCACAAACGTAGGAGGCCATCAAATGCTCCCACCCTAGCCTAGTTCTCTCTTTAATATGCATATGCTTACTGAGCTGGGCTCTTCTCTGAGGTGCCAACAGACTTCATTACTTTTCTGGATTCAGACTTTTGTGGTTTAGGATTAGAAAGATTGGCCACTGGTCAGCCCAGTCGGGGGAATCTGGGTGCTAATCCACTTCATCTTCTGTATTAAAAAGTTTACCTGAATCTAGAGCACCATCTCTATTTGTTTTCTCTTGCTTGCTGCTAGGGAAACCATGTTGTCTCGAGTGAGTCCATTTTGTGGTATTATTTACGTAGCCTCTCAAGGATATAATGCCTTCCATATAACTTCAGAGGAAAGGCTTGGTTTTCTGGTGTTGCAAACAGTACCACAAGACCTGGCAACATGATACAAAGAATAACAGAATTAATATAATGGAAAAGAAGGTGGAAGAACTGGGGGCCCAGGTTTATAGTCATGCAAGAAAAAATATTTCTGATATTTGCCAACATCTCCAGGTCAGGAAGAGAGTCATTAGTGGTCTGGAGTGACAGCAGTGAGTGACGGGCACACGTCAGTGACTGTGCACTTCAGAATTGGAAATGATTATAAAACACATACAAAGGTGTCTCTACTGCCTGTCTTGAGTGTGTTCACGATTTAAAAGTAATTTGACACTGAGAGTTCCTTTGCATGTTTATTTACATAGCTTAACTGTGGTGAACTGTGTCAAGGTCTTGGCGAAGGACATTGGGTCTTTAACCACTGTCTTGATTACTCCTTGGGGCCTGAGAATAAAGTTCCAGGAGAGCCTTTTAACTTTGCCATTTTGCAGGCTGATGTTGGGTAAGGGCAAGGTTTCCAGGGCTTATGTTTTGGGACAATCCGAGCTTGTGCATGGAAAAGCATCTGAGCTGTGGTTTTGATCCCATCCCCTAGGCAGGATAGGAAGGCCATCCTGCTGGTTGCTTTCTGGTCACATCGGCTTGCTGCCTTTCTTAATTTCTCCTCCTCTAGAGCTGTAGATCCATACCTTCTTCTGTGATGGACATTTTTGCTCCCTGCAACCTCTAATATGAGTTATCTTAACGTTTGTGTTGTAATCGTGCTATTGGCTATGGGAAAATTATTAAACGAGAGAAAAATCCATATGTGTGTGTGTGCATGTGTGTGTGAGTGTGTGCATGTGTGTGCAGTGTATGAATGTATTTAGGTGCATGTGGATATGTATTCACATGTTTGTGGAGGCAGAGGTCAACTCACATGCTGATATGACTTTGGCAGGTTAGTTTTTGTGGGATACTTTGTTAGTTCCTTGAAAGAAGTGTACAAAGCCTGACACAGGCACGTACTGCTACCTGGACAGCTGCCGTCTGCTGTGTGTCCTGGGGACTCTGCAGCCAAAACCCAGACTCTGAAGCCTTATGATGCTGTTTGGGTAGCGTATGTCCCTCTGTTCCTCCCCATATGATTGCCTGGAGGCATGGCCTCTCACTGAACTCTTTGCTGTTACTGCTAGGCTTATCAGCTTGTGAGCTTTCAGGAACTGCCAGTCACGGACCCTGCTCCATGCTACAGTTACAGGCACGAGTGACCACGCCCAGCTTTTTATGTGGAAGTTCAGAGTTGAGCTCAGGTCCTCACAGGTGCATGACAACTGTGCTCTTACCCGCTAAGCCATTTTCTTAATCCCTGATGCCGTTTTTACACTTTCCGTAAAGAACACTGCTATACTTTGGATCGTTCATGTACTCCAAAGGCCTGTTCATTGAAGGCTTGGTCCACGGGAAACGCCATGAGGGACGGTGGCTAGTAGAAGGACATCAGATAATTGTAGGCATGTCTTTGAGAGGCTATTAGAGCCCTGTCCACCCTCTGTTCCTCTTTGCTCCTGGCTGTCATTAGGTGAACCGTTTTCTCCACTATAGGATTCTACCATGACCTGATGTGTCATCAAAGGCCAAAAGTCTTGGTATACAATAACCATGGACTGAAGCCTGTGACCCATGACCAGATTGTACCACCAACCATAGACTTAGAGACTTCATAGAACTAGTCTGAGTGTGTGGCATTCTCTGGCTAAGTACTTTAGACTATATTCAATCTGTGCACATACATGTTTACATACCTGTCTATATCTACACATATTAATAGGTTTGGGTATTTAAAGTGCTGAAAATTACACGGCCAAAGGCAAATTTGATTAAGGATTCAAGTCAACAAGTTGTAATCTAGAAATGGTAACAAGAATTCTAGAATTTGTAATCTAGCAAATGCTAGTGTCCATGTTGAGTTACAACTGAAAAAGAGAAATTTCAGCTTGCTACTCTGAAGAAAATTAAAGCACAGATGTAGTGCATGGTGACCTCTCCCTGAAATCCTAACACTGGGAAGAAGAAACGAGAGTAGAGACAAAAAGACATTCAAGGCCAGCTTTGGCTACATAGTGAATTTGAGGCCAGCCTTGACTACCTGAAACCTTGAGTAAAACTAACCAAACAGCAAAATCAGAATATAAGTGTATGAGCCTAAAGTGGCTAGTTCAGATTCTAAGAACCAGTAAGTTACATTGTCTTATCACTGTAGCCCGTTAAGCAGATGGACTAAAAATTTATGATAAATAAAGTTGTTTAAATTGACATGAGTGACTGAGAACAAGGGCTGATTCCTGAGCAGAAGCCTGTGTGAATTTTGTTTTTGACTATACTTGAGTTATGTTTTCGAGTCAGGCAGACCTCATTTTCTTCTCCTGACCCAGCTTTTGAGATCCATTGTTCCATTTTCTTGTCTGGAAAGAGGATATAAAAATATTCAGCAAGTTGTGGAGAGTACTTGTGGTCTATTAGCTTAGGATAGCCTTTTCAAATCCTTAGTTTCTCTGAAATTTATGGATGTCTTTTGTTTTTAAAAGGACACCCAGTTCATTAAGAGTTCCCATCAAATGACGAATGATTGTCCTAGAACTCAGAAAGGCTTTGGGCAATCTTTTCACACTACTGTAATAACAAACCACTGGGGCAATTGGAAATTTCTCTCTCTGGAAAAACATTCTGTGTTTCAGGACAGATGGTTTACTGAAACACCTTATTGGTACCGTCTGCTTTTACTATAACAGGCGTGTTGTAAACAGTCAAATAAAGTAGGCTTTGCTCCTGAAACAATGGCTTTCTAATCCTGTGACCAACTTCCAGTTAGTCATTTTCATCGTAATCCATCCACATGATCCTTGTGATTACTCTGGTTAAGCCGTAAATGATAAACACTTCTTGATTAGGATGAAAATATCTATGTCTATATTTAGAATATAAACATTTTTTGTATATTAACTGTGGGTTTAATAGCAGTCATCATGACTGGAAACCAGAATTCACAGAGCTGTAAAACGCACAGTTAAAAGTAAAATGCCTGAGATTGTGGTTGAGTATATACGAGTTCTCTTCTTCTGGAACTGCCTTTCTGCCTATTGAGCTTTTACTGTCGTCATTGCAAAGACAGAAACAATGGGGCGAGGATTATAATTAGAATAATGACTGCTTCAATTAAATAATAAAAACAAGGTCCAACAATAACAATGTGAGCACGAGAGGAAGGAGACTACCAAAATGAAAACCATGCCATTCGTCACAGGAGGATATAGGGACACTTAAAAAAGAGATGGCCACACCTTTAGTTACAGCACTCAGGATGCAGAGGCAAAGCCAAGAGGCTATCTTGGTCTACATAGCAGGTTTTAGGCCAACTAGGATAGCATAGTGAGGCCCTGTCTCAAAACAAACAAAGAAGAGATGCTGGCATTGCCTGGTGCTAACAATTCATTTTAATTTTATTAGTTCATAGTTTATACAAATCACCCTTTCATTCCAGACCAGATTCTAACCTTGTATCATTTTGACAACTGTATTTCTTTCTGTCTTAAAAAAAAGGTTTATTTGTGTGTGTCTCTCTCTGGGTATGTCTGTGTGAATGAATGTGTGAGTGTACACACACGTGTATGTACATGTACCAGTGTATACATACAAGAGGCCAGAGGAGGCCACCAGAGCCCTTGGAGCTGGGGGTACAGGTACTTGCGGGATGGCTAGCTGAGACTGCATAGCAAGCACTCTTATCCACTGGTCGGTCTCTTCAGTCCCGACATCTGTGTTCTAACAGATGCCTTGGTTATGAGGTGCTCAGCCCATCTGGCCAGTTAGTAAAGTCTGTGGTAATGGGCACAGGAGATTCAGAACAAAACATCTATGAGTGACTTTTCTAGCTTTAAGAAAAGGTTCTGATGACAGTGGAAGATTATCTGGGTGACAGTAGGACATCTATGTGGACAGAAATGGAAACACCATGCTTGAAACATGAGCTCTCTCAGTGCCAAGGAGGCCAGTTCATCACTCCTTGTGTACCAGTTCCCAGCCATCAAATCCCAACTCTTATTTTGTTTGTTTGTTTTTGTTTTGTTTTTCGAGACAGGGTTTCTCTGTGTAGCCCTGGCTGTCCTGGAACTCACTCTGTAGACCAGGCTAGCCTCATAAACTCAGAAATCCGCCTGCCTCTGCCTCCCAAGTGCTGGGATTAAAGGCGTGCGCCACCAGTGCCTGGCCCCCAACTCTTTCAAATTTTAGTTATTTACGTGTATGTGTGCATCTGTGTCAATGTGTGAATTTGTATAGGTGCGTTCTCACTGACATGAGAAGAGTGTGTCAAATCTTCTGGAACTAGAGTTAAAGGTGATTGTGAACTACTTATTTGGTGTCTTAGTCAGGGTTTCTATTCCTGAACAAACATCATGACCAAGAAGCAAGTTGGGGAGGAAAGGGTTTATTCAGCTTATACTTCCACATTGCTGTTCATCACCAAAGGAAGTCAGGACTGGAACTCAAGCACGTCAGGAAGCAGGAGCTGATGCAGAGGCCATGGAGGGATGTTACTTACTGGCTTGCTTCCCCTGGCTTGCTCAGCTTGCTTTCTTATAGAACCCAGGACTACCAGTCCAGGGATGGCACCACCCACAAGGGGCCCTCCCACACTTGATCACTAATTGAGAAAATACCTTACAGCTGGATCTCACAGAGGCATTTTCTCAAGGGAGGCTCCTTTCTCTGTGATAACTCCAGCTGTGTTAAGTCAACACGCAAAACCAGCTAGAACATGTGGGGACCTGGAATTAGACTCAGGTTTTCCATAAGAGCCGCAAGTGCTCCTAAGTGCTGAGCCTCTGTCTAGTCCTCTGTCATATTTTAGGTGGGTAACCTTGAACAAGTTAAACACGGCAGGACTTAGTGTCAGCATCTTAGAATGGGGATATACTTCTTTCATGCTTGGAAACAGGTTTAAGTAGATAGTGTAACACCCATGAAGCAGGGTGAGTAGTCAGCTGACTTCTGCATTACTTTCTATCCATCATCATGCTAATAACAGTAACATAGCAGGCAGGAAGACTTGGGTTCCAGATTCACCTTGACCACTTTCTAGTCATCATAACCTGGGCAGGGTAACAACTCTGGTTTTACTTTATCTTTTATTTTTATTTTATTTTTTTGCCTCACATCATAATCAAGGATCTCTCAGGGTTTTAGGATAATTGAACAAGTTAAGGTATATCTTACCCCTTTTTTGAGGAAGTTCAGTGTTCATTTCATACATTATTTCCTTAGCTGGTATAAAGGTATCAAAATGCATATAGAGCTTTTTGACTTGGGTTTGTTATATTGCAAGAGGAGTGTGTCACTGTAGTAAAGGGAGAGTGTCACTGCAGTAAGGGAGGGTGTAGAAGGATGTTCATGAACACACACACATGTGCACAGGCACATGTGCACACACTCGCACACACACAGAGACACAGTCACACACAGTAACACACACAATCACCCCTTTGTTCCTTTTCCTATTATTGTCATATATTCGTTTTTCTCTGAATCACTCATCAAATACAAAATCATAATTCAAGGGTTTTAACATATAAATGATTGAGATATAAAAATTATATAATTTAAGCAGGGAAAAATCTTCATAATGAAAAACGTTTATCATGCCAGAGTCTGCAGTTTTTAGGTTTTTTTTGTAGTTTTGAATTTATATAATATATATTAATTCACACACACACACACACACACACACTCACATATATATATATATATATATATGTATATATATATATATATATATATTTCTAGAGTTGCATATTAAGAATTGTTCCCCTGCAGGTTTTTGTCAGTTATTCTACTTTTTTGAGTGAAAGTCTCAGTGCATTGCTTAGACTGGCCTTGAACTCAGTGCCTAGCAGAGTTTGGCTTCTGCCTTCAGGGGGCCGAGCTTGTCGATGTGCATTGCAATCCTCTTATTACTGATTTTGTCTGCAAGAATAGGATCAATATGTAGAGTTAAATCACCACAAATACATTTAATTTCCAAAAAACCCTTTAAACTTCAACTTCTCTGAATACTAAGAGCCCTAGTGGAGCCTTTCCACAAAGCACGGGAAAGAAACTTTTATTGTATTTGAAGCTGGGGTGTCACATCCAAGCTTGGGTGTCACATCCTCGTCACCATGAGCCATCTGGGTTTCAGTGTGAACTTAAAGATCACCCTGGAGTAACAAATTTATGAATGATGATAGTTTGAAAATAGCTATGTAATACTTATAGCTAAGTAATTCCCTGTGAGCCTGGCAAGTCTTTCCTTACACTGACAGGAGAAAGAATGGTCTGCTTGGAGTAAGATTATATGAAATCAGGCACAATGAAAACACCTGTGTCTCAGTTATGTTTCTATTGCTGTGGTAAAACACCATGACCAAAAGCAAGTTGGAGAAGAGAGGGTTTATTTTACTTAATTTCCCATGTTTCAGTTCATCACTGAAGGAAGTCAGGGCAGGAATTCAGAGGAGAGCAACCTGGAGGCAGGAGCTGATGCAGAGGCCATGGAGGAGTGCTGCTTACTGGCTTGCTTCACGTGGCTTGCTCAGCCTGCTTTCTTACAGAACCCAGGACCACCAGCCCAGAGATAACACCACCCACCATCAGCTGGGTCTGCCCCATCAATCACTAATTAAGTATAAGTCTTACAGGTGGATCTTGTGGGAGGAATTTCTCAGTTGAGATTCCTTTCCTTCAGGTGACCCCAGCTTGTGTCAAGTTGACATAAAACTAGCCTGTGTAACCTGCTTCCGAGACTGGATGAGAACTCTGTGTATTTGTATAACACTGTGCACATGAGAAGGGCTGTTGTTTCTATTACACAAGGCTCCGGGTGTCTAAGAACAGGCATCTCTCCAGGAATGGCTTCATTATATTTTCACTGAAGGTACTTTCAAATGTTGTGCCAGGGAAAAATGATTCTTCATCTGAATGATGCTAAGTTCAAAACTGCTCAAATAACGGGGGTCATTCTTTTATATCATAGTGCTAGGGTCAAAACCAGGGTCTTGTACTTAGTATGTAAGCATTTAACCACTGAGCAACACCTCCAGCACTTTAAAATTAATTAAGCCTAAGCAATGGAAGTGCTAATGCACTACAAAATTGTGAAGACATGTATTTTCATGATGAAGTTTATAAATAGCCTTCCTTGTAGCAACTTTGGTGTCCTTATTGTGCTCCATACAGTATTCTGACTGCATCATGTTGGTCTATCCACTTAGAGACATCATATATCCAGACTCACACAACAGAAACTGATTGTCCGACCGTAAGCTGGGATTGGAACATAGCTGAGAATCAGTCAGATGATCACACGCGGTTTTGAGATGACAATATTTTAGTGCAATGATTTGTTAGATCATGATGCTAGATTAATCATTTGCTAGCCAGGATTTTCCTAAAGCTTTGCTTCAGCATCATTGTCATCTTGCGCAACGCCTGGACAGCGGACAGAGAAATTCGCTCACTGCTGGATTACTGTGTTTCTTGAAAGCTCAAAGGGACAGAAGCATAAACACTCTTCTCAGGTTTCCCATTTAGTATTTGTTTTTTGCTCTTCTGGTTTTGAGACAGGGTTTTACCACATAGCTCAGGCTTGCTTATGATGAAGCCCACACTGCTCTCAGACTTTAGATCCTCTTATGCAGTCTTTCAAGTGTTTATGTGCCAGCATGTCTTGCACTGACTTGTCAACGGCCAGTGGATCTTCGACTTAGGTCAACATGCACACAGACAGAGTGTGAGCTGCTGTAATAATTCCTATAGTAAAAATTCAGCTAACATGGATTCTGTTGTTGATAACTAAAGTTGCAGATTCGTTACTATTATGATCTTTGACACAATTTTGTTTTATAGCCTGAATGGAACAAAAAATATTATTATGTCATTTGAAACCTGGACGTGCATGTGGCCTCTCCGCATGTGTTTATTTCACACTACTGTGAGCATCTGAGAGATTACAGATGCAAATAATGGATTATTTTCATAGATCATCCAAACATTTTGTACCATCTACTTTTTATTGAAGTTTCCAATCACTGAAAAAGGGGATGGCATCTTACTGAGCACAGTGCTTGCTAGACTGGAGTTTAAGACCCTAACACCTAGGTAAATGCCAGGTGGCCCTAAAGCCACTTGGCTAGCTTGAGCAGCTGAATTGACGAGCTCAATACATCTTAGAAGACATCCAATGTCACCTTTGGATAATACCAGTGTACCCTAAAACATGCAAATGTGTATACACAGCCACATAGTCAGAATACACAGCCACACAGAGACAAAGACAGACAGACAGACTGACAGACACACACACACAGACACACATACACACAGACACACACACACACACACACACACACACACACACACACACACACACA
>NW_021620812.1:1645539-1778696 GCF_004785775.1 Grammomys surdaster | reverse complement strand
ACACACACACACACACACACACACACACACACACACACACACACACACAAGAAACATTGCATGGCCCAAGGAAGATGTTTTAGAAACAGAATGTATCTTTCTAAACTTCTTTATAATAGGCTATTTGGTGTGTCTGTCCACCACAGTGCCTGTCTCCTGTTCTCCTGTCTCCTGGGATAGTACTTGGATCAACAGGTGCCTATGAACAGATATTCAATCACCTGCTGAAGGATCCCAAGTCTAGATTCTCCCTAGAACAGGAAGCCAGTGCCCAGCCACTCAAAACTCTCCCCTTTACCCATTGCTTGAAGCAGTTGTTCCAAGGCCTGGATCACTAATTAGTCAAACATAAACAAAAAAGCTTTCTGTAATGTAAGTCTGGGTGGGCCTGTCAGAGCATAGTTTCCAGATTTGTGAAGAGTCTGTCGTTAGAGGTCAGGGAACATGACTACAAATGGTGCTCACCTGCCCAGCAGGTGCTCCTCATCTTACCCTCAGCTCCCTGACACCCACCAGCTGTGTCAGAGACCAGCTTTCCAGGCAATTCTGGGCATCTTCAAAACCACCTTACTTATGCACAGATGTACAAAACCTGTATGTGTTCTGGTTCTTTGGTAAAATGTTATTTTCACAAACTACTGGGGGAGGGGTACTGCTTATTAAAACAGCATGTGATGTCACTAAAAAATTAGTGAATTATACAAAAGACAGAGGAAAATAATCAGAATTCTATTACCCAGAATCAACCAATGAAGCATCAATGACCACCGCTATGTACACAATAGTTGCAGTAATAATATGCACAAAAGAACAGTCTCTTTTTCTGAGTTGGGGGCACATAAAATACCATTTAGTGACTTGCTTCCTTTAAGCTAACATTAAGTCCCAAGAGCAATTTCTGTGTATAGTTCCACTTTGTGAAATGAGCATGATTTATTCATCCTTTGTTGGACATCATGGTTGCTCTTAAACTATCAGAAATGTACTAATATCAATAACATCCTAATTGGTGTTTTCTTTTACAGAAATATTATACCTATATTTTCTGTTGATGGCTAACTAATTAATGATCTGGGCCCTGCTTCAGGCAGAGGGTAAAGGAACAGTTCTGAGTGGCTGGGTACTAGCTTCCTGTTCTAGAGAGAATCAAGACCTGGGATCCTTCAGCAGATGACTGAATATCTACCTGTCTACAGCCACCTGTTGATCAAAGTACTGTCCTAGGAGACAGGAGAATCAGAGAGGCACTGCCATGTAACTGAGGCACTTTACATGTGCATATCTCTAGCACAAGACAGGCTCTTTGATACAATCTCATGGAGCATGTTTGTTCCCAGATTTACAGGGCAGTGTCTGGCTGAGCTATGAGATACCAGAGGCACAATTCTTTTACTAATAGATAGTACATGCTTTTTATTCTTGTAAGACATTATAAATATTTACTCATTCACCCTTGAACCAAAACTAATACAATAAAGTTCTCATAGGCAGATGATAGATTTCGAAGTGTCTGCTTTGTTCTTCCCATGTCTTCAGTGCCTAGTACGTTGCCTAGAGATGAGGTAAATGAACGTTTGATCAGCGAAGACAAAATGTAAAAGTGAAGCTATCTCATTCCAATCACCAGGCAAGTCTTGGTTCCACTTCTGTGAGGACTGGGGCCTGTACATTTCCTTAATCCTTTTGCACAATTAGGGGAAGCAGTAATATGAATGTGCATCTGACCCAGGTACTCTTGTGCAGGATACACTATTTTCATTTGATACATCATTTTTATGGAAAATGAGCCATTTCCCAAGGGATCTACTCAGGCTGTAAGATCCTGTTTCTTGTGGGTGATATCAAGCCAACCTGGAATCTTCCATTAGCTTGTGCTGCTACAGAAGCACTTAGATACTTTTAATGCCTCAAAATATTGAACCCTTTGTGATGATTGGGCAGAGGTTTCTCTAATAGTAAGTTGTGCTTTGATGTACAACCTTGAGGAATAAAAATGCGAGTGAATTTATGAAGCACATTTTAAATGTAGGCTTTCTACTTGGTAATAGAAATAAAAATATACTCAAAAGTTCATAGATGAGTACGGGATTGTCATGAGCACTACAATAATTTATACTCTACCAGAGGCTGTGTAGACGTGGGTAGGGACTGTGACAATCTATAGTGTACTAGGGGCTGAGTAGGTGTGGCTAGGGACAAGGACCACAGGGGAAACAGTTGCACACCCATTGTGATGGAGACAATGAATATCACATGAAGATGAGACCATTCTTAGAGTTTGTAGGATGGGTAGGAATTAGTGGGGAGAGAAATAAGGTAGTGGGTTTTAAAGAAGAACAGTTTAGGTTGGTAATCAGAAAGGTGCCACATCTCTGGGACAAGCAAGTTCTCACCAGTAGTGGGAGCAGAGGGTCTGTGGCTGAGATAAGAAGTTGTAAGAGGCAAGTTTAGGTGATTCATGCAGCAGCCACTGTGGATTGTGCTGTGTAGACAATAAACATTTTGTTAAGGGAGCCCCATCCTTTAGCCATCGATGCCACAGGTATGAATAAAGACAGTTTTTATTTTTCTGACAATACTCTTGATTTTATTTTTTGGGGGAGGATTTTCAGGTTTTGTTATATTATATTTTAATCCAGATGGTACAATGGTCCAAACATCTTTCTAATTTTTTGAATCATCTTTTATTGATGTATTTATTACTTATTTTGATAGCCAGGATGTTCCCACTTTTTTCCCACTTGCACCTTTTTATGTGGTGGTCGGAGCTGGACTTGGCCATTTGGTTTATTTTAACTTAGAGTGGCAAGAATTTACAGAACCAGATGATCTTTACAATGATGCATGCAGGAAATAGCCACAGAACATCAAAATAGACATTGATATGATTAAGCCACAGTTGGAGTGGGGACTCATTTCTATAAAACCTTTGGAACGTTCCGTGCACCCTCCTGGGAATGCTAGCTGAGTAAAGACAGAAAGGAAGAAAGTGGCACTGCTGGGACCAAGTGAAAATGTGGGGACCGTCTCAGCTACCAGTGGGAAATTCTAACGTTCTTTTTTCCCCTCTCTATGCACTCAGACTGGCCACCAAGCCATGATCCCTTTGCTCCCATCTTTAGAATGTGTGTATTACAGTGCCTGGCAGAGTTCATTGTTCAAAAGCACTCACAAGCTTATGAATAATTTATTTGCTTAAATATGCTTTAATTTTTCTATTGAATAAACTAATGTGTATTTGCTTTAAAATTTTTACTCCCAGAGGAATAAGGCTAGTTGCTGATATCAATGTTTGTTTCTCCTTGAGTCTGTACACTGTGGAATATCATTTTTCTAGTCTCCACGTCAATTTGAATTAAAATATTCTATGGCCTGCACCCGTGATTCATGCCATCATTCATTTATATCCACCGGTATTTTGTAAAATGGCAGTATTTTGTGAGATATGGTACAAAGGTCATGTTGCGTTTGTAGTCAACTTGAAAAAACTATGGGAATGAAGACATGTCTGTGATCATGATTCTCTATTTTGCTTGTTTTCTAGGTAACAATGGCCAACATTGCAATAAATGGAAATAATTCCCCAGTGACCTGTGAAACAACACTCTTTGCTCTCCGAATGGCAACGTGGAATCAGATCTTAGACCCCTGGGTCTACATTCTGCTACGAAAGGCTGTCCTTAGGAACCTGTATAAGCTTGCCAGTCGCTGCTGTGGAGTGGACATCATCAGCCTGCACGTCTGGGAACTCAGCTCCATCAAGAACTCCTTAAAGGTTGCTGCTATTTCTGAGTTGCCAGCTGCAGAGAAGGAGAGTCAGCAAGCATCTAGTGAAGCTGGACTGTGAGTCAATGCAGGGTTAGAAGAAAGTCATGGAAACTTCTGAAACATCTCAGCTGATCAGACTCAGCGTAACTGGAACATTTGGACCTCTGTGTAGTTCGGGAGTACACTGGTCAGACACAGCTTCTGAATTTTGTTATGCTGGCGGCTGCATGGTTATGTACTTTCATTTGTTTCTGTCAACAAGAGATAAATATAATGTCGTGGAGTTGAGTAGAACGCACATTTGAGCTTATCTGTGTGGCTTATGTTCTTGGAATAAATGAATCTGTTGAGGCCCAGTGCCTTTATTTTTCCAAGACACTTAATGCTTAATGACATTGCCATTTTAGGATTCTCTAACTTACAGACAAAGCTTAAAGTAACACAAGACTTTTTGTGTTTGTGTGTACGGTTCTGCTCTGTCTACCATCCCTGAGTGTTCTCAATCATTATCTGCGTGACCATGACATCTGAGACTCATGGTGACTTTGATGGCCACTATGTAGGCTGCTCAGCCTGACATTGTGAGGCTGATGAGGACAATCATTCTTGTTACAACTCACAGGTGTGATTGCTTGCATTTGTTGCTATGAAGGTCAGTTATTGTTTCCAGACTGTTATCCTCCTATAAAGTCAGAGGTTCTCAGTGTCTAAGTAATCTCCCTTTCTTCTGGAAATTGTAGAGAAATGCAGGCTTTATCTTAGCACAGATTCAGCTCAGGATAGCACATCATAAGCCTTATTATGTACGATGCAAACATTGAAATCCTATGTATACATGTCAAGAACATGGCAAACATTGCTTTACCTGAACTGTTGTTTCTGTGTCAGAGAATAAAAGAAAAAAATCAAGACACATTCAAAGTCTGTTGGCAGCTATTGTATTTCTGCCTTATACACACAGGCATAAAGAAGTTCTGTTAACAGCAATTTGAACCACACTTCCAAAAGCCTATGTTATCAGTGAGGACTGAAAAGATCTGAAATTAGCTAGGAGTTGGGACCCATTGTTACGGTTAACCGGAGGCTAAGTGACAAGACTCTGTTGCCAAGTTTCCCAGTCTTAATTCACGCTTCTCCTTTGTTTGTTTGTATAATTTAACACAAAGATAATCAGTTTCAGTAATCATTCTAAACAGGTCCATCAGTGACTAGTGTTAGTGGTTATGTTTTACAAAGAAACGTATTTTCATACTTAAAAATTTTCCTTGCTTTCATCAAGTTTGGCTTCATTTTAAATTATTACTAATTTTTTGCAGTGTGTATGTATGTTTTACCTGAATGTATTTCCATGCATTTTGTACCTTCCTGGAACCTACCGAAACCAGAAAAGGGCATCAGATCCCCTGGGACTGAAGTTATAGATGGTTGTAAGTTACCCTGTGGGTACTAGAAATTGAACCCAGGTTCTCTGGAAGAGCAGCTGTAGAGGAATTTTAATCCAGCAACCTTGTGAATTCGATAGACTTAAAATAGTAACCCCAACATGGTTTCTCTGGCAAGAGATCACATCTGAAGACCTTCTAGGCCTATATTACCTAGATGGAATGCAGGCATGCCCTGTATTGTAGTACAATCTGGCTGTAATACAGACACACTCTTTAATCCCTAACAATGAAGGTAAAATTAGTTTGTAGAAGGAAGTACCCACTTTTGAAAGCAATGTCCAATTGAGGGGCAGACAGAGTGGTGAATCAGAAAGTTTTGAAAGAATGAGTTAGAGAAAGAATATGCCCAACTCACATAAGAACAGGAAAGGAAAGAGAGTATACTGTGGAGGAGGATGAAGAGGTGGTGATGGAGAGAGAGGGAGAGAGAGAGAAAGAGAGAGAGAGAGAGAGAGAGAGGAGGAAGAGAGAGAGAGGAGGAAGAGGAGAAGGAGGAGGGGATGATAGGGAGGAGGAGGAGGAGGAGGAGGAAGAAGAAGAAGAAGAAGAAGAAGAAGAAGAAGAAGAAGAAGAAGAAGAAGAAGAAGAAGAGCAACAACAACAACGGCTGTGGTGTGTGTTTATGACAGTTTTGTCAGGACAGTTTTATATAGATTAGCTCTAGAAAGAACAAGCTGAAGACAGAGCAAAGCAAAGAATGAGAAGGAGACAGGAGAGTAGAGAACTTATTGCCAAAGTTAGTATGAGGCCAAGCAAGCAATCAGGCAGAAGTGGAGAGAAGTCAGATTGAATCAGTCAACTTGGAAGATTAGATTGTTTGGAGGCTAGAAGCTTTTAGGTCTAGGCCTAGGAATAATTAGAACAGAGAAAGAAATGCTCTGGGCGCAGCCTAAGCTGTGTATTCACTCAGCTTGAGTATGGCTTTCATCTCATCCCTTCATCTGAGGAAATGAAAGCGTTGTTTTCAAGTAGCCACTGTTCTTCACTGCTGAGCCACCTCTCCAGCCTGTCCAAATTGTTTTTATCTGTAAAAATGATTTTAGATTCTAGGAACTCTGTGAATTCAATAGACTCAAAGGAGTAGCTTCAAAAACTTCTGCTTTGGGTTAGTAGTTTATATTATATTTGATTACTGCTTTTGGTAAATTCTCATAAGTAAATTAAAAGAAATTAAGCAAATAGCCTTATTGAAGACTTACAGAAAATTATTTGTAGTGTTTTGAAAGGAATGCACACTATTATGTGATAATCTTAACTTAAAGACAAGTGATCAATCACACAACTGATTCCTATGCAGAGAATATGTCAGAGAATAGACAACATTTTTTGGTGTAAATTGAGCACACAGCTGTAAAGAGTGTGCACAATTTAAATTTAAGCTGACAGCTACATGTTGGTTATTGTGATGTATATATGTATACAAATATGTATGTGTGTTCCTATGTGAATGCATGCAGGTGTTTATGATATATGTGTGTATGTATGAGCATGTATATATATAAAATGCATATGATTGTAAAAAAGCATTACAGTTTATGATTGCTGTTATATTACATAAATGTTATCATTTTTAATTTTGAGAGTACTCAAAGCTCAGAAAATCTTTTGGACAGTTCACTTTACTTTCCAAGCAGATTTACTCCCCACAGCAATAAGATGTTGGTATCTCAAAAACTGAGGCACGAAGAACCAAATCTCTGTCTTCACTAATTATAGTCGGTAAAACTCTGCAATTAACATTACCATGCATTTCAACTGAGAAAAGGCACTGAGAAGGAACTTGTTTCACAGCTCCAGTTCTCTTTATTGTGAGCCTCTGATATGGACACAATTGTTCCTCTACTGCTGTGGTGTCTACAGTGAGACCATCTTTTAACATCATTTTGTGATGAAGGAAAGGCTCTGGGAAGTGCCAAGGAGCTTATTCAGTGCATATTCTGGAAGATTTATCTATACTACCTAATTATACTTTTAGGGAAAAGTAACTGATCTTATGATGAAGATAACGCACAGTGTAAATATAAAAAATTGAAAAAGTTTCATATTATACCTGACTCAAAATTTCTGTTTGTTATAGTGGCTGTTGTATATAGTTTACTGTGCAGTGAGCAACAGAGGATGTGTTTGCTGATAACTTCCATAAACCTGAGTGAAAGTGTGTTTTTTCTTATTCATTAAAATAAATAGTAAAAGTCATTCCAACAAGTTCACTGTGAGTGTTTAAGCTCTGTTTTGACATTTACAGTTTGTTATATGAGGTAGACTGTTGTCCGCACAACTTCACATATTTTCCAAATATTGGATTTCTGAAAAATTGCAATCTTAATAAGCAAACAAACACTAAATACTAAACCTTTTTGGAGTCTTTGTAAATCTTTTATGAAAATGAAATAAAATACATATCACATTTTTGAAGAATTGCATGTACAGAAAGAATAATGAATTTTAATTAGCTATGGATATGACCCCCAAACAAGACACTTAGTAGTGGGCTTAATGAGGGAATAGAAATGTTCTAAAGACAGGATGCTGCTTCTAACTGACTGTGAAGCAGAGAGTTTCTAGATAGCAACACACATACATGGATATATCTGCTATGTAATAAATAGTTTTCTTTTCTCACGTTCAGACTTAAAAGACAATCCTGCCTTGTTTTTTTGCCTAGCGTGAAGTTAGGACATAAAGAAGGGCAATCATTAAACACGTGGAACGAGATGGTGTAGACAGTCGCTTGCCTGCTTCACTGTGTACCACCAAGAGCTACACATGAACCGTTTTCCACGGTCAGAATATAAAGACTGGAACTGTACATTTTCTTAATTCTTCACGTGGTTGTCAGAAGAATTTACCACCTACCCGGTAAATAGTATTGGACATAAGTCATTCCTGACACATTTCAATTGGAGAGGAAGTGAGTGTTTTTTGTTATGTAAATAAATGCATTGTGTGTTCTTCATACTTGTAGGAGAAGAGTAAATGATAAAGAGATGTATATACTGTTACTTGCATTAGGGTGCTTGTTATTTAAAAGTTTTTGGCTAGCTTGAAACTTTAAATGTTTTTATGATCAGCATAGATGAATATTTACCATGAGAGGTTAGCTTTAGAAAGTCGTACAAATGTGGGACTCTCGAAGGGGAAGTTTCATTCATGTTTGTTGTCGGGAGGGAAGAACTTCAGTTTGCTTTTCATGCTTTTGTTTCTCCTTTCTTGCTCACTCTTCTGTGACCTTTGTGATTCTTTTATCTGAGCTTCACTTTCCCTAGGCACGCCACATAGTTCAGATCTCATGGATTCTAAAATCTGGAAGGGTAGGAACAGTCAAGTAGTCTACAGACATCCATCATGTCAAACAGCCTCAAATGTCAGAGCCATTATCCTCACAACGGTGTGTTCCTTGCCTGTGGCTCCTGTCACTGGGCTCAGAGAACTCAAGCATGAATTAGCTACCATTACATGCTGCTGTTCCTTCCAGAGGGAAGAGAGTATGGAGCATCTAACAGGCTGTTAAGGCCCTGATTGGAGGGGTGATCTTCAGTCACCCATCTCCAGTTAAAGCAAGTGGTGCAGCTGTCTGATCTCAGTGGGGACAGGTAAGGATGAGATAAAATCCCATAGCTCAGAAATGACTAATAGGCAACACCGATCAAAAATAGATAAAAATAGATCAAAGTAGATAAAAATAAATCACTCTTAGCTTCTTAAAAGCATCAAACAAAGCCTACTTAGCGGTTTGTTTGATTTTTGTTTCTTGGTTTAGGCATGAATAATATCTAGGAATCCTTGTTTGTAAGTACTGAGAAACTTGTTACCTCTACAAGGAGAAATTACGGTACATTCATCTTATGTAACGGTATCTAAATGTAAAAAAAAAAAAACAACCTCACCTCTCTCTCTTTTATTCATTTATATTTTTTAAAGAATGTCCAACTCGACATTGCCATTACGCCTTTTGTTTTCTCCAAGAAGGGTGTGTGTATGTGTGTGCGCATGTGTGCAAATCCATGTTTGTGTGGGTAACACGTGTGAACCCATTTGTATAGAGGTCCAAGACTGATGTCAAGAGGCTTTCTTGCTCCCTCTCCACCTTACTCACTCAAGTAAAGTCTCCCAATTGAACTCAGGGATCACCAATTCAGTTAGTCTAGCTAGTTTGTTAAGAGAATTCCCTGCCTTCATCTTGCAAGGCAAGAATTCCAGGGGAGCCACCATGGCTGCCTGGCCTTTACATGAGTTCTGTGGAACCCTGACTCTGAGGATCCTACTAACAAAAGAAATCACAATACATGACATCTAGAGGATCACAGTTTATAGCAGCAGAACAGACAGTGACGTTAATATGAAGCTACAGTGACACACAGGGACTGAGTCTCAAATGTTGGGGTTCATCACTTGGGCATGGGTATTTATAAAATCAGATTGCTGTGACCAGCTACCCTGACTGATTTGGTATCTGGGGTTGTAGGGGTGGGGAATTTATTTGCAATGAGATCTCAGATGAGGACATCAGGCAATGTGAAGGGCACACTCTGAAAAATGCTGACCTAATTCCACTTGAGCATGTGGTTAACCAGACATATGTTGTGGCATGAAATGCACAAAGAACAAAGAAGCTTTGTAAAACTGCAAAATCTCACCACCATTTTTCATATTGGACAGTTCCTACCCAGCCTGAATTTTCCCTAACCCTAAGCAAATTGAATAGGAAAAAGTGCAGTAAGAACACAGACAAGAGGTTGTATAAAAACCCCAAAAGGCAGTGAAACAAGGGGTGGCTGGTATCTAGTCTCTTACTAGCTTCCAAAAGATTGTTCAGAAAGCAGACAAAATTTCTACACTAGTCTCTTAGAATATTGTTTGAAGTTTGATTCTGTAGCTCAACTTTTTTCTTTTGGTGTCTTTCTCCATTCCTTTCTTCTTGAAAGAATTTGAGGCCATTTGGATTGATTTTATGTTTCCTCTCTACAATTCCAATGTTTATAGTATTTCTACTCTTCTTTGATCTTGGTATTTTCCACTTTTGTTTGAGTCCCATTGGTTTTAAAGTCACTTCCGCCTGTAGGAAAAAAAACAACTTTTTAATCCGTGTTGGCTTTCTAGATGATCACTGAGTATTTATTTCCAAATAAGATGAGAGGGCAATACTTCTGTTCTATGGCAAGTAACTTATTACAATGAATTCTACAAAATGGTATCAAAATGGCATTAGTGGATGAAAACAAAATAAGAATAAATTGACAATCAAATCTCATCCTGAAGAGATTTATTTATAAAAGTTTTAATCTAATCTAAATGGTATTCTTAAGGAAATAAAAGCACCAACAAAAAAGTCCAACTAACAAAAATAATATTAGCAACAATAGCAAAACAATTCAACACACACACACATTCGCACGCACGTGCGCGCACGCACGCGCGCGCGCACACACACACACACACACACACACACACACAGAGACACACACTGAATTTATAGATCTGTCTCCCCTGCAGTTGCTCACTGTTTTTAAGCTTGGGGAGAGGCCTTATGAACCCTGTCACTTTTGAGCTTCCTGAGGTAGGTAAGTTGTGTGAGTTTTCTTCTTTGTAAGGGAAGTGTTTCAGTTCTGAGAAAATAGGCAGGCAGCAGTAGTGGAATTTATTCATACAATACTAAGCAGTTCTCCACTCTCTCCGCATGAATTGTTTCCCAAGGATACATAGCAAGTCCATGGACTGTAGTAAGAAGCAATCGCCTACTCAGCTTTCCCAGGAGAACACCTCAACTCTAAGTTCTGCTTCCCCATCTCTCGCTGACCCGCCAGCCACAGGCTTATTTATTTTAATTAGCGCTGCATCCTGTTTGCTTGTGTTCAGTCTGATAGTCCTTGGCAGCCTGCTCTTGCTGAAGTCTCTGAGCAAATATGCTGGCTGGTTCCTAATCATGTCAAATTCTTTCCCGGTGCCTAAATATTGGTTTATCTGTGTCATATTGGAGTGAAATTAGTCATGTGCTTCTTGGGATAATGATTGCTTCTTGGATCAGGTCAGAGAAAACACAAGGAGCCTGTAGTATCTCATGGTAACTGAAATAAAACCGAAAACTGGCCTATGTTAAACAGACAAAGGCACCAACATGAAAGAATTCACAACCAAAGTTAAAGAGTGAACAACAGATACAATATATATTATATAATATACGATGATACAATATACTATATATATTGTACATTGATACAGATGATTGAACAAATAAATTGGTGGAGGAGGTGGAGAGGAAATAAATGATTCTTACATAATATTTGAAGAGAGTCTCCAATTTATGAATAGACGTAAGGGACTTTTTAGTGTTTTTGTGTTTTTCATCTTGATACTTTTATGAAAAAGTAGCTAAGGGCTGCATTGTTACATAACTGACCCCCCCTAAGTAAGTATTAGTATTGTTCTATGTACTAGACACTCTAGCAGTAATTTGACCTCTTCATTTTACTTTAACTTATTCAACTATGACAGAATACAATCTATCTCTATTTCTATCTATGTATGTCTATCTATCTATCTATCTATCTATCTATCTATCTATCTAATCTATCTATATATTATTTATAAATATATAATTATATATTATATGTATATACACATATGTAAATATATATATCATACCATAATATATGTACCTGAGAAAATTGCTTAGTTTCTAGGAAGCTCTGAAACACTTACTTTAAAACTTAAAATAAAATATTACTAAGTAATATCAGCAACAGTGATATGAACTGAACATTAGCATTTCCCTAAATTCAGATGCTAAAACTCCAATCCTCACTGTAGTGGAAGACGGAGGTAGGGACTTTGTTGGTATCTAGTCATATGGGGGTGATCAGGGTGGAGCCCTAAGAGTAGGACTACTACTTATATAAGGAGAGACAAGAAAGGGGTTGGCTTTCTTTTGTGTCCTCTGTGTGAAGAGTTAAGGAGAGGATAGTCATCTTCAAATATGGATGCAGGCCTTCACCAGACAGAGGACGGGTCGGCACCTTAAAATCAGTCTATCAGTTCTCAGAAGTGTAAGAAGTGAATTCTTGTTGTTTATGCCATACTGTCTGTGGTCATAAAGAATGGAGACCTCAACAGATTAAGATCAACAGTCTGAAAACAAGGAACCTATGCAAGACCTGCTACTGAGAAAGCAAAGTGAATAATTTCCTGAGAGCATCGAGCTAGAGGACTGGCTCAGGTTCTTGGTTAGTCAGCCAGGACCCATTTGAATCACAGCTGATTCACTGAGTAGTCAGCAGAAAAGGACTTGCTGAGAAAAGAGTTAATTGTCTAGTTTTCTCTTAAAATTTCCACCATCTGTTCTATAACTTATCTATGTAGACGGATTCCATTCCTGGCTAAAACGGAAGGCCAGGCGCAGGAAGAAGTGATAATCAGTTGTCCAGTGGACTGGCCAAGTAGCGAATCAGAGAGAAACACCTGTGCATTTTATATTACCTGTAAAAGCAATAGTTCAACTGGGACTCTGTATATCTGACTTTCTATAAACTTACCCCCTTTTTCAGAAAAAAAAGAATGAAAGGAAAGAAAAGGCCTAGGTCACTGAGCTAGAAGATATAACTAGAAGAAAGTATAGACATTATGGTGGATTGTTTAAGAACTCTAGTCTCAGGAAACAAAACAAAAATTTGTGTGGATAATTTAAACATTCAGTTAGGAATAAAGATTATCATTCTTATAAATGTAATTAAATAAAAAAAAAAAACCAAGCTGTAGAGGCAGGTACAGAGATGCAAAGACAGAGTCTGATGCATGAGTTAACAGGCAAAGATGACTGGTACTCTGTTGGCTTAGAGACAAGAAATGGAAGGCACAGTGAAGAGATCTGCTCATTAAATTTAAGCTGCTTTAATATAATTGCTAGCTTCTTTAAGAGACACAAAAGCACACTGATCAAATTTACCAGTATTATTGGTTATAATCTCTATTTCAGTAACTCGAGGAAAAGCTTCCAGAGTTTGTGGGTCTGTAGAGGATTGTGGGATGTTCTTGTAAATGGGGACGGGTGGGGAAGCACAGTTATCTCTGTTCTCACTGTATCCATATGGGAGAAATCTATAACATTTCTTAGGATTTAGAGATGGAATTAGCAATGTCATTAACTACAAGATCTGCAGATAAACATCGATCACCGTATCACTAACGAACAACTAGTGTTAGAAACTTTAAAAAAGCCCACAAAAGTCTCACTTCAAGATGGTATCAACAAAATGGCCCTTTTACATAGAAATATAACAAACTATATACAGGATCTATATGCTGAAATTGATAACTATTAAAGATATTTTAAAAAAATACAAATCAGTCGGAAATTTTGAGGATTGGAAGACTCAACATTAAGCTGCCAGTTTTTCCTCAATTTCAACTAGCAATTCATAATCCCAATGAATGTCTCAGCAAGGCAAGCTATTTTGTGGGTATTTGAAGCTGAATAGTCAAAGAAACAGAGTAGTAGAGAATTTCTGAAGAGGATGGTTGTCACATCATCTGATCTTTGGCTTTTCCTTGTCAATGAAGGAAGGCACTGTGGTACAATTGGAAGAACAGATATTTGAAGAAGGTCAGATTCATGGGTGTGAGACATGTCTAACAGTAACACAAGGCCCTGAACTCAGATGCAGGTTGTGTTTGATTTAATGTTTTGAGGTCGGTGTTAAACTTCTTAATAATTTTGAACATAGAACACTGTATTTGTGTTTTTTACTTGGGTCCTACATATAACATGTCTTGCATGCAATAGACATATAGTTAAATTGATGTCTAACTAAGACAGTTTCAAAGCTGGGGACTTAAAAGAGAAACTCATTTCTAACAGTTCTAGAAACTGTTTAATTACAGGATCAAAATATCGACAAGTATGATTCCTCGTAAGGCCTCTCTCATTGTCTTGCAGACAGTTGGCCTATGCCCATGACCTCGCACCATTCTCCCTCTGTGTCTGTGTTCCTCTGTATATATATTACCAGTCAGAACTGGATTAGGGTCCATCTCCACAACAAATTTTAACTTATTTACCTCTTTTTTTAAAATTACTTTTTACTTTTTATTTTTTAATTGGGTATTTCAGTTATTTACATTGCAAATGTTATCTTCTTTCCCGGTTTCACCTCCAGAAACCTCTTATTCCATCCCCCCTCCCCCACCCACTCACTCACTCCCTGAATTCCCCTACACTGGGACATCAAACCATCACAGGACCAAAGGCTTCTTCTCCCATTGATGCCAAACAAGGCCATCCTCTGCTACATATGCCACAGGTCCCTCCATGTGTACTCTTTGGTTGGTGGTTTAGTCCCTGGGAGCTCTGGGGGGTTC
This sequence comes from Grammomys surdaster, assembly GCF_004785775.1. NCBI lineage: Eukaryota > Metazoa > Chordata > Mammalia > Rodentia > Muridae > Grammomys > Grammomys surdaster. The sequence continues at coordinate 1,764,132 of NW_021620812.1, read as the reverse complement.
TGGTTGGTTGATATTGTTGTTCTTCCTATGGTGTTGCAAACCCCTTCAGCTCCTCAGTCCTTTCTCTAACTCCTCATGTTCAGTCCAATGGTTGGCTGCAAACATCTACCTCTGTATTTGTCAAGCTCTGGCAGAGCCTCTCAGGAGACAGCTATATCAGGCTCCTGTCACCATGCACTTCTTGGCATCCAAAATAGTGTCTGGGTTTGGTGTCTGTATATGGAATGGATCCCCAGGTCTCTGAATGGCCTTTCCTTCAGTCCCTGCTCCATACTTTGTCCCCATATTTCTTTTAAACAGGAACAATTCTGGGTTAAAAATTTGGAGCTGAGTAGAAGTCCCTATCCCCCAACCGGGGCCATGCCTAACCTCTGGATATGATCTCTAAAGGTTCTCTCTCCCCTTTATTGGGCATTTCAGCTAATCTCATCCTTGTTGGGTCCTGGGAGCATCTTGCTTTCCTGGCATCTGGGACTTGCTGGTGGTTACCCCTAGTTTCCTATCACCCATTGTTACACACTTCTGTTCAAATTCCTGACCCACTGTATATCATCCCTGTCTCCTCTATACCTGATCCCACCCCCCCTTCTCCCAATACCCCTCTCTCTTCCTCCCGAGTCCTTCCTACCCTCTACCTTCTGTGAGTATTTTGTTCCCCCTTCTTAGAAAGACTGAAACATCCACATTTTGGTCTTTTTTCTTCTTGAGCTTAGGGTCTGTGAATTGTATCTTGGGTATTCTGAGCTTCTGGGCTAAAAACAACTTATCAGTGAGTGCATATCATGTGTGTTCTTTTGTGACCAGGTTACCTCACTCAGGATGATATTTTCTAGTTCCATCCATTTGCCTAAGAACTTCATGAAGTCATTGTTTTTAATAGCAGAGTAGTACTCTATTGTGTAAATAAACCACATTTTCTGTATCTATTCCTCTGTTGAAGGACATTGGGTTCCTTCCAGCTTCTGGCTATTATAAATAAGGGTGCTGTGAACATAGTGGAACATGTGTCCTTGCTATATGTTGGAGCATCTTTTGAGTATATGCCCAGGACTGGTATAAATGGGTCCTTAGGTAATGCTATGTCCAATTTTCTGAGGAACTGACAGACTGATTTCCACAGAGGTTGTACCAGCTTGGAATCCCACCAACAATGGAGAAGTGTTCCTCTTTCTCCATATCCTCATCAGCATCTATCATCTGAGCTTTTGATCTTAGCCATTCTGACTGGTGTGAGGAGGAATCTCAGGATTGTTATTTATTTACCTTTTTAAAGACCTTTTTCCAAATGTAGCCATTTTTGGAGGTGGGGGATAGGACATCGATGTGTAATTTTTGGGAAGAAGAGTCACACTTTAGTTCTAGCCATACTTTGTTATATTTAAAATGTCAGTTAGGAAGAAATGGTAGAATTTTCCTCCATTAAGCCTTCTTCACAGCCACCCCAGCTATGCATGACATCATGTGTATTTTTCTGGACCTTGGAAAGGACGATGCACAGTTTACATGCTCACGATGCCCCCATTTGTACCGAGCATGGGAGAATCCTACGCTTCCAGATGCTTGCAACTAAGAATGAAGATGGAATTCCATTGAGTGGAACATAGACGGAAACCATTTGTACTTCTTTGGGGCTGGCTAGAAAATCTCTTGTATTATACATGTAATTTTTTTTCTTTTCTAAGGGAAGGGTAATATACCTCAGCCAGAGTAATTCATAAAGCCATATACTGAAGACTGTGCAAACTGCCTTAGCCTTGGACTGGGAATGAGTACAAGCAACAGGCTAACACCAGCCCTCCACACCCCTGCTAATCTGTACTGAATTTTTCACAAAACAAAAATTATACTTGTTTTGATTTTGATTTAACCAATAAGATTTCAACTATTTTTTCATATATTTGGATAATGCTTTTTCTCCCTTTAACTTCTCCTAGATCCTCCCCACCTCTTTATCCACCAACTCCAAGAAACACACACACACACACACACACACACACACACACACAGAAGAGAGAGAGAGAGAGAGAGAGAGAGAGAGAGAGAGAGAGAGACCACAAAAACACCAAATGGAAACCATTATATACAAGCAGATGATGAGTAAGACAAAAAATGTCCAAAGCAATATGAGAGAAGAAGTCTACAAACATAGCATTGAGTTCATTTTGTGTTGCCCATCACTGCTGGGCAGGGGCCCTGCCCTGAATTGTGGTTAAAATACTCAGCGAGACTCCATTGGAGAAAACTCTTTTTTCCTTTGCAAATAGCTCACAACTGGAGATAGCTTCTTGGTTAGGGCCATTTCTATTTTACCTCTCAGAACTATGTCCCTGTCTGAACCTGTGCACCTTGTGCAAGCAATCTTGGTGAGTGTGTACGTGTGTCAGTCCTACTGTGTGCGAAGGGCACTGTTTCCTTAGAGTCATCCATCCCCTTGAACTGTTAATAAGCTTTCTGCCAAGAACCTGGATAGGCCATGGATCTAGGGGAAAACCAAATATTACTGTTCTGCTGAAGAAGCAGCATTAAAACGACTCTCAGGGACATCCTACCACACCCATAGATCACTGTCTTACTCAGCCATCACTGGAGAAACTTCCACCTATGTAGATGATCACTAAAACATAGAACCACACGTGGACAAAGTGCAGAGTGAGGAATTTTGGAAAACTCAGTCCCAAATGGGGTCTTATCAGCCCTCTCCTCTCTGTTCAAGAAGCTATTTGGGAGGAAGTGGAGAGCTTTGAGGGGTTTTCCTTTGTTTGTGTTTTTTAAAGCTGTTGTTCACCAGGACTGTGGTCAGGTTAACTGAAGCTTTTTAATAAACAAATTTCTAACGAATGCAAAATCTCCAGTTCATTAGTAAAGCACGAACTTACTTCAAGTGTGTAAAACATCTGGTGGTGATTTTGGAAATTGTTTTAACTTAAAATTTAAAACCATAAGAGTTTTACAAAGTTGTTCCTCGATATAAAATATTATCATTTCAGGGCAGTGCCTTATGGGATGAACAACAAGCAGAACTGTTCTTCTGTTTTAGAGAAGAGGGAACCGAGATGCTCTCCACTGCTGGAAAGGAGCTGCTGTGACGTCACCGGCTGGGCCAGCGAGCTCCTGTTGTCCTTTTGCTCACTGAACCATGCTATGGTCCAGGGGTTGGTAAAGCACTTGAGCTGCTAACAAATCAACAGCGGCTCCCTTGTAACCACTAAAACTCTTAGATGTCCTTTGCAAGAAGAAACAACGGCAATAACTCAAATCCTGTCCTTAATCACTTTATGCAAAGCATCCTAAATTCAAATTGCATTCCACTGATTCATTATGCATGCGAAACTGTGGCATTTAGTCTGAAGTTCAATATTTGAAAAGAAAAAAAAAAGCTCTCCTCCAGAAAGTATGACTTTGAATCTATCTTTTACCACAAGTTGACTTAGACTTGCTCTACACGTTCAGATTAGCAGCTGGGATCTCAGAGACATGCGGGTCACAGACATTTATAACATTCCTGTTAAAATACTGAATGCTGACGTCTCTCTAATTTGCATAGAATAATTAATGTGGATACAAAGTATCACAAGTAGCATGGTACTCTGTTAACTTTCCTTTACTTATCTAATATTTATTGAAGGAGGTACTGCGTTGTCTCAGCCTGTAAAGTGGTTTCCAAGCAAATATGAGGAACTGAGTTAGTCTCACATAAACACACACGCACACACACACACACGCACGCACGCACGCACGGTAGAGTTTGCCTATAATCTCAATGCTGGAAAGGTAGAGACTAGAGTATCCTTGGGGATTGCTGGCCAGACAACATAGCCAAATCAGTAAATTGCAGATTCAGCAAGAAACCCGACTCCAGAAAACCAGATGGAGATGACAGGGGAAACCTTTACACAAACTTATTGGGTCCTAGTGCTGTGGTGCCTATTGTTTTAGGTATTGAGCATCTTTTTATAAAATCAATCATCCCAGTTTTTGGTTTTTTGTTCAATTCATTAATTTATTTATTTTAAACTCCAGATTTTATTCCCCTCTTGGTCTACCCTCTGACTGTTCCACATCCCATACCTCCTCCCTGCCCCCTGTCTCCACAAGGATGCCCACAGCCCTCATCCCATCAGACCTCTAAACTACCTGGGGCCTCCGGTCTTTTGAAGGTTAGGTGCATCTTCTCTGACTGAACTCAGACCCAGCAGTCCTCTGCTGTATATGTGTTAGGGGCCTCATATCAGCTGGTGTATGCTGCCTGGTTGGTGGTCCAGTGTCTGAGAGATCTTGGGGGTCCAGGTTAATTGAGACTACTGGTCCTCCTACAGGATTGCCCTCCTCCTCAGCTTCTTCTAGTTTTTCCCTAATTCAACCACAGGGTTCAGCAGCTTCTCTCCATTTGTTGGGTGCAAATATCTGCATCTGACTCTTTTAGCTGTTTGTTGGGTATTCTGAGTGCAATCATGATAAGTCCGTTTTGTGGGTGCTCCATAGCCTCAGTTATAGTGTCAAGCCTTGGGACCTCCCCTTGAGCTAGATCCCCCTTTGAGCCTGTTGCTGAACCTTCTTTTACTCAGATTCCTCTCTGTTTCCATCCCTACAGTTCTTTCAGACAGGAACTACTCTGGATCAGAGTTTATGACTGTGGGATGGCAACCCCCTCTCTCACTTGATGCCCCGTCTTCCTGTTGGAGATGGATTCCACAGCCTCACTCTCCCTAGTGTCAGCATTTCATCTAAGGTCCCTCCCTTTGAGTCTTGAGAGTCTCTCACCTCCCAGATCTCTGATCCATTCTGGAGGGTTCCCCCAACCTCCTACCTCCTGAGGTTGTCTGTTTCCACTCTTTCTGCTGGACCTCAGGGATTCAGTCTTTTTCCCTCACCCAATACCAGATCAGGTTCACCTCTTCCCTTCCACCCCCATATACTTTCCCTCTCTGGCCCCTCCCTCCCTCCCCCCTTGTGGTTGCTTTCTTCACTCTCCCAAGTGGTACTGAGGTGTCCTCACTTGGGCCCTTTAGCTTATTGACCTTTTTGAGTGCTGTGGACTGTATTTTGACTATTCTGTACTTTTTTGGGGGAGGGCTAATATCCACTTATTAGTGAGTACATACCGTGCATGTCCTTTTGGGTCTGAGTTACCTCACTCAGGATGATATTTTCTAGTTCCTACAAAACTTAGGATGTCCTCATTCTTAATAGCTGAGTGGTATTCCATTGTGTAAATGAACCACATTTTCTGTATCCATTCTTCTGTCATGGGACATCTGGGTTGTTTTCAGCTTCTGACTAACACAAACAAGGCCACTATGAACACGTGCCCCTATGGCATGGTGGAGCATCTTTTGGGTATATTATATTCTCAAGAGTGATTTTGTTGGGTCTTCAGGTAGATCTATTTCCAATTTTTGAGGAACTTCCAATTTTTAAGGAACAACCTGAATGTCTTTCTGTGAGCCATCAATTATGACGCCACAGAAGTCTGAACACATTGTCTCTACATTGATTTGTTTTTTTTTTTTGTTTTTTTCAAGACAGGGTTTCTCTGTATAGTTCTGGCTGTCCTGGAACTCACTCTGTAGACCAGGCTGGCCTCAAACTCAGAAATCCGCCTGCCTCTGCCTCCCAAGTGCTGAGATTAAAGGCGTGCGCCACCACTGCCCAGCTCTACATTGATTTTTGCAACAGTACCAAATGCATGATTTATATATGCAATAGAATATCTTAGGGGACATCACACCATGCATTTAAGTTTGGATGCAGAACTCCTATGAAACACTCCATTGCTGTGTAGGTTAGTTTTTGTCACCTTGTCTTCGAAAAACCACAGAATGTACTGATTAGTAACCAGCTGTGTCCTTCACATCCCTGGATAAAGATAGCCCACCAGAAATAATTGCCTAAGTGAGTGTGGCCAATAAGTTTAAAGGCTAAGCAAAGTGTCCAATTAGGTTTAAACAAGTTTTGCTGTTGTTAAAAGTCTGCCTATGCTAAAGTATAAAAGGTGTGTGCTTCAGAAATTTGGGGTCCTTCCTCCTGCTAGAGTGAATAAAGATTCCTGTTGCTGATTGCATCAACCTTGGTCTCCGTGTCTCTGTACACTGGTTGTATAGGGGGACAGCTTCCATGAAAAAATGAAATGGAAAACATGATAAAAAGATAGCTTAGAAAATAGACAAAATAGAATAACCCAAGAATCCACACATCTTGAAAACTAGTGAGTGTATGTGGTGGTTTGAATGGGAAACAGCCCCCTTAGGCTCAAATATTTGAACATTTGAAAGTGATCTCAGGGGGACAGGCTGGATGAAATAAAGTTTCTCCATGATAAGAAAGGGTATTCATCATTTGAAGTCAGCTCCACTAAGACTGTCTATAAGGACAGGAGGGCCATCACACCCTAGCATTTTCCATGAAATCATCAGGCAGAAAGACTCAGCAGTGAAACAGAGCATTTGTAGAGGGTTTGACTTTTTCCATCAGTAGAAACAGCATGTCTTGGTGACTAATCCCCACATGCTGTGCCCTTCCAAACAGATGTTCCAGTCTACTGATCACCCAGTATAAGCTGTAACATAATATCATCTCTAGAGAAACACTTGTCCTACCTTCCCTTTAAACAAATATTTGCTGAACTCATTTCAATGCATGCTATTTTAAAAGCCACAGATTAAAACTGTGTATTAATTGTTACACTGTGTATTAATTGTTACATAATGCAACAGGAAAGCCTAGATTGGCTATAATTAATTAGAAAATACCCGATAGTCTTTAGCCTTAATGAATTTGTACTTAGGTTTCGCAAAGCATTTGAAACTCAACGATTAGTATATGAATACCCCTTTCTTTGATTTGTTCAATCCGAAGTATATTATTCAAACTCCCTGGAACTATTTTTTCACATATAAATTGGAATCATTTATATTGGCTGTTATTAAAATGACCCTCCTTTCCTTCTGGTGACCCCTAAAGTGTTTTTTTTTGTTTGTTTGTTTTGTTTCTTCTTTCCTTTTTTTTTTTTTTTTTTTGAGACAGGGTTTCTCTGTGTAGTCCTGGCTGTCCTGGAGCTCACTCTGTAAACCAAGATGGCCTCGAACTCAGAAATCCGCCTTCCTCTGCCTCCCAAGTGCGTGCGCCACCACTGCCCGGCCCCTAAAGTGTTTTGTGTAGCAAAATTTATTCTAGCAGAAGATGAGAACAGGAACCACAGAGAAAGCTCAGCCTGTGCACAGAGAAGGATCTATTCAAAGGTACACAGGTGTGAAATCTTTCAGTGCTATGGATACTGTAACACTGCTGCTCAGGGGGATAAAATGGAAGTTTTAACAGTCTGTTGAGACTTGGGCTTTAATAAGTTTTGCATCCTCCCCAAACAACAGACGGTCCCCAGACCAGTTTACAAAGGAAAATGACATCAGCTTCTCAAGAGCCAGCAAAATGGCTCAATGGGTAAAGATGTTTGCTGCCAAGTCTGAAGATAGAGTTTTATTCTGCACAATTTGGTTATGATTCCTTATGAAATCTAAGCAAGGACTTAAAGTCAACTTAATAACCAATAAAATCCAATGAAAAATTCATGAAACTGTGAGAGTTCAACCTCTGAATTTAAAATCTGAAATGAAAAGGAATCTGGTTCTATAATTAGTGAAGTGGGTTGGTCTTGTCTATGATGATCACATAAAAGAAGAAATTTATATTAATGTTTTGAAAAATCACAATGAGCTATAGAGAATAAATTCATTAGTTCATAGATATATTCAAAATTTTTTTTTATGTTGTGGTGAGTATCAAACTGAGGATCGTGCTAGGCAAACACTATCAACAGAACAAAGCTCATCCATATACTGAAATGATAAGTAAAATTTAGTCAAAATATCAAATAACTATAATACTTGTTACATTATGAAAATATTAATAATCTAAAGAGTATGGATGCCTTTAAACAAAATTCTAAAACACCATGACCTTTCATTAATTGATTATGTTGTTGAAGTAAAAGTAAGCTTTAAGATTATACAGTGTCGAAATGTATGGCCTATATACAAAACTGGATTTTCCTGGATATATTCCTCATCAAACTGTTCTTCATTATTTCTAGATATGGAACTGGGTGAGAGCTGGAAATTATCTTAGTGACTAAGGTCTGAGGAATCTAGACTGAGAAGGAAGCTTACTTAACTGTGTACCTTAGAGTCAGGGTCTCGAAGGATGCCATGAGGGGGACCTGTGAGCGGTCCTGTCAGGTGGCTGCTGGGAGGTGCTCTGCAGACATCGTGAATCCATCACAAATCCTTCATTTTTGATTTTATCATTCTCTCTATGCAGGCAAGTGTGGGGTCAGTGGGCATTGTAGGACTTGCTTCTCTTATAGGCTTCAAGTAATGAAGTCATATCAGATCCTGGAATGTCAATCTGATGTAAGTTCCTCTACTCACCAAGCCATCTCATCAGCTTCTATTATTCTGTGTGTGTATGTTTATCAAACCATGTTTATCTGCAGGAACCCGAGTGCTTTTCATCAATTCCAAGAACTAAGTGATTTCATGTCCATTTTTCCAAAAAAAGCAATATGTGTGAATATGTGTGTGTGTGTGTATGTATGTATATATGTGTGTATATATATATGTGCGTGTATATATATATATGTATATATATGTGTGTGTGCACATATGTGTACCTATGTATGTATATGTGTATGAGTTATTTAATAAGAATTATATCTTCTCTTTTCCTAACTCCTGTCAAAATCTTCTCCTGCAAGGTGAGGACATTAGGAGATGGGCCTTTGGGAAAGGCTAAGCAATTGACTAGGGCCCTTGTGATCAAAGTTCACGCATGTCCAAAAGAGGCCAGAAGGAGTCCTCGGTTTAAGGCCATTGAGAAGACAGCGGCTGCTGAGGACATCAGCCAGCAAATCTGCAGGTGCTTTGACCTTGGATTCCTCAGTCTCTGGCAGAAATGAGTTCCTGTGGCTCATAAGCTGTTGAGTCTATATGTTCTGTTACATCAGCTGAAGAGTTGGAGTGACTAAGACACGGAAGTGAATGTTTGCAACCCTGGCTGCTCATGTGCTATCCCATGATCCCTCTCTCTGCCTTTGTTTTTTGCCTCTGAGCCCAGCTCCCTTTTCCTCCTGCTTCTCCCTGCTGTTCTATTCCACATTTTGACAGAAAGTAACATGTGGATCTTTGTATTTTTCATTATAGGAGAATATGAAGTCGTGTGGGGCATGAGGCTGGAGTGGTGTCTAGCTGCCTTCCACTGACTCTAGTTCCCAAACTGGTTTGGTGATGAAGATTTGACTCAACTTCAGAGATTAGTAGAGAAAACAAATATAAAGAGGCAAACATTAGTCATCTACCATTAAAGCTTAAGAGTTCTCTCTCTCTCTCTCTCTCTCTCTCTCTCTCTCTCTCTCTCTCTGTGTGTGTGTGTGTGTGTGTATGTCTGTGTGTGGTTTGGCTTTGAAAGTTTTTATTTTGTATTTATTTTTTAGTTTCTGAAACTGCATTTATTTTTCTTTTCTTTTTTTTATTGGTTATTTTATTTATTTACATTTCAAATGTTGTCCCCCTTCCTGGTTTCCCCTCGACAAACCCCCTATGATATCCCTCCTCCCCCTGCCTCTATAAGGGTGCTCCTTCTCTTACTCATGCACTCTCATCTCACCACCCTGTCATTCCCATACATTGGGGAGTCCAGCCTCCACAGGACCAAGGGCCTCCCCTCCCCTTGATGCTAGACGATGCCATCCTCTGCTACATATGCAGCTGAGGCCGTGGGTCCTTCCATGTGTTCTCTGGTTGGTAATGTAATCTCTGAGAGCTCTGGGGAGTGGGAGGTTTGATTAGTTAATGTTGTTGTGTTTCCTATGGGGTTGCCATCCCCTTCAGCTCCTTCAGTTCTTCCCTCAACTCCTCCATTGGGGTCCTCATTCTCAGCCTGATGGTTGGCTGTGAGCATCCACATCTGTATTGGTCAGATGCTGGCAGAGCCTCTCAGGAGACAGCTACACCAGGCTCCTGTCTGCAAGTGCTTCTTGGCATCAGCAGTAGTGTCTGGGTTTGGTGTCTGCAGTTGGGATGGATCTGTAGCTTAAAACTAATTGTTTATTCCTGCTGTTCTGAGACAGTCTCACTATGCAGTCCTGGTCAGCTTCGAACTCCCTGCATGGATCAGGCTGGCTTATTTTTCTACCTACCCTGGCCCCCAGAACAGTAGGGCTGCACCACCACATATGGCCACTTGTTGCTGTTTTTTTTTTTATATTTTATTGGATATTTTATTTATTGACAATATAGATGTCATTCCCTTTCCACTTTTCCCCTCCCTAGAACCCCCTATCCCATTCCCCCTCCTCTTTTTTGTTTTTAATACCAGTTTAATTACATGCATATATTAAGGTCAGTTCTAGGTTAAGGGTCTAGCAATACAATAGATGCAAATAGTCAAAGAACAAGCAAAAAGGGGGAATATGTCCCTGTGCACCACAAATTTATTTAAATCATGTTCTTTTTATTTTTTCTTTTAAATTTTTTTAAAAAATTTGGATGGCAAGGAACTTTCTGCTGAGTGTCTATGTTACTCTACAACTAGGCATACATATGCATAGGTGAAAGGGAAGGATCCATTTACTGGTATAAGGCATGATCCCGGTCAGGTATTAAATATAGGGAAGAGGGCATGTTTGTGTTTTTTTTTCTGCAGGATGCTGAAGGAGCATGGTGGCTGCCAGAGTGATGGGTGAGACATGGTGATGCCAGAACAAAGAATGATGCTGACCTGTGAGCTTGCTGAGTGCCCTGACAATGGTGACTGGGAAGCTGTATTGGACATATGTTCCTGACCCACCATTGCTTACCTATAACCCTGATGGGACAAGCTGACTTGCCTCAAGTTTTTAGACCTTGTGGAACAGAGAATCAAAAAGAGAAATTATAATGACTCTTGTGCTGTTATTTAATGTGACCAGTTATTCAGACTCAATCATGGACCGGTCTAAAAATCAATCCAATATTGGAAATAACAGTCTTCATTTCGAAGTCTGGTTCTGAACATTTTCAGAGACATATATGGAAAGTAGCTGCAGTTCTCTATGATGTTATGACAGCAAAAGATAAAGTTGGGTCAGGATCTGGATTTCAAACAGATGTTAGCACATGTGTTAAGGCTCTTTTAATTGTCAAGTTAAAAATACTTTTGTTTCTTCTACAGTATTTAATGTAAGTTGCATTGATTGTTGCTGTTTTTTAATGGTGCCATTTTGTTTACATATCCTCTGCAATGTGAATGTGTTTTATGGAATTATTAGCTATGGTTCAGGAGTTTAAAATAGATAAGAAGCAATCTCCAGCCCTTGATTTGTTTGTGGTCATCTCTGGGGACTGAAATGAGATGGACAGAGTTTGGCAGAAGTGAACCATTTCTGTGCTGAAAGCAGGGGTCTGGGAGATGTAGTCGTGAGTAGAGGGATGCATTTCTACCTTTGGGACAGGCTGGCATTTTCATAAAGCAGTTCACTGGGGTCTGGAAGAGAGAAACATGAGACACCAGGAGGGAGATATTCCCACAGGGAGCTTCAGCTTCCCCACCTCTGTTAACAGCCGATCTTGTACATTCAGACGCACTTCTTGATCTCTCTGATAAATCTCATTTGTCTTCAGTTTTCCTTTGATTCATAGAATGGTTCATAAAATATAGTTAGTTTCTTCAACAAAAATTTAGTCTGTTTTTTTCCGTTCCAGTCCCATATACAAATCAGTCATGTTTTTGTTTTATGTCCAAAGTATGTTTTGTGAGTTTTCACTTGTTTTTATCCTTACCCTCATAATCCTTGACCGACCCATCACAGCCCACTTGAATTGCCACCCACTTTTGCCAACCTCCTACTCTTAACCCACCTTCTTCCAGCAGCCAGAGCGATGCGTTTAACAGAACAACCATGGTATGTAATTCATCCATCTGGAATTAAGCACAAATTCCCTGATGTGGCCTGCAGGCCCCATCTGGTCTGGGTTTACTGTGTTTTCCTACCCCTCTGTCTACATTAGATGCTCTCCGTATCACTTTTTTCACTCTTGCTTGTTGCCATCTCAGAAATTGATTGCTTTCCCCTGAAACTTTTTCTTGGCTTATTTCCATAATAATGCCCCTGATTACCTTGAACAATCTTATCCAAAGTATTATTTCTCATTATAACCACGCAGCAAAATAAGATTGCTTTTACTGCTGAAACAGACCTGTCTGCTTCTGTTTGCTATGTGAAATTATCATTTTATTCTGCTATTGAAAATAAAGTTTCCTGAAAGCCAGACTGTCATAATCAACCCTGTCCACTCCATCTCTTATTAAGAGGCCCATATACCATGCTGTCACTCCTTATTTGTTTGGTGAGTTGGTGAAAGAACTAACGAGCTTAAATTGAAAATTGTGATCCTCAGTTCATCAAATTAGTTGAAACCAGGTTTTGGCCGAATGGATGAATTCTCTTTGACAGCAGATTTTACCAGACCTAAAAGTAGGTAATGTTGCAGAGACAGCAAGTGTACATTGCAGGAAAACAAAAGTGTTCTAAAGTATATTTGGACAAAGTGGGAAAAAGTATGTCTACATTACACCTGTTTGGATTTAGGTTTCTCTATTGAATGCATTGTTCCACCAAGTTGAACTGATAAATGCTGTTGAAGTTTTGTGTACTAGTAATGCTATAAGGTAGAAAACGCACAGTTTATTTGTGCATAACTCAAGACCTGAGGGACCCAGCTTAGTAAGAGTCAGGGCAAAACTATTGTGATTGGTAGGAATTGTCTAACATTAACAGGAGGTTAATGAAGATTAGCAGTGCAGCCTTTATAAATGGTTGACATGTGACAACACTTAGTGACTACCACCCATCTGTTTTTCTATCAGGTCAGGAAGAGTCTGAAGTGTAGTATAAGCAATGGAAATACTTCCCTTGCTTTGTGCTCTGTCAACAACAGAGCCGTTGGATTCTAAGAGTCAGAGCAAAGATAAAGGCCATATTACAAATGGGAGATTTTAGTATTAAACTAAGATGAACCTTCTAGCAATAATAAAACAGGTTTCTGAGAAATATGTATCAGTATACGTTAAATGGCCACCTGTGTGGTAATTGTGGGGAAGTTTTATGTTTTCTTCTGTGTAGGCTCTATCACATAGATGACAGTTTCAGCAGAGTGTCTTTGTCAGGTTGTCAGTCATCTTAGGTAGTGGAGTGTAGCAAGGGAACCCCCTTGTGGCAAGACTGCATTCCTCTCAAGTAAAAACTAGAGCAGAAGTCTGACGTGTTTTAGTTACGCCAGGTATACATGAACTGTGAGTTAATTGATCATATTCATTCACTCAGTATGATCCTGGTTGGTTGTGGTGGCTTTTCTTTTATCTCCTTTAGAAGATAAAAGAAAAGTTTATCTTCTAAACTTTATTGATGAGTTTATTGATGTATAGGACACAGAAAAGCACACGTCCCAGTCGTACAGATCGGTGAGTTACTGTGAGTTGGTTATACCCGTGTAACTAGAGCCTCCATCAAGAATCAGAATCTCGCTAGGATTTGGACTATCCTCTGATTTCTACCACAGCCACTCCCTCACAGGGGCAGTCACTGATCTGGTAATTAAACCCAGAGGTAGGCTTTGAGTGTCAGTAACGTGTCACGTGTACTTTCCTCAGCATGTTTGTGAGGTTTGTTTGTATACATCGTCTGTACTTTACTTTTTCTTATGGCTCTACAGTATTCCATTTTGTGAACACAAAAATATTTGTTTCATCGATAATGGGTAATTTACATATTTTTCAGCTTGTGGTTCTTTCACAATTTCATGCATAAACACTGAATTTTAGTCTGTCTCTTCCCTCTCATTTCCCGCTTACACCTACCAACATCTCTCCACTATAGATGTCTTTATATTTACTAGTTTTGGTTTTTAGTGTCCCACAGAGTATAATCAGGGCAGTCTGTGTGATCCTGAATTCAGAACTAACCACCAGAGCCTGGTGGACTGACAGTAGGCACACAGCTGTATACCATAGTACCCCTCTCCAGAATCTGTCAGTTGCTAATATCAGCTCTATGTGATAGGGTCACGGGAGTCCTTCCCCATGCCCTCTATCGACAGCTGTTAGGAAGACCTGAATTCTGTAGATCCACTGCTAATATGCACAGCTGCTGGGAGTTCTTGGCTTCCACGGACATTTTGTGCATGTCCTGTGATGAACAGGTAAATTCATATGCATGAGAAGAAATAGAATTTCTGGCTCATTATGGGACTATATATTCAACTGACATTGTCATGGACCACCTGTTCACAACAGTCACACATATTCATATTTTAAGAGCAATATCATGCTAGGTTCTATCCAAAACTTGGCTGGCCTTTCTTTTAAATGATCATCATTGTTGACTGTTTCAGTTACCATGCGAGTAATGGGTTTCATGTTGACATTTTCATAATATGTTCCATTATGTTTCATTTTTAGTCACCTGCCAATAGTCCTGTGTGTGTGTGTGTGTGTGTGTGTGATTCTGCTTCATTGGTACTCACCTGCCAATTTTCCTTCTCTCTATTCCTCCTCCCAACTTGTTGATTACTTCTCCCCAGTCTTCATACATGTCACACACACTACCCTCTGCTTCTCTTCTTCCCTCCCATTAGATCTCATGGCCCCCTTGGTAGTACCTTTTTTAGTTCTTATGTTGCACATAGTGTATGTGCATTGATTTAAATGTAGATACTACATATGAGGGAAAAAATGCTATACATGTCTTTCAGAGTCTGGCTTATTTTGCTTAACACGATGACCCCCAGTTCCATTCATTTCCTATAAATGCCATATTTTTATCCCGCCCCACCCTCCAGGTAAGTCTCTGCTGTGTATATGTGTGGGACTTCGTAAGGTTATTCTGGTTCATGGCTGTGCAGGTGCCTAGAACCCTGAGACTCTGCATGAGAACCTGCAGGAGTTCGGCGTGCCCCCAGAACCCAGGGTCCTGAAAAGCAGTCTAGTCTCCATAAAACTACATTGTTCAGTCACATAGGCCATTACAGACCCTCCCAAAGTGCACAGGTAGAGGGTGTGACTATAGGCCTCAGGCCCTAGGGATTTACATACTTAAGAAGGCCAGAGGGCAGAGCAAATTAAGCATACCTCCCCAGATCCTCCCCAGATCCTCCCCTTCTCCCTCCCTATTTAACTCGGGACTGCCCTGAGTTTTATTACTATGGATCTGCCATTGTTATTTTAATGAAGATTGCACCAAGCCAAAGATCTTTCTTGGTAATACAGTCTTTTCCACAATATTAACTCCACCCCATCCCCATCCCTGAGCCTGAGAGGTCTTCCCACCATCAAGTTTCTTCCTTGATGTTTTAAAGTTTTCATAGTCGTGAGCTCTCCTCCCCTTCTAGGTCTATCTTTAGGTATATATTTGAAGCTTTTGAATGGGACCACCCCATTTCTATTTGTTGAAAGTCTTTATCATGCCATAAATGAATCTTTAATATCTTTAAAGTATAGGATAATATCCTATGAAATTACTGATTATTCTAATCAATGGAAAAATATTCCTTGATGAAGTTCACTGTGACATCTGGAGCACAAGGAACATGTTTCAACCTAGTATACCTAAACATAACATACCAAGACTGAGAACATTTCTCAAAGGACACCATATTATTAAGCCTGGTGCTTAAAATCTTAGGTGGAGTAGTAATACAGGAAGAATAAGAGGATACAGCTGGGTAAGGAAGGAATCAGATTCTAGGCCCTCGCCATTTGAGTCAGCTGTATGGTATAACGGTATCTCACTGTGGGCTTAGTTTTCATTTTCTTGGAGATTAATAGAGTTGAGTACATTTGCATATGTCCACCTGTCAGCTAGGAAGTGCCATTTTTCCCTATATGTTGGTTTATAGGTGTCCATTAAGTATTTTTCCTGGGACTGCTTCATAGCACATCAGTTAATCAGTGGAGTGGGATGCATGCTTACACATGGAGATGACAGATTCAGTATCTAGTGAGGTCTGCTGTTGGTTTACAGTGGAGTGGGATGCATGATCACACATGGAGAAGACAGATTCCACATCTAGTAAGGTCTGCTGTTGGTTCACAGTGGAGTGGGATGCATGGTCACACATGGAGAAGACAGATTCAGCATCTAGTAAGGTCTGCTGTTGGTTCACAACTGGCACCTCAGAACTGCCTTCACGTGATGGTGAGGGAAGTGACTCTTTGGAGCCTCTTTTGTAAGGGAAACAATCTCATTCATGAGGTTGCACCTCTAAATGTTATCATACTGGGGATTAGCTTTCAGTGCATTAACTGACACATTCAAATAGTTAACCACAGCACTTGGGTTCATGACCATTTATTTTGTAATAGTTGTTTTTCTAATTCTCCTTCTTTCCCTCTTTTCCCCTCCTCCTCTTTTCCCTTCTCTTTCTTCCTCTCCTTCCCTCCTCCCACCTCCTCCCCATTTCCTCCCTTCCTCTTCTGCTCCGTTCTTTTTACTCTCCCCTCTCCTCTCTTTTCCCCCTCCTCCTCTTCATTCTCCTGTCTCTCTTCTCCTCTTCTCTTCCCCCTCATCTTCCCTTTCACTTCTCTTCTCTCTCCCTCACCTCATCTTCCTTCCTTTCTTCTTCTCTTTCTTATCAACACTGTTGTCTTCTTCTACCTCTTGTTATCAATTTATTGTCTCTCAGCTCCATACCCTTCTCTTCACTGCCGAGGCTCTAAAAATGGATTTAGTTTCTTTACCTATTTTTAGTCTTTACAGGCTCACATGAAATTAAGCCCTGCCAGCAGAGGGCACTGGAGAGAAGCTGCAAGGGAAAAGCAGCTTCTTGAGTCACAGAGACTACAGCTTGTGTGGTCTAGCCCCTGCAGCGTGGACAGCTATGTAAGCCTTTGCTGTTGCAATTGCTGTGTTTGTGGGATTTCACTGTCACAGTATCTTACGTCAAAGCTCTACATCTTGCTTACCAAATTTATTACTATGAGATTTTTCTAATACCACGTTTTAATTAATTTTCTGTAGTGTTTTATAAACCATTTATTCTTACCAGTAAAATGCTTAGTTACTGTGGCTCCATTGTAACTTAGTTCTTTCTTTCCCCATCCTCTTCAGTGGCTTCTGATATTTGTTGACATAGGTTCAATTGCTATCTATATTTGTCTTAGGGTTTTACTACTGTGAACAGACACCATGACCAAGGTAACTCTTATAAGGACAACATTTAATTGGGGCTGGCTTACAGGTTCAGAGGTTCAGTCCATGGCAGCATCCAGGCAGGCATAGTACAAGAGGAGTTGAGAGTTTTATATCTTCATCTGCAGGCTGCTAAGAGAATACTCACTTCCAGGTTGCTAGGGTGAGTCTTATAGCCCACACCCACAGTGACACAACTACTTCAACAGGGCCACATCTTCTAATGGTGCCCTCCCTAGGATATTCTATTTTTGGTTCCTTCTTTATCCTGGGTTGATTTTGCTTATCTTTTTATTCACAATTTCATAACTGAAACTTTACAATAGAGTTAAAGAAGTACCATCCATGTCTTACTCATAAGTTGTCCTTGTTCTTACCCTTCTTAATATATCCTGTTAGTAAACAATCATTTTAGTGTTTGATATAACATTTCTGTATTCATTTTGTATAAGTGTGTAAGTTGTTGTGTATTAATATCAATCATATCAGTCAGAGTTCTCCAGGAATTGAAGCCAACAGCATATAAAGTAAAATTAAAACACATGTGTTTTAAGAAAGTTTTTTTTCTTACTCTGGCTTATGCAGTTAGAGGTGGAAAGTCCCATCGTGATTATCTGTAGGTTGGAGAGCTTCTAAGTGTAAGAAGCTGGAAGCTATAAGACAAGAAGCATGAATGACACAGACCCTATCTGAGAATAAAACATGGAGGCTACCAGAAGAGTTGCTGATGTAGTGAAGAAGTTAGACTCTGATGCCCATGGTGGTAGCAGCAATAAACAGTCTTTCAGGAAGAACTGAGCTTGCAGGACTTGGTTGACTCTTCCTTTGTGCATTGTTTTTTCATCTGGGCTCCAAGCCTATTGGATAGTATTACCTACATTGGAGGTGTTTCTTCCCTTCTCATTTGCTGCTCTATACGTCAGTCTTTCTTGGAGACACTTAGACACACCTACGCGGGTGCTTTACCATCCCTTGGTGCAACCAAGTTAGTTAGTGTTACCACGAACTAGTGACAAACACTTTAGAGTATCCTTTATTATTTGGCACAATTCTTTTATAAATAATAGCCATAACAAAAATGTGGTGGTATAATTTTTCAATGCAGCCCTTGAACAAGACTGGAAGTATTTCTTGGGAAGAGTATGAGGAAGTAGAGAAAAGAATAAAGAGAAGAAAGGCAGACACACTTTATCTGTCATGAGAGGTAACTGTGGTTTAGCTCTTTTGGCTTAGCAACAGGAATGGGAACTACCTGCCAATTTCAGGGAACTCGCTACTCGGCTGCATGGTCACTTCACATATGACTTGGTATCTCTAGTCTTGATGGTCTGGACTCTGAGATGGGAATTCTACCTCAGCAATGACCTTTATGTGTCATTATGTACTGCAATAGTAGTAGTCTCAACACTGTGACAAAGTAGTTTAGGAAAGCAACTTGAAGAGAGATTTACTTTGGATCATGGTCCATAATAATCTGTGAGCCTGAGGAGCAGCTGGGCTCATGCCAAGAAGAGCATCATGGAACAGAACTGCTTTTGTTAGTTCTGACTAAACTGACTGAGGAGAGTTGGGGACAAGATAAAGTCTTCCAAGGTCCATTCCCAGTGGCCCACTTCCTCTAGTTACACACTATCTTCTAACAGCATGTTCAGTTATGGACTCATCTATGATAAAGATTTTCACCCATTGATAAAGTAAGTACATTTATGATTTTTATAACACTTTAAATCCTCTATTTCTGAAGACTGCTGTATCAGGGAATAAGCTTTCAAAACACAAATCTGTAGAGAAAGTTTTGATGTATGAACCCTAACAGATATCAATTTAGAACTCAAGATATGAGAATATTTCTAAAAAATCATAAGGGTCATTCATATCTGCCTTAAATTCGTTATTTCATTTAACCTTATTCTTAGATACAAATATTCCCTTTCCCACCTAAGATATTTTCATGAGTGTAGAATCTATCCATATTTATGTCTCAAATTCTAGCAATGATATGTAAGTATTAGTAACATTTTTTGTTGAAAGATAAAATAGGTACATGGGTAGAAGCATGCATAAGTGAATAGAGAAATACAAAATACTTAGAGTGACTGCTTTGGTGCTCTGATTTGCCCCATGTCATTGGTAAAATTCTATGGTGTACCTCTGCTACCCACCTGTGACTCTCAAAACAGCCTTTGACAGAGTTTTGAATACAATAAGATACCAATTCTATGATTAATATTTTTAAAGGATGATAAATTGTCTTTCTATAATCTAATTAGTTGAAAAATTACTATTTCTCTAGATGAGACTCAAAGGAAATCTGATGAGTGCAGCGGATTCTGTGACTGGCCTTGGAGATGTCTGCTGCTGTCATGGTGAATGGACATTGGATGAATATGGATCCCAATTCCAAGGCACTGGGAGCATCATCTTGGGATTAAAATGGCTTAGGGATCAGTAATAAGAAAACAGAGGACATACCCGTATACACACAAGGCACAGAGTTCCTCTCATCAATTGAATGAGCTGGAAGCCAGATTGCTGCACAGTTTCAGAAGGCTACAGTTAACGTTTTGAAGATGAGAACCTGGGAGCCTGGGATTCCTGAGACAGGAAGGTGGAAGATGGTTACAAGATCAAGATTTCTCTATGTAATGATTTCAGGCTGGCTTGGCCTTTAGAGTAAAACCGTGTATATAAAAATAAAACAGAATTAAGGGACCCTGAACAGAAAATAAAGTTGAATCACCTGATCCACAAGGGTTGTATGGAAAGTCTAAGTTTTTGAAAGCCTCTAAATTCATGAAAAAATTTGAAGGCAAGAGAAAATTAATGTAATTTTTTTCCTGAGACATCTCTTGTTACAGTTGTATCTTTCAACGGTCTTCATGACAGATTCAACTTTAAGAGTTTTAAGATACATCTAGCCTCAATGCTGTGAATTGCATGTTCTCAGTCTCTCTTCAGTGAGCCATTTTATTGTGATAGATGACTTGAGTGTTAGAATTTGTTAAATAACAATAAATTACAATTACAGCAATTTTATTAGCCTTAATTTGCCAAGTCCTCCTATTTGATTTTGGCTACTTGATTCTTCTACTTGACTCCAATCTTAATTACTAACTGGAACTCTCTAATCATACACCATAGGACACATAATAACATATAGAATACAGGATGGCAAAGGAAGGGTAAAAGAGAGAAGTTCTCAGAAGTCTTTCTAGAGAGCCAATATAGATGCAAAGAGTCACAGCAGGTGCTTGTATTTAATAGATATCTATAGAACATTTCATCCTAAAACAAAAGGATGTACTTTCTTCTCAGCACCTCATGGTACCTTCTCCAAAACTGACCATATAATAGGTCACAAAACAGGCCTCAACAGATACAAGAAGATTGAAATAATCCCATGTATCTTATCAGATCACCACAGACTAAGGCTGGTCCTCAATAACAACCAAAACAACAGAAATCCCACATAAGCTTGGACACTGAACAATGCTTTATTCACTGATAACTTGGTCAAGGAAGAAGTAAAAAAGAAATTAAAGTCTTTTTAGATCAACAAGATAGATAAACCGTTAGCCAGACTAACCAGAGGGCACAAGACAGTATCCAAATTAACAAAATCAGAAATGAAAAGGGAGACATAATAACAGAAACTGAGGAAATTAAAAAAATTATCAGATCCTACTACAAAAGCCTATGCTCAACAAAGCTGAAAAATCTGGATGAAATGGATAATTTTCTAGACAGATACCAGGTACCAAAATTAAATCAGGATCAGATAAATCATCGAAACAGTCCCATAACTCCTAAAGAAATAGGAGCAGTCAATAAAAGTCTCCCAACCAAAAATAACCCAGGACCAGATGGTTTAGTGCAGAATTCTATCAGACCTTCAAAGAAGACCTAATTCTAATACTCTTCAAACTTTCCACAAATATAAACAGAATGAAACTAATCAACTCATTCTATGAAGCCAAAATTGTGCTTGTACCTAAAGCACACAAAGACCCAACAAAGAAAGAGAACTTCAGACCAATTTCCAATATGAATATCAATGCAAAAATACTCAGTCAAATTCTCGCAAACTGAATCCAAGAACATATCAAAACATCATCCATCTTGATCAAGTAGGCTTCATCCCAGGGATGCAGGGTTGGTTCAATATATGGAAATCCATTAATATAATCCATTATATAAACAAACTCAACGGGGAAAAAACCCATGATCATCTCACTAGATGCTGAAAAAGCATTTGACAAAATTCAACACCCCTTTATGGTAAAAGTTTTGGAAAGATCAGGAATTCAAGGTCCATACCTAAACAGTAAAAGCAATATACAGCAAACCAGTAGTCAACATCAAACTAAATGGAGAGAAACTTGAAACAGCTCCCCTAAAATCAGGGAGTAGACAAGGCTGCCTACTCCCTCCATACCTATTCAATATAGTACTTGAAGTACTAGCCAGAGAAATTAGACAACAAAAGGAGGTCAAAGAGATACAAATTGGAAAGGAAGAAGTCAACATATCACTATTTGCAGATGATATGATAGTATACTTAAGTCACCCCAAAAATTCCACCAGAGAACTCTTAAACCTGATAAACAACTTCAGCAAAGTGACTGGATATAAAATTAACTCAAACAAATCAGTAGCCTTCCTCTACCCAAAGGATAAACAGGCTGAGAAAGAAATTAGGGAAATGACATTCTTCACAATAGTCACAAATAATATGAAATACCTTGGTGTGAATCTAACCAAGCAAGTGAAAGATCTGTATGAAAAGAAATTAAAGTCTCTGAAGAAAGAAATCAAAGAAGATCTCAGAAGATGGAAAGATCTCCCATGCTCATGGATTGGCAGGATCAACATAGTTAAAATGGCTATCTTGCCAAAAGCAATCTACAGATTCCATGCAATTCCCATTAAAATCCCAGCTCAATTCTTCACAGAGTTAGAAAAGGAAATTTTCAAATTCTTTTGGAATAACAAAAAACCCAGGATAGTGAAAACTATTCCCAACAATAAAAGAACGTTTGGGGGAATCACCATCCCTGAACTCAAGCTGTATTACAGAGAAATAGTAATAAAAACTGTATGGTATAGGTACAGAGACAGGCAGGTACACCAATAGAATAAAATTGAAGACCCAGAAATGAACCCACACACCTATGATCACTTGATCTTTGACAAAGGAGCTAAAACCATCCAGTGGAGAAAGGAAAGCATTTTCAATAAATGGTGCTAGTTCAACTGGAGGTCAGAATGTAGAAGAATGCAAATCGATCCATTCTTATCTCCTGTACAAAGCTCAAGTCCAAGTGGATCAAAGACCTTGACATAAAACCAGATACACTGAAACTAATAGAAGAGAAAATGGAGAAGAGACTCTAACACATGGGCGTAAGGGAAAATTTCCTGAGCAGAACACCAATGGCTTATGCTCTAAGATAAACAATAAACAAATAGGACCTCATAAAATTGCAAAGTGTCTATAAGGCAAAGGACGCTGTCAATAGGACAAAACAGCAACCAACAGATTAGGGAAAGATCTTTACCAATCCTATATCCGGTAGAGAGCTAGTATCCAATATATACAATGAATTCAAGAAGTTAGACTCCAGAGAACCAAATAACCCTATTAAAAATGGGATACAGAGCTAAACAAAGAATTCTCAACTGAGGAATATGGAATGACCAAGAAGCACCTAAAGAAATATTCAACATCCTTAGTCATCAGGGAAATGCAAATCAAAACAACCCTGAGATTCCACCTCACACTAGTCAGAATGGCTAAAATCAAAAGCTCAGGTGACAGCAGATGCTGGTGAGGATGTGTAGAAAGAGGAACACTCCTCCACTGTTGGTGGGATTGCAAGCTGATACAACCACTCTGGAAATCAATGTGGTAGTTCCTCAGAAATTTGGACATAGTATTAACTGAGGACCCAGATATACCACTCCTGGGCATATACCCAAAAGATGCTCCAACATATAACAAGGACACATGCTCCACTATGTTCATAGCAGCCTTATTTATAATAGCCAGAAGCTGGAAAGAACCCAGATGTCCTTCAACAGAGGACTGGCTACCGAAAATGTGGTACATTTAGACAATGGAGTACTACTCAGCTATTAAAAACAATGCCTTCATTAAATTCTTAGGCAAATAGATGGAACTAGAAAGTATCATCCTGAGTGAGGTGATCCAATCACAAAAGCACACACTGATAAGTGGATATTAGCCCCAAAGCTCAGAATACCCAAGATACAATTCACAGACCACATGAAGGTTAAGAAGTAGGAAGACAAAAGTGTTGATGCTTCAGTCCTTCTTAGAGGGAGGAACAAAATACCCAAGTGAGGAGATATAGAGAATAAATGTGGAGCAGAGACTGGAGGAAAGGCCATCCAGAGACTGCCCCACCTGAGGATCCAATCCATATACAGACACCAAATCCAGACCCTATTGTGTATGCCAAGAAATGCATGCTGACAGGAGCCTAATATAGCTGTCTTCTGAGAGGCTCTGTCAGAACCTGACAAATACAGATTCAGATGCTCACAGCCAACCATTATACTGAGCATGAGGTCCCTGATGGAGGAGTTAGAGAAAGGACTGAAGGAGCTGAAGGGGTTTGCAACCCCATAGGAAGAAAACAATATCAACCAACCAGATACCTCCCAGAGCTCCCAGGGACTAAACCATCAACCAAGGAATACACATGGAGAGTCCCATGGCTCCAGCCACATATGTAGCAGAGGATGGCCTTGCCAGACATCAATGGGAGGAGAAACCCTTGGTCCTGTGAAGGCTTGATGCCTCAGTGTAGGGAAATGCCAGGGCGGGAGGCAGGAGTGGGTGGGTGGGTGAGGGAACACCCTCATAGAAACAGGGGGAGGGAGGATGGTATGAGGGTTTCTGGAGGAGAAACCAGGAAAGGGGATAACATTTGAAATGTAAATAAATTAAATATCCAATAAAAGAAAAAAAAGATATTTACATAAGCAGTAATGTCACAGAAGGGTCAGGGTGATGAGCTATGCAGGCACGGCTGGCTCAAAGTGCAGTTGGGCCAGAGGCACTGTTGTTTCACCTGGGCCTAATCATGTCAAGAGGGCATACTGAGCTCAGGGGATTGTTGTTTGTCATTCCCATGATGCACTCTGAGAAATGGCCTGGGGCCAGTCAGGTGCCTCCAAATCCTAGTGTTGGACAGCCCTTGTTTTATACAGGGCAGGTGGAGCAGCTACGTTATGGGATGTGTGGTGTGTTGGCCAAGCTCATGGACTTGCTTTCTCAGATACTTTGTATGTTCTTGTGTTCATGTTTGTACCTGATTAAGCTCGTATTGCATAAGGTGGTTATTGATCAGTGCCTAGGCTAGTTTTATGTCAACTTGACACAAGCTAAAGGGAACCTAAACTGAGAAAATGCCCATAAGATCCAGATATAGGGCATTATCTTAATTTGCCATTGATGGGGAGGGCCCCTCTGATCTTGTATGATGTTACCCCTAGGCTGGTGGTCCTGGGTTCTATAAGAAAGCAGGCTGAGCAAGCCATGAGGAACAAGCCAGTAAGCAGCACTTCTCCATGGCTTCTGCATCAGCTCCTGCTTCTGGGTTTCTGCTCTCTTAGAGTTCCTGCCCTGACTTCCTTTAATGGTGAACTAAGATGTGGAAGTGCAAGTCAAATAAACCCTTTCCTACCCAACTTGTTTTTGATCATGATGTTTCATCACACCAATAGAAGTCCTGTCTAAGACAATTAGTCTGCATCTCCTGGTTTGTTCTAGATAGATAATGACTTTAAAAAATTATTTATTCTTCTCTTATACATTACGTTCTGAGCACAGTCCCCACCCCCAGTTCCCTTCCACTCACTTCTACCCAGATCCACTCCTCCATTCCCTTGAGAGAAGAACAAACCTCCCAGGAATATCAACTGAACACAGCATAACAAGTTGCAATAAGACAAGGCAAAACCCATTATCAAGAATGGATGAGGCCGCACTGTTGTTTTATGGGGTGTAAGGAAAACTACTGTTCTATGTAGTCGCAAGCGCTTTAATCACATTCTGTTCTAGACAGACTGACACACTTGCTTGGTAGGCCCAGAGAAGGACATCTGCCTCTCACTTCACTTACTTTCCTTCACCTCATGCCTCAGCTTGAAGTCCGATTTGCAGGGAGGCCTTTCACAAATGGCCATGATTGGCTGAGGCCATGGTATTCTTGGATCTCTGAGATCTACTCCTCTTCCTCTTGTTCCTTAGCAACAGTCATGCGTGTAACTGCGTGCATATTTGTCTGTCTCCTTGAGCACACTGCAGCCTAACTTCTAGTTATCTAGTTCAGCTTCTTTCTCCCTAGGTCTAGAGCAGTGCTGGTGTGTGAAGGAGTGAACAGGAAGAGGAAGTGTGGGATGCTGCGTGGAGTTAGAGCAGGACCATCATGTTCTTGTGCCAAAGGAGGGACTCTGGGTATATGTAGTCCTCTCTGTGTCACCTGATGAAGGGGAAAATTTTTGGTTGTGTCATGTGATCCAGACTCATGTGCTGTTTAGCTGAAGCAGACCTCTGAGAGACTACATGATATTTGGAGAAAGTATAAGTGGGACTCAACAGTGGTAGGCGCTTGTATAGGTAGCCTGGTGTAAGGAGCAGGCCCTTAGACAGGACCAACTCCATTTTGTAATAGGAAACTTGTAAGACATGTCTGGACATATCTGGTACTTGTAAAGTCAAGTCTGGAAATGAAGCTGTGCTGAGATAACCAGACACGAGTGGTTATCTGCCATGTACGTCAAGAGTAACTCCAAATTCAGCATAAAAGAGGAGCCCATCCGGAGCACTTCATCACACTTGTAGCCATGACTGACCAATGTGATCCACCGGACAAAGCCTCCTCAGCACCTGGTCATCAAAGAGTTAACTGAGAGACCTATGCCTCCAACTTCATGGCCAAGCTCCGACTTCAAACCAAGAGACCAATGCCTCCAGCTTCTTCGTGGTCAAGCACGCTAAGAGGTCAAATTATCTGGAAGCCACAGCCTGACCCCGCCTTACCAGACTCCGGACCTGTAACCCAAAACCAACATAAGGACTCAGGTCATATAATCCGTGAATGAATGATGTGTCTATTTCTATGCTTATTTTTTGGTAATTAGCAACTTATTAGCAACTTATTATGTGTGTTAATTGTGCATATTGTTAGAGGCAACCTATAGGAAATGTGACAATATCTTGTTGTAGCAATAACCTTAGCATTTGTGTTTGTGTTTGCTTGCTGTGCATTATCATTAAAGAAATAACTGAATTCCACAAACTCTCTGTCTCTTGGCGTACTCTCTTCCCTCTCGAGGAGCTGATGATCTCACAGTCAAATCCAGTATACGATCCCTGAGTGGAGCAGGACCTGTCGATCCTCTCCCCGCGGGGGATTCAAACCCCTTGCTCATAGTAGATAAGAGTCCCTGCTCGAGACACCTGGCAATACTTGTTTCTGCTGGATCCTGGCCCTTTGCTGATTTGTGTTTGGGGACATATTTTGAACTGGACTTTTGGTATCCTGACACTACTAAAATGGACTGCTGGTATACTGACAGAGAAGATTGAAATAGCTACTTCTAAACATCCCATTGTCCTATGTTCCATCCTTTCTCCCCTACTTTTGGATGGTGGGCTAGGAGTGGCCTTGAAACATTTGAGAACCCTTATTAAGGTAGGTTTTGAAAAACTATAAGCCCTCAACATAACTTCTAATTTGACTGATGTTTTCAAGAGTTTGAACTCCAAGAAGCAAAACTACTAACATGTATGGGGCTGTTCTAGGAAGAACAATTAAAGCATTAGCGATACAGGGCCAATCTTACAGGAAGGACTTTTTAAGGTGTTTTCATGAGTCGCTGCCATTTCACACATGCCCGCATGTGGTCAGACTCAAGGATACTTTTTTTTTTTGCTTGGCTTTCTCTTTCTCATTCTCTGCTTCCTCCACTGAGGAAAACGAAAGTTATCAGGGCAATTGACGTGTAGCCAACTAAACGCAAAGTCAGAGCATTTCCTGTTAGGAGTTTCAGTTTTGTTTCTTTTTTTCGAGACTCTGGGACTTAAAGATAAACAAAGAGCTTTTGATCCTCTAACTGCTCCACGACTCAGAAAAATAGAGTTCTTTACTTAATTGATTTACAGATTAGTTCCCTCGGCTCCTGGTCGCTGCAGCCGCTGTCGCAGCAGCAGGAGGAGGTAAGCACTTCCACTGGACTTCAGATCTGCTGAGTTCTCTTTGGTCTTCAGGGTGAAGCTGGAACTGTGCTCCTTTCTGTCCTTTGTGTAAAGTAGATGGGTACACTGCTAACTTCAGGGACAGTGAGCTCTAGAACAATCTCCAATAATTCTATCATGTTTTAACTATGAGTTGCTTCATTTAGTCAGATTCCCTTTGGGAGAAAGTATTCCTCGGAAAGTAGAAGCCATCGCTGAGTCTCTCCTCTGTTCTCTTCGTTCACAGACGTCTGCACAGGTCATTGGCTTCCTTATTTCTGTGTATCTTCCTTGTGTAAAGTGTCTGAGTGCCGTCTCTGATAATGCTTTAAGGTAGTGCTTTATAGAGATGACACCAGACTTAGCTTTTCATGCTTAGTTTGCTTTTTAAATAAAAAAATTATTTGACCTTTACCCACGTTTATAAAAAAATAGAGCTAATCCATTCATGTCAACCTGTGTAGATGTGCCAAAATGTAACTAACTGGCCAATGCATGTATTCATAAACAGTGCAGACCTGACTGTACTTTCTGCTGATACTCTATGTGGCCATAAGGACAGTCACAATCATTTTTTAAAGTATTTATTTATCTTATGGTTATGAATGTATACCTAAATGCTCATATGTGTACCCCATTCATACAGTAGAGGACAAAAGTGGGCAACAGACACCTTAAAATGGGAGTTTCAGGTAGCTGTGAGGGAGCTGGGATCTGAACCATGGTTCTCTAGAAAAGTAGCAAGTTCTCTTAATTGTTGAGCCATCTTTCCAGCCTCTAATACTAATGCTTTAGAATCTCTGTATCTGGGCCAAGTATTGGACCTGCTGGACGTTTACTCCTGTGTGAGATGTATGAGGGACAGTGTCATGTTACAGAATGTCTATTCCTTTCTTTGTGCTTATCAGCACCTCTCTGAATTGGCTCTTCACATTCTTGGACAACTTTTTTGCTGTGTGGTTGTGGTTTCGATTATTCCTCTATAGGATAGCTTTGTAGAAGATCATTGTTATTCCCTAACTAGTTTTTATTGTCTCTTGTTATAGGACAATTATCTGTTTTCAAAGTCAATTTGATCTTCCTTTATAGTTTGTATCTTTAGTGTCTTATTTCAGAAATTCAGTAATTAGGATGCCATGCAATAACCCACATATAAATCCCACTTGTCTGAGTGCAACAAGATTAAAGCTATTGAAAGATAAGACAAATCCTGTATGCCTCTAGTCTGTTCTTATGTCTTCTCTGGGTCTCCTCAGAATTTCGACACATGGTGTTTATAACAACTTTCTCATGAAATATGACTAGAGTGCTATGAGCGATACTTTAGTTTCTTTCAAGGGAAAGTTTCTAAGCTGAAGTAGTTATTTCTCACCAGATCCTGTCTATTGTTCTATCAGTCATTTTTGGATTAAGGTCAAAGCTCCAAACACATGAGTGAACCACAATCAAACTTCAACACATATTGCCTATAACTGTTGTGATTACTATGATGATCAAGTAATCAGGGTTGAATATTATGGGACTTTTTATGAACCCTCCAGCTATAAAAATGACATGGAGACTTTCTTATTTATAACAACATAGGCGCTGTAGCTGGGCAGACTCTCAGCTAGCTTGTACAAATTAACCCTGACTGTTCCTAGTCTATGACTTTCCATTCATTCCTTCCTCCTCTGTGTCCCTGGAAAATCTCTGGAATCTTCTTTCCCTAGAGACCTTCTTTCTGTCCAGAAGTCCTGCCTTCTACTTCCTGCCCAGCTATTAGTCATCAGATCTTTATTAAGTCAATCAGAAGGTGAAGAAGGATGGACATTTACAAAATACTAAGGCAGGTGATGAGCCATAGAAACAATAAGGAATCC
Organism: Grammomys surdaster; assembly: GCF_004785775.1. Taxonomy (NCBI): domain Eukaryota; kingdom Metazoa; phylum Chordata; class Mammalia; order Rodentia; family Muridae; genus Grammomys; species Grammomys surdaster. Next base: position 1,734,788 of record NW_021620812.1, on the reverse strand, counting down.
GCCAGCCAGTATTTACTCTCTCCCCTTCCAGAATTAACAATTGAATAAAACAGACACATTTAAACAATGTATAAAAGGTTATCTCAACAGTAGAGACTTTGTGATCCACAAATCATAGATAAAATATTTATTGATTACTAATTTTTATTGTGTATTTTTCTCTAGTCTGGAATTTATTGTCAACCAATGTTAAATTTTATTATTTATTTATTTATTTATTTATTTATAGACAAGCTTTTGTTGGGTCTAAGGATCCAAACCAGTGGACGCACTCCCCCAGAAATACTCACAGACAGCAGATTCATTGTAATAACATAAAGTGTATTGAGGATAAGATGATACCAGTATCCTTCTTGTCTCCTCTGAGCAGGTAAGAGGGCCCCAGCCAGGTTCTAAGTAACTCAAATTTGCATCTTATCTTTTATCACAAAGAGGATTAGCTTAAGTGGCTTCTGTTTACCCAGATGTACTTGTATTAAGGGCTCATCTCCCTGATAAACTCTTATCTTGGGTCCCTTTTCTTGGAATGTTTGTTTGAGTCTTTGGAATGTGCTCCTCCTGGGATGTGCCTAGGGGGCAGCTAATATTTGAGTGTAAACCGAAACTCAGGCTTAAGGGTCTTTTAATTTTAAGTTCAAGCCGAGACTTGAAATTGCATTCTTACACTTTCCCTGTATAATTCTGGCTGGAATGGAACTCACTATCTATGTAGATGAGGGTGGATTGGAAATCACTGTCTATGTAGATCAGATTTGCCTTATACTCAGAAATCTACTTACTTCTGTCTCCTGCATGTCGGGATTAAAGGAGTGTGCCATTATTCCCAGCCCAATGCTTAAATTTAATGCTAGTTATCATTTCAAAAATATTTATTTTTCATATATAATTGCTATCCCTCCATTTCTACATAGAATATTATAGGCTTCAAATTCCTAATGTGTTTTTATTGGGTCAGAGGTCAATAGAACTCACTGGAACTCAACAGAAGCTTGTACTTTAAACTGCTATATTTTGCTAGTCACTCAACTTGTATTTGTTTTTCTATCAGTTACAGGAACATGGAAGTGACAACCAGATTGACATGGATAGAAGAAAAGATTCTGGAAAGGCTTCTTGGGAACGCATCTTTGACCCTTCTTTATCAGTCTAGTGTTCATAAACATTGCTCTGTCGAGATGACTAACAAATGTTCTCTTCAGGGATCCACAATGACAGTATTTCTGAAGGAAGATGTGATTGTGGGTGTTTTTATGCTGGAGGATTTTCCCAGTTTAGACTCTGAAAAGCCATGTACTTGTACTTGGTTTTCATTAAAAAGGAATAATAACTATGGAATATCAGCTTTATTTTTGAACACACGAGTAACACTTGATTCTACAAGTCTGCGTATGTTCTCACCCAAAAGTTTGTCACTCACTTTGAATTTTAGAGAATACAGCAGACTTTATCTAAATGATGCAACAATAAAGGAACTAGAACTGAATCCTAACTATAAGCCTGAATATTGGGCATGTGAAATTTTTCGAGTCGATGGTATGTACAAAAGGATAATCCGCTTTTGCGTTGGGTTCTAGCGTTTGCAGTTATGGTGTTATCATTGGTGTGTAAGGGCAAGGGAGTGATGCATCTGTTGTGCACTGAGGACTGAGGACTACAGACTACAAAGCAAAGAGAGTTAAGATGTACACATGTAAAGACAGATTTTGCCGTGCTTCATCTGCCCTCCTGCTGTACCCACAGATACGTTTTAAATGTGCATTAACTTATACCTCTCTTTGTTCTGTAAAACTATAAAAGTGCTGTAAGAATGCTTCCACACTGGAACATGGAATTTGAGGTAATATAAATCTGTATTCTCTGGTCATGGTAACTCAAAATGTCTCCAAAATAAACTCTTATTCCTTTAAAACAGAAAGACAGAGCAGGAGATGCAGGGGAGACAGGAGAGAGGAGCAGGAGGGAGAGAAGGAGGGAGGGAGACAGCAGAGAGACCAGGAGGGTGAAACGGATTATACAATTGCAGAGATCTGTCTTTTCTCCTCTTCCTCCCAGGATGCTGCCAACCTGAACTCTGAGTTGAAAAGGCCAAGATTAAACAAGCAGACCAGCCCTGTTTAGGAGAGAGACTTGATCACGAACAGCCAAACAAGTCAAGGAACTTACTGTGATGTGCTTATTTTCTGTAGGCATCAAGAAAAATCCAGGCTTCATAAAGAAGATGGTGACCGCCAAAGAGTAAGATATGTTCTTGACCTACCTGTTACTCATTTTATCAAGATTAATTGCATTAAATGCTGACAATGAACTAGCGAGAAAAATTAAAAATATCAAATTACTTGGATTGATAATAGTTGTTGTTGACAGATAATATTCCAGTTAATTTAAAAAACACCCCTTTCTAATTTATATATGCAAATATATTTTTATTTCTCTTTAATATATTTTTATTCCAAACAATCACTTACTTTCAGTGTTAATATCTCTCTAAAATTTGTGTTTAGTGTATTCCTTGACTATTTGCATCTATTGTATTGCTAGTTCCTCAACCTACAACTGACCTTAATACTTACATGTAATTAAAATGGTATAAAAGAAAAAAGGAGGAGGGGGGATGGGATAGGAAGATTCTAAGAAGGGGAAATGGGGGAAGGGGGTAATATCTGAAATATAAATAAATAAAATATCCAGTAAAAAGAATATGAAGTTTATATTGGAAATTATAACTAAAAATAAAGTTAACAATGGCTTGTTACAGGTTAAGATATCATTCTGCTATGTAAATACAATATATCTAAGTGTAAAATATATAATCTGGGATGTTTACGGTGTTATACATAATATATTATAAAGCTACTATCAAAAGAAGAGTGTAACTAAACCCATCCCTAAAGTGGAAGAAATGGAAGCTCTAAGGTAATTGTAGTGCTTTGTAAAAGATCTGCTGTTTAATTTCTGCATTCTAAACAGGCACCGAGGAAAACTACTCTCTGCTCTCAAAGCCTACAGGCCTTACGAGGACTTGGTTTCAGAAGTTTGCATTCTCTTGGTGGGCCCAGTAGGTTCAGGAAAGTCCAGCTTTATCAACTCAGTGAAGTCTGCTTTCCAAGGTCACCTAACTCGTCAAGCCATTGTAGGGTCTGACGAAAGCAGCATCACCAAGCAGGTAGGTTACCTAAGGATTTGTGAAAGTTGGTGATTTTGCACATTATACTGTATGTATTTGATTACTTCTTTGTAATTTTCTCTTACACATAACCTTCTTCGTAATCTACAATTAGATGCTAAGTAATTAAATAAAGTAGAAATATTGCATAAGAATTATCTCCATTCAATAATATTATCCAGAGAAGCCTTTTGTTTTTATAGACCCAAGAATTGATTATATGAAAACACCTTTTCGTAGTTGTTGCAAACACACTATAAGACTGTAGCATCTCTTTGTCATTGGTACTGTATTCAAGAGCTCAAAACGTTTCTAACATGTTCACAAGTTGCATCTTGTTTCTTGATGTAGATTTATTCAATGTGTCAGCATAGTCTGCAAAGTCAAGGCAAGATGCTATAAAACATCAAATCTCTTAAGCGTTAACTGAGATGCTTCAATGTCTGAACTCTGGTGATGTCATAGATGGGTTCTGAACTTTCTCGTAGAGTGCAGTGTTAGAGCATCTCCTGTACCGAATGTGACTAATTAGTCTCTCATGCCTTAACTCCCCCACTTTGAGGCTGAGGTAGGAGGATCCTGCTGGTCCCAGGCCACTCACTATATTAAAACATCAGCAAATTTTCTGTTTCACTCTTGTTTTGAAAGCTAACAAATATACTTTAACTCAGTATTTTATTTTTTACAGTACAGGGTTTATTCTATTAAAGATGGAAAAAGCGGGGAAACACTCCCATTTATGCTGTGTGACTCAATGGGGCTAGAGGAAGGGGAGGAAGCAGGGCTGTGCATGGATGACATTCCTCACATCTTAAAAGGCTGTGTACCAGACAGGTATCAGGTAAGATGTCCTCCATCCCAAGACGGTGTAAATTGTTTCATTGCTTTTTACTCCACAAGACCATTTGGGCTGCCACATGTGATTCCAACATTAGTACTACCCCACTTTATGAGTGTGTGTGTCTGTGTGTGTGTGTCTGTGTGTGTGTGTCTGTGTGTGTGTGTCTGTGTGTGTGTCTGTGTGTGTGTGTCTCTGTGTGTGTCTGTGTGTGTGTGTCTACTCATGAGAGAAAAGTAAAGAGATGGTCCTCATGTTCTGTGCCATTGAGAAATAAAACTAAAAGGCAGGAATCGACGTATCTAAATTCCAGGAGAGGTTCACAGGATGGTTCTGTTTGCATGGCTCTTTTCATAATGTCAACCATGAGAAGAAGTCATTTAAGTAGTTAAACCAGTGGTAGTTTAATTGTCTGTATGTTTAAGTGTAGAGAAGATGTTAGTTTCACCCTTTGTTGAGGTATGCCATAAGAGTGGGGCAATACTACCTCATGCCAGGATCTGTATAAGTGGGTAGCCGTGAAGGAAGTTACGTAATGGTTTTTCTAAGCCTTAGATTTTAAATGTATGAAATTTAAGAATGTCATGGCCCATGTCCTAGAACATCTGAGAACAATAGTAATACATTGTAAGTGCTTATAGAGTTAACCGTTTAGTGCCTTACTTTTAGGTGTGGAATATAGTGGAATCGGCTTCCATTTCTAGACACTGGTTCTTTTTTTCCCTCTCAGTTGAGCTTCATTAAAAAGCTTGATTATGTGATCCTTCATTCATTTAAAATTATTTATTAAAAATATAATTTGTTCTAGATACGAAAAGAATCACTGAAAAAAATTCACAGTTAAAAGCACAGGCATTATTTTCGAGAGACTCACAGTCTAGTTAGGTCAAGGAATTACAAAATTACAGGGAGGGAAAAAAAAAGCAGAAAGATGGGAGAGTCATATCACTAAGGCCCTCAGGTTTCATAGCAAGGAGCAAGTAAATTCAGTCCAACATTGAACACACACACACACGCACACACACACAGTACATACTTAAATGTTTCTATATTTTGCAATCTATCTTGATTGTGGTAAGGACATGCTAACTTGGAAGTTGATATTTCTTTCATTTTACTTCACCTTATTTTGCCTTGAAAAAAATAAGAAGGTCTCCTAGTCTTTAAATTTAAATGTCATTCATTCTGTCCTCTCTGTCTGCCCCTTTCCATCCATGAGTCCATTTAAGTGTGCAAAATTCTCAAAGAGGAACCTTAAATGATGCTTAGCAAAATCTTAATGGTATTTGCTTCTGGATACTGGAGATTTGAGTTGAATTTTAAAAGTATTCTTTGCATTTTCCTTTAATGATTACAGTGGTTAGTTAACAATTTTACCGTAACAATAAAGCCAGCTGTCTGTGAGAAAGCTCTGCTGAGTGAGATTTTGGTACCTATGCTTAGAGGAAGGTTTTCCTAAGCAATCAGGGAAGAAGACTGGGGAAAGAGGAGATGGAGTGGCTGTGCTTTCTGCTGTACAAATTAAGCAGAGGCTCTGCAAAGTGAGTATCAACTTCTGTTTCTGTACAGTTCAACCCATGTAAGCCTATTAAGCCGAAGCACTTCACTTCCGCCGCCTCTGCACCTCTGAAGGGCAGGATTCACTGCGTGGCTTTTGTCCTAGACATCAGATCTGTTAATACACTCTCTGATAAAATGGTGGCCAAGCTGAAAAAGATCCGCAAAGATGTAGTAGACTGTGGTAAATCTCGTTGTATAAATGATTACAATTTCCTAGGGAGTTACAAAGGAAGTAGTGAAGAGCCATATGCTCTGTAACCTTTGGCAAATGTCCTGAGCCCCAAGTCGGTGGCAAGCAGAGATTGGACCACTGAAAAACTTGTCTAGCCCTCATAACTGAAGGCCTAGGCTGCCTATAGGTTTCATTTGTATAATCCTCTTGTGGTTTTTTTTTGTTTTGTTTTATGTTTTTTTTTTAACTAAAATAGCTTACCATTTTATTTTCATGTTTCACAATGTAAGTGAAAACTGCCCCTTTTGTATCACTTCTCCCTCCAAAAGTATTCTCTCTGTTAGGAAGGAAGTTCCTTGACATGCATCTAGTAAACACTCCCGGTCAGCACTAAGATCTCCTGGTGAAACAGAACAAGAAATACAAAATGATGAAGAGTGCTTCCGCTTTTATCTGTCTGGCAGGGTCATGCCGGGCCGCGTGGGCACCATCATAGGGCGGGCAGGGGGTCTCATCATGGGAGGCTCAGACATCATGGGCAGGTGGCCTCCCATGGGTGGTCTCATCCCAGGAACATCATCCCAAAAAGAGAGGAGCCCATCATTGGCATCATGGGAGGGCCTCCCATGTGGGGTGCAGGCATCATGCCAGGCTGAGAAAGACCCTGGAGATTTGGAGGAGGTGGGATCATAGCTCCTGCAGGCGGAGGAACAGAGAATGGAGCCGGAGGGATCTTTCCTTGTTGAAACGCAGCCGTTGTTTTGTCAGTCAGGCTCTGGGCCTGCTCTTCCATCCATTTATGGTAATAGTCTTTTACATTCTCTTTGTGTTTCCGACCACAGCCACTGCAGTGTGTCTTCCTCACAGACGGAGAATGGTGGGATATGTAACACAGTAGTCACAATAAGACTTAGGTATGATGCGCACAGGCTACCCGGGTCCCGACTTGTGGTTTTTAAAGGGACTCACCTTCTCACAGGAATTAGCTAATAAGATTAAAACCAGGAAGCTGGAACTGTTACACTGTTTTATCACTTAGCAATTCATGAATACATAGCTATGTCTACAACCCAGGATACACAGAAACATCTCATCCCTACAAAGATTACACTCTGACCGTTCACCATCCTTAACTACTGTGACCACATCTTTATGGTTATGTCTTCATTTGAGAATATTGTATAAATAGAATAATTCATAGGCCACATTTTTGAGAATGGCTGTTTTAACTTAGCCTAACTAATGGCCTTTCAAGTCCATGTCAGACCTTCTTCTATGTAGTGACTGTTTTACTCTTTGCTTGTTGAGTAATATTCCCTGGTATAGGTATACCAGGATGTGTTTACCCATTGTCTAGGTTTTAGATATTACAAAAAATGTTTCTGAACATTAGTGCTTTAGGTTTTTTTTTTTTTTTCCTAGGGAGCGTAGTTCCCTAAGGGTAAGACTTCCATGTCATGAAAAAAGTATATATTAATTTAAAAAAAATCACCAAAATGCTAAACAGAGAAATGACACCATGTTACTTTCTAATTAGGGCTTTATGTCCAATCCAGGTTTTCTGTATTCATTTTAAAATTTGATATTGTTGTTGTCATTATTAAAAATTAACATCTGTAATAGTTATATAAAAATATATTATCACAGTCTTGATTTGCTTTACCTAATCGACTCTTTAGTTCAATAGTGCACTAGCCATATTTCTCACTTTAAGAGCAAACCAGGTTTTCAGATTTACTGTGAGTTTAGATAGATCTCAAAATAAGCTCTCCTGTTGGGAGGAAATAAGCTTTGGAAGAGGTCTTGCTCATTACTGAGATTATTGGGAACAGTTCACATCCAACTTTTCAGAGAACAGTGTTTATACATACATTTACAAACTATCTTGCCACATTCCTATAATAATGACGTCTGTTTGACTCAGGTATAGGACATGTAGCCTTGCTTACAAATGTGAAGGACTATGATGAAGTTCTTGATGACAATTTTGCAAACATGGCGGAAAGTGTGACTTCTCTAAGCCAGGTAAAACATGGTACTTATAACCAGATGATACAGGGATAGAGTCAAAGCTATATGCTCGATCACTGTCTTCTCTCTGTCCCCAAGTTTACTGTCTGTGCGTGTGCGTGCATTTGTGTGCGCACACATGATTGTTCATATGTGAAATGAGAATTAGGTCAAGTGTGTTTGAAGCCTTGAGTTCAGTCATTAGTACAAATAACTGGATTAGTTGCTCAGTTCAGTCCAGCTTATATTTTGCTTTACAACCATAATTATCCATATTATAATTCCGTTATGAAGAGGATTTATCAATCCATTACCATTTCAGTTTCTACCATTAGTTTACTTAATATTCCGTTAAATTTCTAGTATGTTCTTCATATGTATACATATGTATGCTTCATGAATATATTTTTTTACATAAAATGTATCTTAAAAACATTTTCCACAGGTACAGAATGTTCAAAACATGCTGAATATTCCTGTAGCTAACATCTTGATGGTCAGCAATTATGCTTCAGAGCGAAGCTTGGAGCCTATTAAGGACGTTCTGATCTTTGCTGCACTCAGGCAGATGTTGAGGGCTGCCGATGATGCCTTAGCAGACTTGCCTCTCGAGGACACTGGTCACCTGGATCCTTTCTAAAGCACTGTCTTTTGTGAAACCCTCAGCTGTATGCAGTTCGGTGGGGTGTTTGGGGACCATTTTCCTAGCCCTGACATGTATTGCAATATGTGCTAATTTCTGCTTTTGCTTGTCTTGTTTTGGAGCAATTTGAGGATTGGTACATGCTCCTGTGACATTAGTGTCCCTGATTTTAGCTTAAGCCTGACTGCTCCAAGGAGAGGCACTCTGCCGAAAACCTTTGTTAATGTTTCCTGTCCTTCAACAATGAGTCACATATCAAAAATGAAGGCGAACCCTGAGAAGTGAAAAGAAGAGAGATGTCCTAGGACAAATGGGCTCCCATATGCCCACACCATCTACAGTTTTACATGTGAAGAACAGAAGTGTCAGATCCCCCCGGAACTGAAACAGGAGCTCACGAACCATCTGATGTGTGTGCCTTTCTAAGCTCCTTAGGGAAGACGAACTTGGCTTTGCTTTTGCTTCTCCAGCACATTAAGCAACTCTATGTGCCCTCATGATTGCACAGCAGTTAGAAAATGATGTAGATGTCTGCTATTCCAAATAGAGAACGAGTTCTCGGGAAACAGGATTTGCCGTGTAGTCCCAGAGCTCGTCACAAGCTCTAGTAAGCGTTAAGGGTACTCACGATAACTCCTCTCTATCACTTTCTCTAACTCGATGATATTTACTTCCATATCTACTCCATGTGGATGGGAAGACACAGAGTGAGATGAGGAAAAAAGGAAAAGGAAATGAAGGGTGGAGAGGATTTCACTTGTCTCTGATTGAAAGCCTGAATGTCTCTAAACAAATTTAAATGTATTGAGGAAAGCTAATATCTGTTAATAACTTGATTAATTATATTAACGTTTTAATTTCACAAAATAAAGTTTCTTCCTGAATGTTTCCATGCTTGATTTTATTTTTTATTTTTATTTTTTGTATTGGATATTTTATTTATTTACATTTCAAGTGTTATCTCCTTTCCCGGTTTCCCCTCCGCAAACCTCCTATCCCCTCCCCCTCCCCCTGCTTCTATGAGGGTGCTCCCCTATCCACTTACCCACTCACACCTCACCACCCTGGCACTCCCCTCCACTGGGGCATGGAGCATTCACTGGACCAAGGGCTTCTTCTCCCATTGATGCCAGATAAGGCCATCCTCTGCTACATATGAGGCTGGAGTCATGGGTCCCTTCATGTATACTCTTAATCGATTGAATCCCAGAACATCATAGCTGTGTTTCCACAGTGGAAATATTGAGAGATGAAATCTTACAGGTCACCAAGGAAAGTTGTCATGCAAGTCCTCCGAATGATTCTGAAGGCCCCCTGCTATCTGTCCAAGTTAAAACTACTGTTAAAGGAAAATAAATCTCATAATATTCTTTTCAGCTGTTTTTGTAGATCTTCCTAATTCTTCAAATTTTTTAAAAATGTTTTTAATATTTCATTATTTTGGTTCATATCTATTATTTTTAATTATGTGCATATGTGTGTGTCTGTGTTGGTATGTGCACATGAGTACAGGTATATATGGAGAAAAGAGATGTCAGATCCTTCTGAACTTAAACAGGGGTCACGAACCATCTGATGTCTGTGCAGGGAACTGAAAGTGTCCTTTGCAAAGGCAATATACACTCTTAACAGATGAGATATCTCTCTGGTCCCTTAATTCTCCTTTTAAAAATATGTTTTGGTTCAATAGGTTCTTGTATCCTGATAATGTCACTTACTTTCAACCAGATTACTATTTCTTCTGTGTTACTAAGAGGACAAGAATTCCTTCAGGATAGTTATAAGGAAATAGTTTTTGTTAACATAATGTTTTAAGGGAAGTTGTGTTCTTGCGAATGTTCATCAAGCCATAATGCCATGAAGACATAGGGTTTTTTTAAACATTTTATGAATTCCTTTTGAGTTTCATATCATGCACTCAAGTCCTGCTCTTCTCCATCCTCCCTTCATATCCACCCTTCACCCTTTTGCCCTCCACCACCCTGCCCCAAGATATAAAACACACAAACAAACAAAAAACAAAGCATAGAAAACATCTCATTGAGGACACTGTGTTATGTTATGGAGTGTCCCACCGTATATCCCTCTGTCCACACATCTTCACTTGCAAATGTTTATTGCAATGAGGCATTGGTCTGGTTTGAAATCTCTGGCTTTTGTGACACCATCAATATTGGACCCTCATCAGGGCTCCTCTCTGTCATCCCATTACTGCTCTGTGTCATTGAGATCCTGCTGCTTTAGAACTGCAGGACTGGACCTTTCATGAGTCCCAACCATTTTGCAGATGATATATATTTCAGGGTGGGCCAACTCAGAGCCCCGAATCTGGACCTAGGTGGCAGCCAGCTGGTCAGTGCACTGGCTCTCCCTTTTACATACCACCAGGGCAAGATCCCCAGCACTGCTCCAGTTAGGCACCCAATGCTGCCACCAGCAGGAGGCAGGGTCAACTTTCTGGTTCTCATGCTCTCACCTACACCCATGCCTCCAGAGCCAGCTTCACTGTGCTGCCCGGCCAAGGCATGTGACCCACTATTCTAAATGCTAAAGCCTTCAAAGGGCTCTCCTGTTCTCACATCCTCAGGGCTTGCTCACTTGTTGCCCAGGTGAGATGCAGAGCCCACTCTCCCAAGTGCTACAGCTAGTGAAGGTGCAGGGCCTGCTCTCCCAAGTGCTGTAGCATCTAGGAACAGAGTCAGCTGTTTGCCTTTCATGAGTCTGAGGCCAGCTCTCCTGACTGCCTCACGTGTCAAGGGGGTGGGGGAAGATGGAGAGTTTAAAGGAAGATCTAGAAGCTGAGTAACAAAGGAAATTGATGGTAAAGACAGAGGTAGATATGGAGAACAGGATTTGAGTAGCAGCCAGTGTAGCTGTGACTGGATGTGGAAAGTGCAGATAGAAACATCAGGTGGGCCTTCTTGCACGTAACCTAGAGACAAGCGAGGCATGGACATCGATACTTGAGAGAGACTGAAAATGGCTGAAGAGTCACCAGTCTCCACACTGACCATAACTTTACTATTGGTGTTAGGAAGAGACTGTCTGTGCAGGTGACAAGTCCTCATTTTGTATAAAGACATAGCAGAGAGTAACCTTATGAAGGAGATATAGACCCTAGAAGGAGGGTGAGTGTGTAATAGCCAAGGGAGCAAGACATGGAAGAACTGTCCATTGGAACATGCATACACTTTGGGAGTAAAAGCCTTGCGGCCAAGTCTACTGCTCAAAAAAAATCAACATGTCCAGTAATGGTTTATAAACATACATGTCTCATGGAATTAAATGTGAAGTTGAAATTTACACAGGGAAAGGCTGGCAAGAGCAGGACTCAAGAAGGCTGAAACTTCTACATAGGAGGGGGCTTTTCTTGACTTGCTGACTCTTCAAATGTTTCTCAGGGGCACTGAAGAGTAGTGGGACTTACCATTTGGTACATTCTAGAAACTTCGGGGATTTTGGAACTTTATATAATTTAGCATTCAGCAAGGTGTGTAGCTAATGTCATTGAATTCTTTCTTGACAAAGAAGTGTATTAAATGGTTCAATAAACAAGGCATGAGTATTGTGTGAGGCAGTGGGATGGTGAGCGGACTGATGGAGTGTTGGTGCTAGAGCCCTTGAGCCAAGTTGGTGAAGGGAGACTTTTACATTACAAAGTAATGGTTTCTAAAGTATATGACAACACTTTGCAAACTCATCTAGCATCTTCCATGTGATACCAAGAGTATGTGAATCATAGTGTATAAGCCTACGTGTTCTTTAAAAAACAGAAGTCTAACAGATTATGACTTGTTGCTTTAGTCATTAGTACAAAGTGGGTCTAGAATTAGTTATGTTGAATGAAATATTTAAAAGGTAACCCATGCTACTGCCGGCATGGCTGGCAGGCTGGCCTGTTCTCAGCCCTGCAGACTTTCTGACTCAGAGCTCTGAAATCTCTCCACTCAGCTTGCTAAGTTCCCATGGTGGGCGGGGCACTGCCATGCATGCCCCACACTTCCAAACTCCTGTGGCTGCCTAGTATGCTACCATACCTTTCTCTGGAACCCAGCTGAGTCTCTATGTGAAGGAAAACACTACACAATCTTAGTTTAGCATCAACAGGCAACACAATCTCTGGGAGCAGAAACTAGCATCCTAATTTTGTAAGCTACTTAAGTTATAAATCCTCTGGTGGCGCATCCCGTTGGATCCGCCACCTGAACTGATGACCTCTTATTACCTACATTATGTCTCCATGCTCTCTCCTGTCCAAGAGGAAGTACCTCTTTCCTGCCTCCCCTCTTCCTCTCTCTGATCCTTAAGTCATGCCTCCTTCTCAACTAATGATTGGTTCCTTGAAATCTTTATTTATTAGGGGAAGGTTCTGCCACATAGTTATAAGGAAAAAGCTTGTTTGGGGTGCCAAGCTGGCTCCACATGTTTCAGAGATGAGCAGACAACCCTCAATCTGTTAGGATCATCTCAGTCTGATGCTGACGTCACTACTCAAGAACTATGCTGATCAAAGATCTCACAGTGATCTTACAATAACCTCTCTGTTGTCTATAGATTATATAACAGAAAGATATACTCCTGTCTTGAGAGTTAGATAAGGCTAACAATTTGACCTATTGAAATACATCTCTGTATATACAGATGGAAAATACTACTAATGTACAGGGTTAGTGCTTCCCACTACGAAAACTGGCAGATCCAAACTGGGGACTTTAAATCCAGGTGGAATTTATCAATAATTAAGCTTATATGGAACATTTATGTCTTCTTCAGGTTCAAAGAATGTATATATCAATTTCATCCTTTAGTTTTCTTTCTTTGTTGTTCAGGCTGGCCTTAAAATCATTATCCTTCTTCTCAGGTTCCCCAGGTTAGGATTTTAGATGTGTGCCATCAACCACAACAGGAAATACAAGATTCTTGAAGGTACTGGTTCATTGAGAATTTTTTTTTTCATTTGAAAATGAGTACAGGCTACCTAAGTTATTAGAATAACTGAAGAACAATTTTACTTGTTCTTTCAGGCAGGCGCTGTAAATGTCCGTTGGTATATGATTAGCTTACTCCTAGCCAGGGGCCAGAACTAACAAACATGCTTGGGGGGGGTCACTGGTTCATGTTCTGGTTTCTGGTTTGATTTCTTCTCCCTTTACATAGGAACATCGTAATCATGGCTTCATGAACCATATGCATTGAGTGTGACCAAGACTCTAACCCAGACATGAGGATGGGGGACCCAATAACTCATGGGTAGAAAATGGACCACACCTCAACTGAGCACAGCCTAATGGGAACCTTGAAAGCACTCTATCATAGGAGCCTGCTTTTCTTAATATCTCTTAAGTTCTCACCTATAAGTCTGCCATTAACCACTTTCTAAGATTCACCGTCCTGTGGTGTGTGACACTCATTCTTTAAGAGCAGGAGACAAAGGACCTGGAAGCCAATGGTCAAAATGTTACTGATGGCCATTTTTCTCATTTCTTTTTGAGACTGTAACATAGTTGCATCATTTCTTCCTTCCTTTTCCTCACTCCATATCTTCCCACTTGCTCTTTCTCAAATGCAATACCTTCTTTTCATTAATTGATATTATACGCATACATACAGACACACAGACACAGACACAGACACAGACACAGACACAGACACACACACACACACACACACACACACACACACACACACACACAGAGAGAGAGAGAGAGAGAGAGAGAGAGAGAGAGACAGACAGACAGGCAGACAGACAGACAGACTTCTAGATATAACCTATTAAGTCTACATAATATTACTCACATGATTGTCCAGGACTCCAGCCCCCTGGAAAATTGTTCATCTGAAGCAAGAAAACCACCAACGAATGGACATTTTCCATTTCCCCTTTCTACTATGCATTTAGTGAAAAGAGAAATCTTATTTATTTCAGTTTGACTGTCATTTTTTGAAATCTAAGATTTCTAGATCTATTATTGAACAAACAGATGCCTGCCATACACAGGTTAAATTCTGTTGGTAAATATGAGTCTTTGAAGAAGTCCTCAAAAATAGAGATAGTAATTAGTCAATTTCCCCATTTCTGTGACCAGATACTTGGTAAGTAGCATGTAAGAGAGGAAAGGTTCTTGAATTACACTTTTAGAGGGTAAAAGTCATCTTGGTGGAGAAAGTACAATAGAGCTTCTATCTATGGAGACTCCTTATTGTCAGAAGCCATAATAGGACAAGCTAATAATTAGCAGTTGATCATCCTGAAATGCTTGCCTCGGATTATTATCTGCGACAAGTGTGCCACATTTAGAAAGGCTATGTTGGACATATTTTAGGAAAGATCCTGCTATTAATATGCTTTTCCTATTATTATTAAACATATATAACAATCACTAAGCAATAGCACTCCCCTTTGGAGCAGAACTCTGCAGATCCACGAAGATGTACTGTCTTGTAGTGTTGCTATATAGACAAATAGACGACTTCTTAAGTCTTAATGATGATCCTATAAGAATTTCTAAAATTACATCAATGATTATTAAGCTCTTTTATAGTGGGACTGCTATTAAGTCCTTTTCTGATAGTCAAAACTGCCATGAGAACTTTGCCAGTCTCCGAAGTGTCATCAGTTAACAGCACTTAGATAGTAACCAGACTCTCTCCTACTCAGAGCACATTCCAAGGTGGTTGTAAAACAATTAACCAAGGGTCACTAAAGGGAACTCACGATTTATTATAGGTGCTAGGACAGAAGAAAAAATATTGCTTGGGTTTATCTATACAAAACTTCACTAATTTCTTAGTTATAGTTTTAAACCTTTGGTGAACCTGTGGAGCTAGACAGGTGATGGATGTTTAGTCAGATAATTACTCCTAATGGATATGCATGTAAACATTCTCGATTGTAAACTTCTATTTCAATTTATGATTTGAATTTTGTTGTGAACTTGTGATGAACTTTGTAACATGTGATCAGGTACTCTGAATGATGTATAAGACAAAGGGACGTCCGTTAGGTGTGTCTTCACTTCTCCTCACTTTTTCTTCCTCACTTCACCTCTCTCTCTCTCTCTCTCTCTCTCTCTCTCTCTCTCTCTCTCTCTCTCTCTCTCTCTCTCCCTCTCCTCTTCTCCCTTCTTCCCTGCTTAGAATCTCTCTACTTAGAATTTTTCCTTTGTTAGAATTTTTTCCTTTTTCCACTTAGGACTTTCCCATTTCCCCCCTTAGATAGGAAACTAGCAATAAACTAAAATAACTTCTTTAAGTGTCTTTTCTTCCTGCGACCTCAAACCAACAGACCTAAGTTAGAGCCTGGCAGCGCCTACAGAGACAGATCAAAGGCATTTCTTAATTCTCTGCTGTCCCTGGGCGGAGGTGTTAGTGGCCAGAAACTGCAGTTTCTGACCTCAGAGGATCAAACAGATAGCAGGTCAGCTACAGTAGCCTAGTAAGTAAACTTTAGTAATGTAGATAAGAAAGATTTTATTAAACAGCAACCCTAAATATCTCATAAGATATTACCCCAAATCTCGTAAGACCAAGTCTTACCCCTCGCCGACGCTCTTCCAATTCCTATCCCCCTTGGCTGCCTCAAGAAGAACCGACCGACCAGAGGAGAAGAAATAAGATCACCTTCTCCCCCCACCAAGCCGGGTACAGCTCCCGGAACCTTACATTTTCACAATCAGAAAGCAGAAAGCTCAGGTAGGTATCTATCAGGGTTGATCTGAACCATCTATGTCCACCTCTGCCCATCCCAGACCCAGAAATTTACTTTCTTTAGCTAGGTTCCACCTTGTAAAGCTTTAACATTGGCTCTCTAGAACAGTTCTATCACCTGGAGACCATGATTCTCTGCTAGAATCAGCTACAAAGCCTCCCTTGTTGCTAGCATTTCTTGAGGGGTACTGAAACCAAGAGCCCATACTTCTAGGGGGTTGCACAACTTGGCACAAGGCTGTCCCTGCTGGGTATGAGAACATGTCTGAATTGCTCCCTCTGAGCAATGCATTATGGCTGTTGTAAGAAGCCACCTTTGGATAGCTTGTTAGCAATAGATCTCTTACTTTGTACTTCTGTTCAACCTTATGGAGACAGCATGTCTTCAGTTTTATCCCTTTGTTGGAGCAGAGTTTCAACATCTAGCACTTTCCAGCTCTTCTCCTGTAGAGAGACAAGACTATCTAATCACAATGCTCTCTTCTCTCAGATACACAGGCCATGCTGCTCAAATTCCTAGCTCTACAGAAGGAGCTTCCTTCTCCATGTGCTAAGCAGAGGAAGCCCTGAAGGAAAGAAGAGTAGTTGACACAGGTGGCCATTTCTTCCTTTCTTACCTAGCTCCTGGGACAACTCACTCTTCTGGCTTCTCACTAGTTCTAGGGTTTTTGGGCAAAGACTGAATATTTAGGACTTCTAAAAGTGGGAGGGAGGCACAAGGTTGATTCTATAGAACTGCACTTACTTATAGAAATTTGCCCTTCATCTTATGTGTCTTTATGTGCATGCTGACAGCTCTCAGGTTACCCTCATTCCATAGTCTCCAACCTCATACAGTAACCAGTTACATTTTTACTTACAGATTACAATGGAAGACAGAATACACGGTCTTCCCCAAGATCTCTTCCAACATTCTTATGTCAGTAATCAATAGTCTCTCCATTCATCCCATGCTCAAGCAAGAACAATCCTTTTCTCTACCCCTACTCCTACCCCAGCTAACCCTCATCCATCCCACTAGTTATTTCTTTCAGCATTCTTTTATGCTTGAAGAACACCCTGAATCTGCCCACTTTTCACTGTGTTTGCCTCTAGCATCCTCCAACGGTTCCCTTCATTTCCTTCGCTGACCTGTGTAAGGAAAACATCACAGTTCATTATCAGTGTGAGGTTCATTTAAAACTCCCCAGGGAATCACAGAAAGCAGGGTGCACTGAACTCCTGACTTCCCTGGATGGTCTCTGGCCTGCTTGTCCACGGCACATTTCAGTTTATCTTAGAGGTGAAATACGTAGTTGAGCCAACATATCAGGACAGGTCGGGGGATCTTGAGCCTCAGAGAGATGGGGGTTTGGGGTAAGGACTATGCTGGATGAGTGGGAGGATTTGATCCTGAAGAATTCAGCCAATGAGACATTCTGGGGGCAGGGAAATTCAGTTGGGAGAATAAATAAAAAGCACTGTCCTGCATCAAATTCCATTTTTTATTTTTCCCTCAGTTGACAACTGACTTTACAAGATCAGAAAATAAACGTCTTTGCTTTGCTCCTCGGGCTCTCCAGCACTCGTATTTTTAAGTGACGATCATTGATGTTCAAACCTCCTAGCAGGCAGAATGCTCTCCGTTCCTCTCTGTACTCTTCTTGTGGAGTATATTGTCTGTCGTGTCTGGCGTTGACCACCTTTGTTTCCCTTCAGATTTACTGGAATAACAATGACGTTCTTCTTGTAGCCTTATAGCCAGCTGTTACAGAAGGGTGCTCGTGCTTGCCATAATAACCTCTGGAGGGATGCACACTAGTTTAGAATAAAATGATAGCAGACACTAAGAGAAGTGGGTGACTTTAAGATGCATTTTACAGGT
Organism: Grammomys surdaster; assembly: GCF_004785775.1. Classification (NCBI taxonomy): domain Eukaryota; kingdom Metazoa; phylum Chordata; class Mammalia; order Rodentia; family Muridae; genus Grammomys; species Grammomys surdaster. Next base: position 1,716,831 of record NW_021620812.1, on the reverse strand, counting down.
ACAAAAGATAGTTAATTTTGTTTTGCATGTCCATCTATAGAGACTTTTTTTTTTTTTTACCAAAAAACAAAACAAAGCAAAGCAAAGCAAAGCAAAGCAAAGCAAAGCAAAACAAAGCAAAACAAAACAAAAAACCCTCAGTGTCAGGGACAGCCCTGCTTATACACTGAAGGCCTAAAATCAGCCATAGGCCTAAAATCAGCAATAGGCCTGACATACATGCCTGCTAGCACAAAGTCTTGGGTCTTTGGAAAACCACTGAAACAGATGGCTAGAAGTTATTGTAAACAAGCAGCTTTGGTGGAAGGCTGCCAAGCCTGGCTCATAGACCTTGTAGATAGGTAACCTTGGTGGATAGTACCAACTTAGATAAAGACAAGTGAATCATAGGCAGAGTCATAGTGGTCTGTCCCCTGAACCTTCACCCAGCTGACACTCTGTTCTGGAAGATATCTGTACTCCCCCTGAACACGTACACTCCTATGTCATCCCCTTCCCCACATCCTGCCTTTTTGTGTATATAACCTGTGTGTGAAAAGATAAAAATGATCTGATCAGACTATAGAGAGATTGTCATTTCCTGGCATTGGCCTGTTCTCCACTTTCTCTTTCAGGTGGTCTCTGTCTCCCCAGACCCTCGTTTAATGCCCTGCTGGACAGGACACCTCAGTTCAGTGAGAGCCCATGCTTCCTAAAATTTCCTGACATGCTCTTGGACTGACTTTGCTATTTAAAAGCCTACTGAAGTTGGCCCACTGCCAGTATGACTAGGCAACGCTGAGTTTCAATTTCGTTTCCCAAGCAGGAAGCTGCAAGCAGTGGAAAAGTTTCTTTTCTTAATTTTCTGCAGGCTTGGTCACTAAGACAGAAGCCAGCCTTCGTAGAGACTCTTCACACAGGTATGTAGGTAGCTTTCCATTGACCTTATTTGCTTGAAAACAGGAGTATTTAAAAAATTTGAAAGTAGTTTTTCCAATGAACATCTTGGTAATGATTTTCTTGTTACAGGTTTACCTCCTGTTCATTAATTTCCTGTGTCCTATGAGACAGAGTAAACGAGAGCTTTGTGTGTTTAAAGAGGCTTTTCCACTCGACTGAAGTATGGCCATGAGAACCCGTTTGACATGGGAGCAAGAAAAGTGCCTGCAGAATTACTTTGAAGGAAAACGGTTTTGTCTTCTTTACAAGGCGAGTGTGCAGAAGTTTTCTCAGCAGAATTTGCTTCGGAAATGTCAGGATCAAGGTCCTACCATGATAGTGGTTTATAGTGGAAAGTGTGTTGTTGGCATGTACCTGCATGAAGGCTTCCAGGAAAAAGAAGTTTCTATCACCCTTTTTGCACTCCAAGAGACCGGATTGTCACGATTAGCAAAAATCCCAGTTTTGCCAAATTCATTGTTCTGTTATAGAAACAGTTCTGATTTCTTTATACTCTTAGAGGAGAAAACTGTGACCATAGATTCAGCAATCCGTAAAAAGCTCCGACTGCCTTCTAGCCATGATGTCTCATCTATTCAGGAGTGTGAAGCTTTTCGATGTGATGGTAAGTTTGTTCAGATAAACCTACGGAAGCTCTCCCCTACCTGTTTGTTGACATATGCCATGTGACATGTTAGATGACATATCCCTGTAGAAAAGACATGTTTGAACCCAGGCTCTCAAATCTGAAGAGATGACCCACAGAGATGACCTGGCCAGAAATTGCTAAAATTCTATCATGAAATGGGACTACTTAACTATGTATAGACTCTCTAGGACTTAGTTGTCTTGGGTAATGACATTTGCAGCCTTCACTATGACTTCTTTCTCGTTTTGCCTGTAGTCATTAGTTGCTTTTTATTTTTTAATGAGTTTGGCTATGTTAGATTCCTCATAATTCTGTGATTACATAGAGTTAGCTTTCCTTAATTAGGTCAGGAGGTTATTAGATCATTTCAATTTAAGAGAATCAACTACATCATTAATTTGTCCTTGTCTAAGGTTTTATAGTTTATATTAGTAGTTTTACTAATTATTCCTGTTTTGGTTGTTGTTGCTTTTGGTTTCTTTTGAGACAGTTTCTCTGTGTAGCCATGGCTTCCTGGAACTTGCTTTGTAGATCAGACTGGCCTCAAACTCACAGATACCCTTCTGCCTCAGTCTCTGAAGTGCTGGCATTAAAGGTGTGCTCCAACACTGCCTGACTCTTTTATGTTCTTAAGAGATCCTAAGTTTTTGTTTCTGTTTTCAAACATCCCTTATTTCCTATCATGATAAAGCCCTGTTTTATCACAAAGTTGCTGTAAGGTTTTCACACAGTTGATTTAACATAACTATAGTTTTACCTTTCCTCTCAGACACAGGAGGTATTTCAGAGAGTGCTTTTATATAAACTCAGAAGTTTGCTTTTATTTTTGAACATGATTCTTATTTCAAGCTTAATTATATTTTGGTCACTGAATGAAATCTTTATAATGTATGGTTTTGGTAACTTAATGGTATTTGCTTGGTTGTCCTACATGTGGCCCCATAGTGAGAATTACTTAGAGATCTGATAACATTGCTAAACTAATGGTTTCTTGGAGTGATTAGACATTATTTTTTTATCTCCTTTTGTTTTCTCTTTTGAGCCATGAATGCATCAGTTGAATAGAAGTTCCTATTGATAGCTTGGACAAACATTTGTGCATGTTTTGAAAATTAGAAAAATTGAAAGATGCACACTGCAGCTTTCAAACCTAATGCTACATTTGGGGAAAATGTCATTTGATGTTAGTCTTACCGTGGTTTCTCCATACTTCCATGTTCTGCTTCTCTAATTCAGAAGACTCTCCCAATTCCAATCCTAATTTCTGTTAGAGCGAAGCTGGAAGACCACAGAGCTGCTGGGAGCACTCCTCTGCAGGCTCCTCCTGAGCTCCTCCTCTGCAGGCTCCTCCTGAGCTCCTCTGCAGGCTCTTCTGAGCTCCTCTGTCTCCAAAGAGACAATGGGAATGAGACTCATCCAGAGTTTTCTCCCCTTACCTTTTCCTGTGAAAAGACTACTTATAGCTTTGTCCCTAGTGAGTTTACTCACATTCATTTGACCAGCCAATTTAAGAATTTGTGATCTATATAATCTCTATTATTTGTTATTTCCCTTAGAGTTATTGGATGAAAGAACGACAACAGGAATTGCTGTGTAAGTCAATGTGTTTAAATTATTGTTAACCATTCACTTTACATCCAGATCACCGTCTCTCCTCCTACAGTTCTTTCTCCCACGCTCCCTCCCGTTCTCTGAGAGGGGGGAGGCCTCCTTCAGTACCCCCCACTCTAGCACATCAAGTCTTTGTAGAGCTAGGAGCATCCTCTCCCTCTGAGGCCAGACTGGCAGCCCAGCTGGAAGAATGTATTCTGTAGACAAGCAACAGGTTTAGGCATAGCCCTCCTCCAGTTGTCCGGTGCCCACATGATGACTGAGCTGCACGTCTGCTACATATAGGTAGGAAGGCCTAGGTCCAGCTCATGCATTCTCCGCGGTTGGTGGTTCAGTCTCTGAGAACCCCAAAAGGTCCAGATTAGTTGACTCTGTCGTCTTCCTGTGGAATTCCCGTCTTCTCTGAGGCCCTCAATCCTATACCCAACTCCTTCCATAAGAGTCCCCAAGCTCCATCCACTGTTTGACTGTGGGATCTCTGCATCTGCATCAGTCAGCTGCTGGATTGAGCTTCTCAGAGGACAGCCGTGCTAGGCTCCTGACTGTAAGCATAACAGAGTATCGTTAATAGGGTCAGGGATTGGTGCTTGCCCATTGGATGGGTCTCTGGTTGGGCCAGTTACTGCTTAGTCATTCCCTCAGTCTCTATTCTATCCCTAGTTCCTGCATTTCTTACAGATAAGATAAATCTTGAGTCAAAAGTTTTGTGGGTTGATTGATGTCCCTTTTGGTTTTTATTGTTTTATTACTCTACTACCTTTTTATTATGACGAAGCATGCCATCAAAATTGATGGCACAAATTATTACAGTTAATATGTAGGCCATCAATGAATAACCAGGACCCATGTCTATAATTTGTTAGACAAATTGGTCCTAGTAATGTTAAAAGAGCAGTCAGTGGGAGGGGACTATTTTTTAATGTTTTTCACTTGAGGGAAATTGCTGCTGCCTATGTGTTTGTGTTTTTTAGAATTCTTACAGTAAGGTTTTTACTTTAGGATGTGCTGAGAATTATTATCAGGCTGAGAACATCTATTAATGAGAGCATGTTAGAAATGGCCTATGTCTATAAACTTCAAATATATATTACATAATGACCTTTAAAGTTTATCATTATTAATCTTCACATTTGGCAAGGCTGATATCTGTTACTGAATTTACAGTGTGATGTCATATAAGTGAACAGCTTTATGACTGATTAGCATTGTTCACATTTCTTTTACAGTCTGACTTAAAGGGCCGTGTATTAGCTATGTTTCAGTTGTTATAACAAAATGCCACAACCAAAAGCAACTTAAGGAAGAAAGGATTTATTTTAGCTTAGGGATAGTAGGGAAGATATGGTAACAGTCACAGAAAGTGTGGCAGCAGGCTAAAGGAAAGCGGCAGGTTACCCTTTCATCTACAAACCGGAAACAGAGAGAAAAGACAGGAAGTGGCCAAGGTTACAAACACGCAAAGCTGGCCTTCGCTGATGTTCTCTTCCAGCAAGGTTTCACCTCCTAAAGGTTCTGTAATCTTTCCAAATACCAACACCAACTGAAGAAAGTGTCCAGTTCCCTAAGCCTATGAGGGACACTCTCATTCAAACCACCACATTCACTGGGCTTGTGTGCACACGGAAGAGGGCAAGCCGCTAATTAGAAACGCTATAAGGAAGAGAAGCAACTTATTAGAAGATGCATGGTGAGATCGTGTGAGCTGGTCAGTCAGTTCTTAACGTTAGTTATGTTTGAACAGGTTACACAGTAATTTACTGCATGCCCTGAGAAACTACAAGCCATACGGAGACCTGATTCACCAAACACGAATTCTGCTGCTGGGTCCTATTGGAGCTGGGAAGTCTAGCTTTGTTAACTCTGTCAAGTCTGTGTTCAGGGGCAGCATCACACACCAGGCCTTGGTGGGCTGTGACGAAAATGGAATATCTGACAAGGTACGCATGTTTTAGCCTACCCAGACTTCTCTGGTTCAAGTGAACTGTATGGGGAACTATTTTGCCAATCAATCTTATGTACACTTTATTTAAATTTATAGCAAAAAGAAATGCTGTTTTCACTTTGTTGTCCTTCACTTTTCAGTACAGGACGTATTCCATCATGTCCAAGGATGACAGTGGCCCCCTGCCATTTGTTCTTTGTGACTCACTGGGGCTGGATGAGGATGCAGGCTTGCACACAGATGATGTACGTCACATCTTAAACGGCCACACACCTGACAGATATCAGGTAAGATTCGACTGATATTTTTTTAAAAAAATGAATTTATTTTTAAAATGTTTGTTTTTCCCACCATCTACCTCATACTCTGGCCTAACAATGCCGCTCGAGCATGTTAAGCTGTACCTGTTCAGTTTCCTTTGTTCCTTTTCAATAGAAAATTCACTAAGAATTTTAAATATCCAGAGGATTCTTCTGTTACACCTATCATAACAGCCATCTAGTGTTGTGCTGTTGGGCACTGTTTTTTTTTTTTTTTTTGGTGAAACAGACATCCATCTCTATGAATTGGATATCTTTCTTCTTCTTCTTCTTCTTCTTCTTCTTCTTCTTCTTCTTCTTCTTCCTTTTGCCAGCAGGAAATCTGAAGGCAGAAACTTGGGAATGTGAGAGCTTTCGTGGGGTTATTAAATTCAGAAGTTTCCCTTTTTTTGAGCACTGCAGCCTAAAACACTGTGGTAGTCAAGGTTGCTATCACTGTAACAAAACACCTAGACCAAAAAGCAAGTCGGGAAGAAGAGGGTTTATTCAGCTTATGTTTCCTCACCACAGTTCATTGTCAAAAGAATTCAGGACAAAACTCAGGCAGGACAGGAACCTGGAGGCAGGAGCTGACACAGAGGCCATGGAGGGGTGCTGCTTACTGGCTTGCTCCTCCTGACTTGCTCAGCCTACTTTCTTATAGAACTCAGGGCCAACAGCATAAAGCACCATCCATAATGGGCTGGGCCTTCCCTCATCAGTCACTAAGAAATACCACACAGGCTTACCTGCAGCCAGATCTTACAGAGGCACTTTCTCAATTGAGGTTCCCTCCTCTCCGATGACTCTAGCCTGTGTTGTTAACAAAACCTAGCCAGCACAGGCATTAGGGACTGAATGTTTTCTCCCCTACCCCCAAGATTTCATATGTTGAAGCCTTAGACATCAATTTGATAGCATCAATAGGTAGAGGCTTTGGGGAATAGTCATGTCTTGTAGATGGAGACCTTAAGGATAGAGTTGGTGCCCTTCTCAGCTGATCCTTTTTTTGCCATATGAGGGGACAGGCTAAAGATGAACCTCTGAATGACCATCAGCAGACATAAACTTTTCTGGTGCTTTGATTCTAGAATCTATGTGAGAAATTGATTTTTCTTTTTATGTCATGCAATGTACAACCTTACCTAACTAAGTAGGTGTGTCTCCTTCATCTCTATACTTCTCAGCCTATGCTGACCGAAGCAGGGAAGATAAAGGGGAAGTCAAAGAGTTGTTTTAGTTTCTGGTTGGCTTTAAATTTCTAGTCATCACCACGCACCTTTAGATAACAAAGTAATCCTTAATCTTGAACAAAGTGAATAGCCCATTGTAGCCAAGTGAGTAGCCCACTGTGGGATCTGATGCCCTCTGGGTCTTTCACTGATGTCTTTGTAATCCTTTGTACAGGATGATTAAAATGCATGGGAGTCACATTTTGCATCCTTTAGGTTTTTTCTATTGGCATACTTATCTATTCCTTTATGATATCTCTTTAATTACCTATTGTTTAATTATTTTTATTACTGCAGGAATAAATCATTTCTTGATATACTCTATTATATCCAACTCTCTTGCTTTTCTTTACAGTTTTTTTTAAAAAGGATTTATTTATTCACTTTATGCATGCGAGTACACTGTAGCTGTCTTCAGACACAGCAGAAGAGGGCATCAGATCCCATTACCTGAGCCACCACGTAGTTGCTGATATTGAACTCAGGACTTCTGGAAGAGAAGTCAGTGCTCTTAACTACTGAGCCATCTCTCCAGCCCAGTCTAGACAGTTTTTATACATACTTTTGAAAGCAAGCTCTTGTGATTGATTTATTGTTGTTTTGAGGGAAATTTTATGAATACTTCATGGCTTAATTTAATTTGTGCATTATTCAGAAAGACTGTTATAACTTTTGATCTTGGAATTTGTCTTATTTCTTAATATAGAAATGGCATGTAGACACGCATGTTTAAAGTCTGTTTTTTATTATAGAACATTTAAAATTTATATAAAAGTAGACAAAAAAGATTAATGAATTCCTATGTACTCAGCTTTAGAATGAGCTTCAGAATTTGTGAATCATACAGAATCTTATTTAATCTGTATTTGTCATCTTCTCTTCTCCTGTATCATTTTGAAGCAAATCAGAGAAACCATGACTGTGGTACTTGTCACCCATGTTGAGTGCCGGCTATGGTATGAGTTTGGGGGACCAGCTGTGGTTCTGGGTCCTCTGCTTCTTCCCTCTCAGGTGTCCAGATCCTGCTGCATAGAAGACTGGAACAGCTCTTTTAGACAAAGGCCTACTCTGATGGTCTTCAGTGAAACAGCCTGAGCACTTACCTTTATAGGGGTGGGCTTGTATGAATTTATTTTATTTGAGGTGGAAAAGGGCTATATGCAAACCTTGGAGAGTGGGAAGTAGGTTTCATGGCAAAGGAAAATCATTGTCTAGAGTTTAAAGTATTGCAAATGCCTCATTTGTATGGAGAGGCATTCCAGGAATCCCAGGTACTTGCTGGGTGGGTTCTTATTAAGGGGGTTTGAGGAAGCTGAACCTGAAGTCTGCCAAGGACTAATTGACCTTCCTGAGGTAGAAGGTGTGGGCAGTCAGGATCCCCAGTCAAGGTCAGGAAAGGGAAAGCCTTTCTGGTAAAGGGAGTCCTCCATTTTTTTTTTTTTTTTTAACTGAGCTCAGAGGAGCTATCTGGTCATGATAAACTGTTACCTTAATAAGCAAGTTTTCCCTACACATAATAGTTTAGGTGGGTATCTTTTTTATAATCCAAAGAAATACATGTTAATATAGCTTTTTTGAATATAGCTATAATAACCATAACATGGTTACTTTTGTTTTAATATTGAAATTTCTAACTTTTCTATTATAGCACATTTAACCGCTCATTTTTGAAAACTAAATCTATGCAAAATCCTTTAGCCTATATACTCTGCTTTTCCTTGCAATTTGACTATATAAAAGATAGATCTCCTCTCTCTCTCTCTCTCTCTCTCTCTCTCTCTCTCTCTCTCTCTCTCCCTCTCTCTCCCCCTCTTGTGTATATATGTGTGTGTGTGCGAGAGAGAGAGACAGACAGACAGAAAGAGACAGAGAGAGACAGAGAGACGGAGAGACAGAGAGAGACAGAGAGCTAGCTCACATGTAAGTGATAAGGTCAGAGGACATGTTGGGGAGGGTTGATTCTCTTCTTCCGCCATGTTCTTTCTGGGGACTGAACTCAGGTCATCAGGCTTATTGGCACACACTTCCATCTGCTGAGCCACTGCACGGGCACTCCAGCTTGTCTTTTTAAGAAATTGGAATGATTGTTTCCTAGGTCTTTTTATAACATGGACTCTGTTTGCATCCTTAAGTGTTATTTTACATGGCTCTCTGCTTTCCACAGAACAAAAAATAGTTAATTGATTTCAGAGAAATATTACCAAGTGGATTCTACTTCATAGGTGGTGTACCATTTGCAGGTACCTAATGTGGGGTCTTCCTGATTTCATTAGTGTTCAGTGTGGAAATTGTTTATTTATTAGAGTGAACATAGTGATGTTCTCTTTCCATAATTCTTCCTCATGTCCCTATGGAGAGAAATTCTCCCATGTCCACTATCTGATTTCATAGCGGTACACACAAATACAAAGGAAGAGAAGAATACAAAAACGAACTTGATTTTTTTAGTCTGCTTTATAAACTTTTGAAAATAATAAGTTCTTTTTTGAATACTTGCCATCAATTACCAGTTGTTAATTTATTATCATTGTGAATTCAGTATAAACTGACTATATTTGATGCATTTTGATACATTGTAGTTTTTCCATTTTCCAATCCTAGGACCAATAGGGACCTTACAAATTAAATCCCAGGTCCCTTGACAGAGATGCAAGTCTTTCTGTGTTTCTTGCTCTGTGGTGTACTGGTACTCCTGTCACATCTTGTATGTTTCCTATTCTGCACTGTGAATTACCCCATCACCTGCACTGTGAATTACTCCATCAAATCTTATGTGGTTCCTCTCCTGCACTGTGAATCAGTTGTTTCTTCACAAAGCCTTGTCTTGTAGCATTAGAAAAGTTGTTGCTATTTTGTTTGTCAATTTTTTGCACTTTTCAGGGAAACATAAATTTTTCTGATAAGCTATCTTATAAATTCACAAATATATATTAAAATCCTAGAGTTGAGAATTTTAATTGAATATTTTGTAAGTATATTTTACTGACATCCTTCTAATTTGAAAATTCTTATTCTCACACAGTAGAGTTGATAGAATATTGTATCAACTCATTTCTTCATTTTACACAGTAATCTCAGAACAGACTCCAATATTAGTGCAAGCAATATATGTTTATTTTAATATAAACATATTTAATATTACTTAGTAAAGTAACAATCAAATCTGGATATAATGTAACAATTCTAGAAGACTTTTATACCATGTTGGGCAGGCATTATATAAGGATGGAGAAGACATGCTAATTATGCTGTGTTTTGCTGTCAGCCAGAAACAACTTAACTTTGTACTTATTCCATCTAAGTACCATATTTAATTTGATTTATGGATTTATCAGTTAATGAATTGATTTTCTTTCTCTGTTGATCCAAACAAATCCCTTTGTTTTTCCTTTAAGAAATCATAACAAGTTTATGACTTTCTTCCCCTTTGCAACATCAAATAAAATATATACATCGTTGTATTTCCTTCCATTTTAGGGAAATGGTAGTGTCCTATGACTTATTGATGTACTGTGCTTTTGTTGTGTGAATAGGCCTACAGTCAAGATTCTGTGTGGATACTGTGTTGTCTTTATGCCATTATCTCTGTGAGACACACCCAGGCAGAGCAATTGTTAGCTCATGTCATGGCACTTTTGAATCATGCAACATTCTTCCTCTTAATGCACTGTGTGATGACTCCGATTTCTTCTCTGGATGCTCTGACTTCTGTTTTCATATACATGGTTCCTTTTATTTAAAGCACATCCAGCCACAGTCTTATTCACTTTCTTGAGAACTTTATTGCATTATGGCCCCTATATCATGTATCCCTTGATCAGAGATGCTTTATCAGACTGTGTAAAAGAGCCATACCTACTTGTGCAATTACTTTCTTGTCCATCTTATGGTTAGCCCCTTAATATCAGGGATCTGTGCATTTTGTTCAAGTGCATAGAACTGGAGTATCATTTATAAACAAACGCACCGTGACTTCCATCTTCTTATATACTTTACAGTTCGATACCATGAAACCAATCACATCAAACCATCCGAAATATATCCATGACCCAGTGCTGAAGGACAGAATTCATTGTGTGGTGTTTGTGTTTGATATTAATTCTTTTGAACTGCTCTCTTGTGAGCTGGTGGCAAAGATCAAGCAAATTCGAAGAGACCTGATAAAACATGGTGAGTGTTATTTCATTTTGCTGCTCAAGGTAACCGACCGGCCTTTATAGTAAAATTTTGGGGAGTGAGATGAAGGATTACAGTGCTTGCAAATGGGAGTCTTTCTGGATCATCACCATGGTTACATCCAGTTGAGCTCTCAACAGCTGTATGATCACACACATATGACTTAACCTTAATTTCTCTCAACACCTTAAAATGATGTAATGATAGGACCTCCATCTGAATATTTTGATAGTAAATATTACACAAGGTGAAGAATAACCACCCTCATTCATACACTGCCTTCATACTTTGTCATGTAGTTTTTGACTAGGTGTTATATCTTTTCTTTTGGACCTTAAAGTATTAAAATATAGATAGCAAATAGCTTAGAAAAAAAAGTCAGCATATAAGATGACTAGTAGAGAAAGGCATCAGGAAGGCAGAGGGGAACACAAGCCGGTAGTTCTGGTGCCAATTCTGGATTTTCTTGGTTTTATGCATTAGCGTTGGAGAGAGTTCATCACAAATTTGACTAAGAAGCAAGGAATGCTTGACTTATCTGCTCACTGAAATTAAAAGGTTTAAAAACTTGGACAAGGACTTTTTTGTCAACATCATGAAATGGGAGTAGCTTATTCATGAGGAATGATGGTTTCTCTCACTTTTGGAGAAGTCCCATATTCTGTAGGTTTTTCCAGTCTCTATTAAGAGAACAGATTTAGGATTGAATAGTAATTGGCCATAATATGGGGTAAATTTTGTTTTTTCCAAAAAGTGGTCTCTAGTGAAGCTTTATTTCTTAGCTTAGAATGAAGGGGGCACTGCATGCAAAGGAAACTGCAGTGTATGGCGTGTGTAGGTGTGAAATGGAGGGGGCATTGGAGGTAGAAACCTCCCTAAATCTAAAGTTGCCCCATTACCTGCTGGCAGCAAACCTGTTGACTTACTAACTTAAAAATGTTGTTGATGTCTGTAAGGATGAAATCCTATACATCTCTTCAACGCAGGTATTCTGCATTTGGCTTTGCTTACACACGTGGATAGCCTGGATTGGATTACAAAAGGAGACCTGATAGATATATACAACTGCAGTCCTGTGAAGTCCAAGGTGATACATAAACAGTTCTTTGAGGAATGTGAATATACACAATATTGAACCCCATATAAAGAACAATAAATATACTAAATTGGAGAAGAAGTGAAATAATTGCTAAAATAGTTAGGACACACTTCCCATGTTTAAAATATTAAATAACCATAAACTAAACCTTGTGTTGAACTTAATGTTTAATTACATTTGCTGCAATCTAATTTAATTCAACAAATTTTCATTGATTTATTTATGATCAAACCAATATTATAGCCTCTAGTCTGATATACGGATAATGAATATAATTATTGTACTAAAAGTCTTATAGTTTTATAAACAGAGGTGAGGGTAAAGAAAACCACACAAAGGAATGGGACACGATTACATATGATAAGTACCATGTAAGAAATGGGGAAGGTAGTGTGTTCTGATGGTTTGAAGGAGAAAAAAAAAGGCACAGGGAATGATTTTCATTGCAAGGTGATACTGAGAGATAGTGTCTAGTAAGAGAAAAGACAAAGGAAGAAAGTGATTCAGGCAAGAGAAATATAAATTAATGCATTAAAGGGCGAAAAGGCAGCATGTCTGAGATACATGCTCAGTGTAGTGGACAGCTAGATATTTGAAGTAGACAGAAAGGCAGAATGATGACAGTTTGTTTTGTGATCTTTACATCTTAGAGAATCAGAGACATTAGAAACTTGGCATATATTCAACCTTAAGATTTCCATAAATTCTGTAGAATAGACTGGAGGCAAAATGTTGCAGGTTGGAAAATGAGTTGAGCATGTCAAGACAGGCCATACTTATGCACCACTATATATGTGGTGGAGTTCTCTTATTGAATCATGCTACCAATCCGAGGAGGTAGGTGCAAATAACATTGTGTGGCAGATGAGGAGACAATATGAACTAGAAGCAAGGCTTTGCCAATGCTTATTAATAGTGCTAAGAAGTGACAGTGCTCTGTTGGGAGCCTAGGTGATCTATGTTCAGGAAGAGCTAATCTAAACAAGAATTAAACATTAAACTGATCTAATAAAATTGGTTTATTCTGGGCATGCCTTGGAAAGGAAATTGAAATTTCTAGACACTATCCCAGGCATGTTCAGATTGCTTCAGTTTAATAGGAATCCTGTAGATCAGGAGTCACCCTTCATTTTGTTTGCTTTGAATTGCTGTCTTCCTCATGTTTCCAGCTTCATACCCTACACAAGTGCAAACACTAGGATCATTTGACCTCTTGTTCCCTGCTCATGCCAAGATTTCTGTTCACTCTGACACCAGCACTCATTACTGGTCCTCATGTTACTGACCTTACTCTCCTCCTCCTCTCTCTTGGTAACGCTTCCTCAATCATGCTCCGAGGAATCCCACTCCTTTCTTTATCTTTCTATCTTTTCCTCTCCTTCCTCTCCCTCTTCTTTCTTCCTCTTTGCCTCCAGTTTTGCTTTCCTTACCATCCCATTACATTTCTTTTTGTAAGAGTTCTCATTTTTCTCACTTTTTCCCAGCATATTTTGATCATGATTTCCCTTCCAGTTCATCCTAGTTACTCCCTACCTCCATACCCACTCAGATTTATGTTCTTTTTTGTTCAAAAAATAAAAATAAAATAAGGAATCACAAAAAAAACAAACCAAATGTAGCAAATAATGATGATGACAATGCATTAAAAGCTCCACAAAACAAACAAACAAACAAACAAACAAGCAAGTAAAAGATCAGTAAGACGAAAAAAGCCAACACAAAATAAAAGAAAACCCAAACAAATAGATGACAAAATAAAAAACCAATGAAGTTCATTTTCTGTTGGCCAGATGTTCCTGGGCATGGGCCCACCCTATGAGGTTGATAAACCCAGTGACACTCCATTGGAGAAAACTGAGTTTTGGTTCTGCCAGTCGACATCAGTTCCAGATAGCTCCTTAGGTGTGAGATCCTATGTTCACTTCTCTCTCTCTCGGTGCTATTATTCTTTCTGGATTGAATCTGTGTAGACCTTATGCACTCTGCCACATTCTCTGTGAGGTAATATGTGTGTCAATGTCATGTGGTGTCTGGAAGACACTTAATTATTCCAGTCATCTATCACTTCTCTCTCTTACAATCTTTCTGTCTCCTCTTCTGCATAGATTGATCCCTGAGTCTTGAGGGGAAGAGTCTGATGAAAACATTCCATTTAGGGCTGAGTGCTCTGAAGTCCCTCATTCTCTGTACATTGTATAGTTTTGTTTCTCTGTGTTAATTCTCATCTACTGTAACAAGAAGCTTCTCTGATGTGGGTTGAGTAAGGCACTGTTCTACTGGTCTAACAGAATATCATTAGGAGTCATTTTATTGCTTTGTTCCTTTAGCACAATAATAGGATGTGGTTTTCTCCTAGGCCGACGACTTATCTAGTCTCAGGCTCTTGGCCACTTTAGTAGTACGAAGGATGATTTCCTTCTCATGGAGTATACCACAAATCCAAGTCAAAAGTGGTCGGTTACTCCCATAACATTTGTGCCACTACTACGCCTGTGTATCTTGCTGGAAGAAAAGGTCACTTTTGTAGCTCACAAGGATTGTAGTTGAAAGATTAGATAACTGCTTTCTCCGCCAGTTGTATACAGAGTAACTTCTAGCACCATGAATGCTAGTCTATAGGTATGAATATTTTCGTTAGACACCAGATCAACTTCTCTGTGTTCCATGATATAAGTAAGTGTCTTAATCAATAAGGCATTGCCCTCAAGTTGTGGAGAGAAACTAATAGTTTGGCAATAGCCTGTGATATTTTTTCTGTGGGGAAGGCTGTGACTCTACTGGCCAATGATACAAAAAGATGTAACTGATTTCTGGCATGGGATGTTTAACTTGGCGTAAGATGTCTAGTTGGGGCATTGTCTCCACTATTACTGACTCCATTTATATTACTTTCATATTATGTATATAATTTAGGAATCTTAGACCTACTAATTTTATACCTTAGTAGGGCTAAGATTTCTAAATCTTTCCATATTGTTTGTAGTTTGCCTTTAAATTGTCCTTCCCCATAATCCCTCTTTATCCCTTTTCTCCCGTCCCCCTCTCTATGTATCCTTCCTATTCTAGTTTCCCCTTTATCCCTCCATGACTCTATTCTAGATTTCTCATTCCTTGGGAGATTTCCTCCTCTACCTTTTATTCCTTTACTAAGTACATAATCTATGTGGTTATTCAGATTGCATCACACATATCAAAACCTTAAAGGTAACATGTACATACAGGAGAAACACACAATACTTGTCTTTTAGGATTTGAATTACTGCACTCATGATTTTTTTCTATGTCCATCTATTTAGCTGTAGATTTCATAATTTCATTTTCTTAACAGCTGAATATTATTCCATTGCACAAATGTATCACATTTTTATTACCCATTCATCATTTGATGGGCATGTAGGCTCTTTCTAATTTCTGGTTATTATGAGTAGAGTAGCAATGAACATGAGTAAGAAAATATCTCTAGTAGAATGTGGAGTCCTTTGGATATTTTCCTGAGAGTGGCATAGCTGGAATTTGAGGTAGATCCATTCCAGCTTCCTGAGGAACCACCATACTAATCTCTATAGTGGTTGTACCAGTTTGTTCCCTTACCACGAGTGAACAAGTGATCCCTTTCCCCACATCCTTGCCAGCATGAGCTGTCATTTGTTTTACTGCGCTTGTTCATTATGACTGGGGTAAGATGGAGTTTCAAAGTAGTCTTCATGTGCATATCCCTAGTGGATAAAGATGTTGGACATTTCTTGAAGCTCTTCCAAGTCACTAGTGTTTCATCTATTGAGAAATCTGTTTAGTTCTGTACCCCATTTTTAATTGTTTTTTTTTTTTTGATGCCGAGATTTGTTTCTGTTTTTCATTGGAGATTATATATATTAGATACCAACCCTCAATCAGATGTATAATTGTAAAAAGATTTTTTCCTCTTCTGCAGGCTGCTAGTTTGCCCAAATGATGGTGTCCTTTGTCATAAAAAAGCTTTTTAATTCCTGAGGTCCCATTTATTAGTTTTATTTGTCTTTGATTCTGTGCCAATGTATTCTGCTTAGAAAGTCTTTTCCTGTGCCATGAATTTAAGGCTAGGCCCCATCTCCTCTTCTATCAGATTCGGTGTACGTGGTCTTCAACTGATGAACAAAACTCAGTTTGGAGTTGTTCTGTGCAGAGTGGTAAATATGGATCTATTTTTTTATTCTTCTACATGCAGCCACCTGGTTTGATCAGTCCCACTTGTTGAAGATGCTGTCTTTTTTTTCTCAGTGTGCATTTCTGACTTCTTTAGGAATAACCAGCTGTCCATAGCTGTGTGGATTTATGTCTAGGTCTTCAGTGTGATCCCACGGATCGATGTGTCTGTTTTTATGCCAATACCATGCTGATTCTGTTACTGTAGCCTGGTAATACAACTTCAGATCTGGGATGGTGCTATCTGTATCTCCTATTTTTCAGCATTGTTTTTGTGATCTTGTTTTGCTTTTTTAGGTGTGTGTACTTCCACATGAGGTTAGATATGCTTTCCAATTTCTGTGAACAGTTATTTTGGAATTTTGCTGGGGACTGCATTGAATTTGCAGTTTGGTTTTGGTGTGATGGCCATTATCACACTATCAGTCAGAGCATGTTATTTGTTTTTAATTCATGCTGAATATATTAATGCATTTTAAATAAAATCAGTGATATTGGAACTTGGTATAAAATTCTTCAAGAAAATATTGCAGAGGATCTGACCTTTGATTTTTAAAAATATAGAAAAATGATCTCCAATCTCTTAGTTTTTATTACTTCTCATGCTTTATATTGGCATTAGAATTTTTATTGTGTTGAGACAACTGAGAGGTTGTGTGTACGTGTCTGTATTGGGGTGCATGTGTGTTCACACTCCTATGTGTATAATTGCATATGTGTAAGGAAACCCCAATTCAATGTTAGGTGTCTTCTCAATTGATCTCTATCTCACTTTTTGAGACAAAGTCTCTCACCAAACTTGGAACATATTTACCTGGCTGGAGTGGTAGATCGGTTAGCCCCTGGGCCCTTCTGTCTCTTCCTTAACACCAATATGTTTAATCTGTGTTGTCACTGTCTGTCAAACTCTGGTCCTCAGTTTGACACAGCTCTGGGTTTCCAATTTTGTATTTCAGCTGGAAAGATTCCATAGAATCTTTGGTTTTGCCTTATCTGACATCTTGGTGGTGAGTAATTATGTCTCAGAATGGCAGCTGGACCCAGTGAAAGACAAGCTGATCCTCTCGGCACTGAAAGAGATCCTGTATACTGCAAATGAATTCTTAGAGGATTTGCCTTTGAATAAATACATAGACTGATGGTCTCGGAGCTTGAAGGTATCATCAGCTTGGCTAACTCTTCTGTGGGTCTGTTGATTACATGCTAGGTCTGTTTCTTTAGGCTGTTAGCATGTGAGTGGCCCTGGTCTTTAACCCACTGGCTGAATGTATTTTTCTCTGTACATTCTTTCGTAACTTCTTCTTCAATCTGTTTTGGAAGATCTACATAACTTCACTCTTGTTTTTTTAAAAAAATTATGAAATTATCTACATCCTCTGGTCTTTTATTTTAAACTGGGATGCTTTGCTTGAGACCTAGAACTGGATTGGATCAATACTGTCTCTCATCAGATATGATCTTATGGGATCCATCCCTTCCTTAGGACCAAATACATCTGATGTAATATGTACATACATACATACATATGTACATACATACAATATATGATGCATATATTATGCATATAATATACAGTATAAATTCATATACATAAATTTCTATAATTACCTAAATATCTAGAAATCAAAAATGAGGAAAATATTGTTTTTTGAGATTGGGCTAACTTGCTTAATAGATTATTTTTAGTTGCATACTACTTGGAAAAAACCTAACTTTTTACTTTGTAGCTGAAAGAAGTTCCATTGTGTGTAGACAGCATATTTTCTGTATTCATTCCTTCCTCATCGTACACCTAGTTAGTGTCCATTCTTAGCTATTGTAAATAGTGCTATATACACAAATGTGAAAGTATTTTGTGATACTTTTAGCTTCACACTTGTCTCCCCACCAGCCTCATTTATTTCTGCTTCATTTAGTGTGGTTTCTCTAGGTAAATATTTATCAATTCCAATTATAGACTCATTTGTCTTTAAGTGTGTTCTATTATCAAACTGTGCATATGCTACACTGTTACCATTAGAGATGAAATGTTTTGATTTACTTTGTTCAAAACTTATTTCATCCGGTTAGAGTACTATATTCTTTCTGTTCATTTGCTGCTAATTCTGAAAGTACTGGGGAGGTCTCCTCCTGTTAGCTTGCAGTCTAACTCTGTGTCCTGCATTTTGCTAGTTCTCTTTCTTAAGGTGTGCAGGGTTCTAGCCAGGATGAGCTTAGTTCTCTAGCAACTTTCTGTTTGCTTCTCACTAAAAACCCACTAAGAACATTTTGTTTCTCTTTTCTCAGGTATCAGAAGGAAACTGGTACAATGTTGCGGAAAGAAAAGAAAAGGAAAGAAAAGGAAAGAAAAGAAAAAGGAGAGACTTTGTCAACAATGAACTGATCAACAGAGTAATGAGAACTCAGGGAAAGAAGAAAGCACAAACACTGGAGGGCATTGTAACTGTGGGGGGGGGGGAACCACAAAAACAAGATTACCATAAGATAAAAGCAATCAACTATAAAAACCAATCACAACTCTATTGGATTTATATTCTGTACCTATGAAAAATAAAATAGTCAATTGTTTAAAACTCCAAATCTAACTAAAGTATGTGTCATTTATTTTCAAGTTCTACATTGTGGTTATGCGTTACAAGTGAGAGAACTCAACCTGAAAAACATAGATAAGAAGATGCCTATGTTAGTAGGATAGGAAAAAAAACAGCAAAATGATTCCCAATGATATTCTGATATATTCATAGATCAGTACCTAGCCCAATAGCCAACAGAGAGGCTTCCTTCAGCAGCTGATGAGAGTGATGCAGAGGCCAGCAGCAAACATTAGATGGAGTGGACATTGGAGATCTCCACTGGGTCCTTCTCCTTGGAGCCTCAGGAACCTGGCAGAAGAAGAGGAAGATGAATTGTAGAAGACAGAGGGTTTGGAGACCCAAGGTTCACAGAATTAACTAAGCTGGGCTCATTGAGCCTCAAAGAGACTGAGATGGCAATCCTGGAGCCTGTGTGGGTCTGTGTAAGGTCCTCTGCACACACATCATAGTTGTCAGCTTGGTATCTTTGTGGGACTCCTCACTGGTTACAGGAGACGCTAGGTGAGACCCCTTATCTCCCATTGCTATGAGTCCTCAGTGGGATCCCCTTCACAGATTCCAGGAAGTTTCCACTGCACTAGGTTTCCACACCAATCCCCAAATGTTCCCTAGTTCCCCATGTCTCTCCCACACTCTCTCACACCACTCCATCTTTCCTCCACCTAATCCCCCTCTGTCTCCACCTGTCCTCAGTCTGCCTGTAAAATCTATTTTTTCTTTCCAGAGAGATCCATGTGTCCCCTTAGACTTCCCCTCTTTACCTAACCTCAACGGTTCTATGGATTCTAGCTTGACTATCATTTACTTAATGGCTAATATCCACTTATGAGCGAATACGTAACATGTTTGTCTTTCTGGGTCTTGGTTACCTCATTCAGGGTGATTTTTTAAAATTATATCCATTTGCCTGCAAAGTTCATGCTGTAATTTTTTTTAACAGCTGAGTAATTCTCCTTTGTGTAAATATACCACATTTTCTTTATCTATTCCCTTGTTGAGGGACATCTAGCTTGTTTCCAGTTTCTGGCTATTATGAATAGAAAAACATTTTTGAATGTGTCCTTGTGGTAGGATGGAGTGTCCTCTGGGTGTATGACCCAGAGTGGCATAGCTGCTTGTTGAGGTAGATTGATTTCCAAGTTTCTGAGAAACCATCATATTGATTTCCATAGTGGTTATACGCCTTTGCACTCCCGCCATCAATGGAGGAGTACATGTTTCTCTTGCTCCACATTCTCACCACCATTTTGTAGGCTGCAGTTTTATCGTTTTAATAGTGTCCTTTACCTTATGGAAGCTTTTAAGTTTCATGAGGTCCAATTTATAAATTGTTGATCTTAGTGCCTGTGTTATTGATGTCCTGTTCAGAAAGCCATCTCCTGCACCATTGTTGTTCAGGACTAGGATAGATAAAACAATCCTGAATAACCAAGGAACTGTTGAAGGTCCCACCATTCCTGATTTCAAGTTACACTACAGATACATACATATATTAATGTATATACATAAATACACGTATACACATATATACATATATATGTATATATGTACTACAGAGATGTATACAGTGAAACCTGCATGGAATTGGCATATCGATTGATGGAATAGATTTGAAGACACTGACATAAATCCACACACAAATGAACACAATTTTATTTTTATAAATAAGCCTGAAAACCACAGCGTCTCAACAAATGATGCTGGTCCAACTGGATGTCTGCATGTAGAAGGAGGCAAATAGATCCATATTTATTACCTGGCATAAAACTTAAGACCACGTGGATCAAAGACCTCAACATGAAACCATATACACTGAACCTGATAGAAGAGAAAGTGTGGGAATAGCCCTGAACAGCATTGGTGCAGTAAATGACTTTCTGAACAGGACATCTTTCACAATAAAAGTTCTGGAGAGATCAGAGATTCAAGGGACATACCTAAATATAAAATAATGCAGTTTATAGCAAACCTATAACCAACAATAAATTAGATGGAAAGAAACTCAAAGCAATTCCAGTAAAATCAAAAGCAAGAGAAATTTGTACACTCTCCTCATGTCTAATCAATATATAACATTTGAAGATTTAGCTAGAGCAGAATGACAACTAAAAAAGGTCAAGGGCATGCAGACTGGAAAGGAAGAAGTCTACGTGTTGCAGATGATTTAACAGTCTACATGAGTGACCCTAAAGATTTTAGCAGGGAACTCCTACAGCTGATACATACTTTCAGCAAAGTGGAGGGATACAAGATTAACTATAAAAAGTCAGTAGGCCTCCTATATACAAATGGCAAACATATTGAGAAAGATGTCAAGGAAACAACACCTTACACAGTAGCCTCAAACACTACAAAATGCACTGGGTTAACTTTAACCAAGCAAATGAAAGATTTTGTCAAAGGCCTTTTTCTTCATCTAATGAGATGATCATGTGGTTTTTTCTTCTTTCAGTTTGTTTATATTGTGGATTACGTTGATAAAATTTCATATATTAGGCTATCCGTAAATCTCTGGGATGACATCTACTTGATCGTGGTGGCTGATCTTTTTGAAGTGTTCTTGGTTGGATTCAGTGTTCACCTTGCAAGTATTTAATTGAGTATTTTTGCACTTATGTTCATAAGAGAAATTGGTTTGTAGTTCTCTTTCTTTGATGAGTCTTTATATGGTTTGGGTATCAGGGTAACTGACCTCATAAAATGAATTTGGCAATGTTATTTCTGTTTCTGTTTTGTAGAATAATTTGAAGAGTGTTAGCATTAACTCTTCTTTCAAAGTGGTAGAATTCTGTACTAAATCCATATGGCCCTGAGCTTTTTTTGGTTGGGACAGTTTTAATGGTTGCTTTGATTTCACTAGGTGTCATAGGTCTATTTAAATTGCTTACTTGATCTTGATTTAACTTTGATAAGTATTTTTCTATCAAGAAAATTATTCATTGCCTAATTTGTGGAGTGCAGTTTTTTTTTAAAAAGTGTATCCTTATGATTCTCTGGATTTCCTTGGTATTTGTTATTATGTACCATGTTCATTTCTGATTTTGTTTATTTGAATATCCTTTCTCTGTCTTTTAGTTAGTTTAGACAAAGGTTTGTCTATCTTGTTGATTTTCTCAAAGAAACATTTTTTTTGTTTCATTAATTCTTTGTATTGTTCTTTTTAAATTCTGTATTCTTTTGTGTTTGGGTGGATTGTTCTGTACATGGCTGTTAGGTCTATTTGGTTGATGACATGTTGGCTCCAGCATTGCTCTGTTTAACTTATGTCTGGATGACTTGTTGATTGGTGAGAGTGGAGTGTTGATGTCTCCCACTATCAGTTTGTGAGGGTTGATGTGTGATTTAATCTTTAGTGTGTATCCTTTACAAATGTGGGTATCCTTGCATTAGGGATATAATTGTTAAGAATTGAAAGGTCAGTTTGGTGGATCTTTTCGTGATGAATACAAAGTGTCATTGCCTGTCTCTTTTGATTAATTTTGGTTT
The DNA here is from genome assembly GCF_004785775.1 of Grammomys surdaster. Taxonomy (NCBI): domain Eukaryota; kingdom Metazoa; phylum Chordata; class Mammalia; order Rodentia; family Muridae; genus Grammomys; species Grammomys surdaster. The sequence continues at coordinate 1,694,643 of NW_021620812.1, read as the reverse complement.
GAAGTCAATTTGTTAGATATTAGGATATCTATCTATACAGTGTCTATACAAGTTTGCTTAGGCCCATTTGCTTGGAAAATCTTTTTCTAACCTTTTACACTAAGGTAATGCTTATTTTTGATGTTGACATGTGTCTTAGTTTGGATTTCCATCGCCGTGAGGAGAAACCAGAACCATGGCAGTTTTTATAAAGGAAAAGATTTAACTGTGGCTGGCTTTCAGTTCAGACATTTAGTCCATTACCATCATGGCGCGGGACATGGTGGCACACAGGCAGACGTCGTGCTGGAAAGGAGCTGAGAGTTCTACACGCTGATCTGCTGATCCGCAGGCAGCAGAAGGAGACTGCCCACTAGGCCTAGCTTGAATATACGAAACCTCAAAGCCTGCCTCCAGAATAACACACGTCCTCAAACAAGGCCATACCTCCTATGTAGTACCCACTCCTTATGGGCCAGACATTTAAACATGAGTCTATGGGGGCTATTCCTATTCAAACTACCACAAGGTGTGTTTCACATGAGCAGTAGATAGATGAGTCTTGTTTTCATATCCATCCTGTTAGTCTGTGTCTTTTTATAGGGAAACTGAGTCCATTGATATCGAGAGATATACATGATCAATGATTGCTAGTTTCTGCTATTTTGTTGTTGTTAGTGGTGGTGGTGATAATATGTGTGTGCATGTGTTGTGTGTGTGTGTGTGCTTGTGTGTGTGCAGGAGCACACAGGTGTGCATGCTCTTCCCTTCTTTTGGTTTTGCTGGTGTGAGATTATTTATTTCCTGTGTTTTCATAGGTATAGCTAATCTCTTTAGGTTGGAGTTTTTCTTCTATTATATTCTGTAAGGCTGGAGTTGTGGAGAGATATTGCTTAAATTTGACTTTATCATGAAATGTCTTATTTCCTACATCTATTAGTGATTGAAACTTTTGCTGAGTATTGTAGTCTAGGCTCATATCTGTGGTCCTTTAGGGTCTTTAAGATATTTGCCCAGGCCCTTCTGGATTTTAGATTCTTTACTGAGAAGTCAGGCGTAATTCTCTAGGACTGCCTTTATATGTTACTTGGCTATTTCCCTCCATAGATTTTAATGTTTTTCTTTGTTCTCAATGTTTAGTGTTTTGGTTGTTGCATGGTGAGAAGACTTTTTTCTGGTCCAATCTATTTGGTATTGTGTAGCCTTTTTGTACATTTACAGGCACCTTTGTACATTTATAGGTTAAGAAAATAAACACCTTTTTCTTTAAGTTAGAAAGTTTTCTTCTACAATTTTGTTAAAATATTTTTCTGGGCTTTTAAGCTGGGATTTTTATCCTTCTTCTATTCGTGTTATTCTTAGGCTTGGTCTTTTCATAGTGTCTCAGATTTCCTGAATTTATTTATTTTTTGATCAGGAATATTTTTAGATTTAGTATTTTAAAACATATGATGTCCGTAAGTCCTACTTTATCTAATCAAGGTTTATGGCGTTGTCCTCATCTGCTGTTCACAGTTTTAGGAAAAAAATCATCATATAAAATCCATCCTGGTTTTGTCTCCTTAGTCTAGTGAAAATAAAATAAAATAAAATAAAATAAAATAAAATAAAATAAAATAAAATAAAATAAAATAAACACTCTGGAAGGCTTAGGACTGTCTCTTTAGTGTAATAATAATAATGTGTTTTCCTAAACAAGAATAAACTCCAACTTACACATATTATGTACAGCAGCCAAATAAGATTACATATATAGATTTTCAGCTATTTCCCCGTTTTGTTACAGGTTTTCAACTAACTTTTACTGTTAGGGACTTTACTAAGTTTTTAAAAAAACTACATCTTAATGGTTTCATGTCTTGAGATAAAGAACATGGGGGAGAAAGGGTTGAAGGAGCCAGAGGGGTCAAAGACAGCTTAAGGAAACCTACAGAATTAACTAAGCTGGGCCCATAGGTACTCACAGAGACTGAAGAACCAGCCAGAGAGCATGCATGGGACAGACCTAGGCCCTCTGCACATACATAACTGTTGTGCAGCTGGGTCTTCATGTGAGAATCCTAAAGTGGGAGCAGGGGCTATCTCTGACTACACTACCTGCATTCGAAGTCTTTCTCTCTAACTGGGCAGCTTTGTCTAGTTCAACTGAAGATGTGCCTATTCTCACTGCAACCTGCTATGCAAGTCTAGTTGATATCCACGGGAAGCCAACTAAATGCTTTTTTTCATAAGAGTTTTCATGGCCACGGTATCTCCTCACAACAATAGGAACCCTAATTAAGGCACTCATCTTGCAGTGCTTTTCAAAGGTTTGTGGTAAATGAAGCTATTAACAAATATACCCAGCAAGACTATCAATACATGCACTCAAGAATACAGACCAAGGTGCTAAGGGCCACTGCCGATCTTGTGGGACAGCAAGCTCACATGTGCTATGTCATTTTAATGTAAGTTTAATTTGATTCTAAATAACATTTGATAGCTTATAGAAAAGACTAAAGTCTGAATTATCAAATAAATGGCAGGGCTTTTTATTTGACATGAGATTTTAGCGAAAATATACGTGTGAGTGCAAAAGGCATTACTTCACACAGGCTAAAATTTCAAGTGGTCAGAGAAATGTATTAAATATCTTGGTCACATCTGCCCTCTAGTGGCCAACAGTTTGTAACGTGGAGAGATGCGGAAGAGTTTCTTTGGAACTTTGAGTAAAAATGTATGTAACTATGAGAAAGAAAAAGGAGCCATCAATGTGAGAGGACAGGTGAGGGGGAGGATCTGAGGGAGCACGCAGGACAGGTGACAGGGGAGGATCTGCGGGAGCACGCAGGACAGGTGACAGGGGAGGATCTGAGGGAGCACACAGGACAGGTGACAGGGGAGGATCTGCGGGAGCACGCAGGACAGGTGACAGGGGAGGATCTGAGGGAGCACGCAGGACAGGTGACTGGGGAGGATCTGAGGGAGCACGCAGGACAGGTGACAGAGGAGGATCTGAGGGAGGATATAGAAGGAGTAAGAAAGAGTAAAGGGAAAGGGGGTGTGTGATTAGATTTTTGTTAACATTAAAATACTTGTTAAAAAACCTTTTGAGTTTGCAACTCTTGACAAAACAGTTAAAGACATTATGTGGTCTAATCATTCCAATTATTTAAAGGAAGAACATTTGTTTTTGGTGCTGACCATGTGACTGTGCTGGAAAACGCCTTCTCCTGTTTAATATTTAGTCATTCTGCTGCAAAACAAAACTTGCTTTTCACACACACCGCTTCTTTAGTTAACAGTAATGTATCTTCCTTTAGCAGGTGTCTATCAACCTGAAGATTTCCTGAAGAATGCACACATAGTGTACACCACGTGGTAGGGCCCATGCCTCATGCATTTTATAAATGTGATTTCCCGGTTACAAATTCTGGATAATGAAGTTTTGAAGCCAACTCTACATGAGCATAATTTGAAAAGTCATTATGAAACAGGAGAAACATTATGCTTCAACTGTCATGGTACCTAAGTTTTAATTTAATAGTTAATTTAGGATTATTCCATAGAATTGAGTAGTTTGCAAATTGGTTACTAAAACAAATTGCTGTAAAAATGAGAATATATCCTTGTTTCCTGCCAGTGAATAAAGGTTTGTGACAAATTCTTTTCAGTTATACCGTGCTAAGTCTAGATTTCTTGAAATGGGGTACCTGTGTCAAGGTGCTTCAGAAAAACAGTATAAAGAGATGGGTGGGTAGGTAGAAAGATTGATGGACATATGGTAGATAGATAGACCTAAGAAGAGACCCCATAGATGAATTGTGCACATGATGATGAAGGTGGATTCCTCAGTAGACATCTGCAGGGTGGCTGGCTCAGGGACTGGGTCATGGTGATCCTTACCCCATGTTAGGATCAGAAGGTGAAGGGTGTGAACCTCATTCTGAAGGCCCGGGAGCTCACGAGGTTTCTAGTGCAAGGTATGAACTGACCCCATGGATTTACGTGTTTCAATACTGGTTCCCTAACTGGTGGTGTGTTTGAAAGTGTCGTTAGCTTTAGGAGCTGGAGCCCTACTGGAGAATGTATGTCACTGGGAGGGAAGAGGGGAGATGTTAAAGACTATGAGATTTCGGTTTTGAGGCTTTATAGGCAGGGCTCTCACCTTCTCTTCCTTCTCAATTTCTTGAGTATTGACATACCATGAAGAGTCAGTTTCCTGTTCCTGTCGCCATGCCTTCCTTGTCTGGTGCCATGAGTGGTAAGTATCTTTTCTTGATGAGCCACCTTGCTGGCTCTGTATGTGATTTCTTTTGCAATCGTGTCTTGATTTATCACACTACACGTCTGTTATTTAGCACCAGGCACATTCTTGGTGATTCTACAGCGATTCTTACAGTCAGGGATTTATAAGTAGCCTTTGCACACATGATTGATGTTCAATAATATTTTGAAGAGCTGACACAGCAAGACTAGACAAGATAGGAGTCTGATGGGACGAGAGCTTGAGACACTAAAAGCTAGTTATAGATAAGAAAATCAACCATTCAGCTATGCAACATTCTCTAAACATGTTACCTCTGTGACTCGGAATCCATCCCATGGGCAGGCACCAAACCATGATACTATTACTGATGCTATGTAGTGTTTGTAGGCAGGAACCTAACATATCTGTCCTCTGAGAGGCTCTACCAGCAGCTGATTAAGACAGATGCAGATACTCACAGCCAAGCATTGGAATGAGGTCAGGGACCCCAAGGAAGAGTTAGGGGAAGGACTGAAGGAACTGAAGAAGATGGCAACTCCATAGAAAGACCAACAGTGTCAACTAACCTGGACACCTTGGAGCTCCCAGAGACTGAGCCACCAACAAAAAAAGAGATACCCATGTTGGTCTGAGGCCCCTGGTACATATGTAGCAGAGGACAGCATTGCCTGGTCTCACTAGGAGAGAATGGATCTACTCCTGTAAAAATGAGAATATAGCAAAGGAAGGGGGATGTCTGGAGAACTCTGTGAGGGGACAGGGAGGCTGGCAACATTTGGGATATAAACAAGCAAACAAACAACAACAACAACAATTTCTCTGGGAATACCCATGTTCTTTCTCCACAGGTATCCACCATTCTCTCTAGCTGTATTGGCTACTTTTATGTCAACCTGACAGAAGCTAGAGTCATTTGTGAAGAGGAAACCTCATTTGGGAAAATTCTGCCCCCAGATTGGTTTGTGAGCAAACGGGTAGTACATTTTCTTGATGATTCATGTGGGACGCTCACTGTGGGAGATACCATGCCTTGTTGGTTGTCCTGGGTACTATAAGAATGCAGGTTGAGCAAGTCATGGGAATCAGCTACTGGAGGCTCACCTTGTTGTTATAAGAGTCAAGTCTAATTGCTTTATGGCCATGCCAGGGACTCGTATGTCAGAACATAGGCCTCTGCCCATCCTTCCATGATTACAACCTGTATCTAGTACCAGCAATTACTTTGTGGCCTCAGTTAAACTTGAGCATCTCAGTTCCAAGTTCTCAGACTTACTATTGACTGCTCTAATTCTGCTTTTTCTCCAGTCCTGCTTCATTTATACAATGCCCACTGCTCATCTGGGCTGAATTTCCTTTGCATTCCATATGCATGGAAAATGCTTATCTTGAAAAATCAGCCAAATGGTAATGTACAGGAACAGACTTCTGTTTGTACTTAAGAAAATCAATCCCTTCCACCCCACACTTACTATTCATAAGTTTTTCTACCATGTAGGGCATTTCTACCTCCCAGATTCCACAGTCTTAAGTGATGTAGCATTATCATAGGATTCTGGGAGCCTGGATTTGAAATTTTGCTTTATTGTTTAGAGGACCTCAGAAGTTTGTTTCTTTGTTTCTGCAGGATATAGTTTCCTAAATGTTATTTATCTGTAAAATAAAGAGCGTGGACTTTAGAAGATTAATCTAAAGTATTTTCTTGGTCTGAAGTTCTGTAATATTTATAGAGTCAACCTCAGTATTAATATTTACAAATATAGGAGGTACAGTTAAAACTTTGTAGAGTGTAAGTCTCAAATGGGAGGTTTACAATTTGTAAGGCTCCAAGGACTTCAATTTGATTTTCAACATATTATTGATAATCCAGTGATAGGATAACACTTAAAAAATACACTGCAAGCTGTAAATTACGAACCAGATTTCTCTTTGGTTTAAATTTTTAGTTTTCTATCCATAATTCTGTGATCAAGATCAAAGCAGATAAAATTTAATCATGTTGATTTTGCTTTCATATCTCATTTAAAATGACAGAATGTACCAAATATAGGTAGTTGGTCTCAGTTCACCTTTTGTTGGCTCAAATGGCAAGACTGTGTGTGTCCAGAGAACCGAGTTGCGCTTCTTTAGTTTCAGCTTAAATGACCAAGCAGCAACAGGCTCACAACTGGCAATGAGACATGGGAGGAGGGAGAAGGCAGGAAAATGGAGGGCTAAGAAGAGAGGGGGTGCACCAGAAGGGAAGGAAGAGGGAACCAGAGGGGAAATGAGAGGTGGGGGGTTGAAGAGATGGATAAGGGTCAAGGCTGCTTAGGGGAGTGGTTTTCCACTGGCTTGTGGAGCTTCATGGGTGAGGATGATGGCCAGGTTGGTGGCTAGATGGCTCTGTTCAGTTCTTAATTCTATGCTTCTTTTGCTTTCTACTACTCACAAAATAAATCAGCTGTATTCAGAACCACAATAACTTGTAAACCCACAATATATTAGCTCTGCCATGTACCCTGTACAACACTTATTACTGCTGCTGTCCCTCAATACCAGTTATTAGGAATACATGGCAGAAATTTAGAATAATACACAATATTATAATACTAGCAACTCCTGGGGTCTAATTATAACCCGTGCATTCCCCTTGATTTTCCTTCGTTAATTTATATGATACATCAAAGTAATCTAAGGCACCATCAAAACCAAAGACAAAGGAAGCCACTAATTCTATTCGAAACCGTGACTGCTTTTCTTTGTAGTCTGCACAGGTATCCCAGTAATATGAGGGGAAATTATCTGAAGAGGACTTCTGACAGAAATAATTTTATTTGAGGGTCAATTAGCTTGCACCCAGTAAACCAGGACTCAATCATGGGTTCTTATTTTCAGCTTCAGTTTCATGTTCTTCTCTTGATACTGTGTGTATGCTTCAGGTCAAAGTTATTAGACAGAAATGATTATGGTTTATTTATTTATTTTGTTTATTTTATTGCAGTAAATGCACACTTTGACTACTATTAATAAGAAATGCCCCTAAGAAGGATATCAAAGTGTTATTTATACCTTCAAATCCAAACCCCTCTCTTCTGCTTCGTCCATTCTCCTTGTAAGGCTTTCCCTTGAGTTTTCCAGCTGAGTTACTGAGCAATTCCACCTTCATTTAAACTTGAGATCCCTTCAACATTTCTACCTATTTATTGAATTTGGTTTTTAAATCACAAATTGACTTTCTTATCCTCATCCACCGAACGTTCGACTCTTCCTAGGCACTACTTGGCATGTTTTCTTTAAGTTCATTTTCTATAAATCCATTGAGTTCTTTTCTTGTGTCTTCTATAAATTCCTTGAATTCTTTGATTAAGTTCATGGTTATATTCTGGGGTTTTTTTTTTAGGTCAATGGTTCTCAACCTGTGGGTCATGACTCCTTTGACAAACCTCTAGCTCCAAAAGTATTTGTATTACAATTCATAAAATTACAGTTATAAAGAAGCAACAAAATAAATTTATGGCTAGGGGTCACCACAACAGGAGGAACTATATTAAAGGGTCACAGCATTAGGAAGGTTGAGAGTCATTGGTATAGGTAATTCTCATAAGTGAACATTTTTATAGAGCTAGTGGACTAAGGGGCATAAATACTGTCTTGATCTTTTATATTGTTTTATTTTTTCCCATGAGATCTGGGTATGTGGACTTCTTTTATTTGGTAACTGATTTGGATACAGAAAGCTGAGGGAGAGACTGGTATGTATGAGCCAGGTAGAGCTTAAAGATTAAATATGGCTTATGTAGAAAGAAGTAAGACAGACACAGGAGACTGGGCTGCCAGGAAGGATGTGCATCCTGGTCCAAGCGTGGAGTTTGATCGGAACTGTGAGGATGATGTGAGGAGCAGAGGCTCAGGCAGACTCGCTTGGCTATACCTTGTCACAAGACGCAGAACCTGTCTGCCCAGACAGGTTGGATGTGTTCTACAAGGAGACTGTAGGTTGTGGACAGTGTAAGCATGACTGTCCAGACTAAGCTGGGACACTAGATGTGGGACCCAGGCTAAGTCTGGAGATTTGGAAAGGTGTGTGGAAGGGAAAATCAGGTGATTATTTTGGCTACCCTATGGCACTGGACCCAGTTGGGCATAGAGACTGGATATGAAGCTGGAGGAGCCTGTAGGTTGGGGTTGAAGCAGGGTGGATACTGACAAAGCTTGAAGGTTGGAGGCAGGGCAAGTATGAGTGTGCAGGAGCTCAGTGTGGGCAATGAGGCAGATCTAGAGAGTGGAGCGTTGGTGGAGGGGTTGGGAATCTGGTGGACTCACCTGGCCAGACCCTGTGAACAAGATCCCTCTCATCTTGAGTTCCTAATAGTTTTGTTAGGGTAGAGTTTATATACCACAGTTGACCTATAGATTGATGAGCTTTGGTATTTGCATACTGTTGTACCACTTATACCAAAGACAGCCCATTATTTATGATAGCTTTATGTCATTGTAGCAAATAGCTGAGATAAATCAACTTCTAAAGAGAAAAGATTGTTTGGGTTCACAGTTTGGTTTGGGTGGTGTAGTCCCTGACTGATTAGCTGGGAATATGTATGATGATACTAATTAATACTAACTAATACTAACTAATACTAATTAATACTAATACTACAAAACTGTTCACTCATGGTCAGAAAGTGAAGGAGAAGAAGAAAAAGCATGGCATCACAATCTTTTTAGAGAGGATGTCTCCAATGACCTAGAACATTCTGAATTCCAGGAAGCTCCTCACGTGAAAAGTTTCAAGTATCCTGCTAGCGCTGTTACTGGGGCCAACCATTTCTCATGCAAAGTCCATTGGGAGACGTGAGCCTCACACCATAGCTTTGTCTCATGTTTTACTGAGATTCATAGTCTGCTAGTCCAGCTCAGGGCAGTAACTGAACTGATTTTGTGTCATTGTATTTTGGCTTTTTTGAGAATTTTGCATCTAGAAATATATTTAGCTTGTTGTCTATTTAGGTCTTTAAATTTTTTTTTCTGAAAAAATACCAAAGGGAATTTAGTTTTGATTCATCTTCCAATTCTGTGTCATATTTCATTGACTTCTGCTCTTACCTGCCTTATCTCCTTTGTTGTACTTTCTTGAGGAGAAAAATCTGCTGTGTTTCTTATGATCAACAGTTAGGTTCTTATAATTGACAATTATGTTGTTATTTTTTAACCTTTTCAATTTTAGAGCTTTCAATCAAAGATATAATTTTCTCTTGTACTATGTTTCCTGCATCCCAGACATCTAAATATGCCCTAATCTTATTGCTGTTTAGGTTTTAGTAGATTCTAATTTTCATTGTCATCACTTCTTTGGCTGTGGATGCTTTGAGACACATTGAATGTTTTCAGTGTATAAAAGTGTGTTAAAATCCCCATATACTTTGTAGACCTCTACTGATTCATGGAATAGTTTTACCAGTTTTTCTTCATGTAACAGTAGACTTTAAGAGATAAAAACTTAAGAGTATAAGGCATTCTATTTGAGTCTTTTGTCATTATTAATTTCTGTCTTTAGTTTCTATATATTTTATATATTTAATGGGAATATAGAAATATTCCTATAATATTTAATATATTACAATTTACTGCATCTGCTGCTAGTTTAGCTATTCCTTTCACTTTGATCGCTGTCTATAGTGTTTAATTATTAACTTTTTAATACACATATGTTTAAGGTGTGTTGTTTGTAAGCAACATAAACCAAGGCAGAGAAGTAAAGCTGGTCACGGCTCCCTGGAGTAGGGATATAAAAACAGGCATTCAGAGACATTGAGAACGATGACCTCATGAACAAAAACCTGAAGAAACCATGGCCACAGGGAAGCCAAGCACCCTCTTCACCAGACGTCTGATTCCAATCAGGAATCCACTTGAAGCCTTAGCTTCTCTTCTTCCCATGTACCTAGATAGCTTTCTGCTCTCTGTTAGAATTCATCTTTACGGACCATAAGGAAATAGCTAGTGTTTGCATTGGAAGTGTCTAGTACAAGCACTTCCATTCTTTGTGGTAAACTTCACAGTGAACATTGATGACAACAAGTAAGCAGCACAAGATTCTGTGGAAGCTACTGTGATGAGATGTGTGAAGAAGCAAGGCCAGTGGGCTTCAGGCTGACCCCACCACTCTAGGGAACTCCTTCTTCAGGACTTCTGGCTGTAGTTTCCATCACAAATTATATTAGCAACTGACGTCTGGTGAAGAGGGTGCTTGGCTTCCCTGTGGCCTTGGTTTCTTCAGGATTTTGTTCATAAGGTCATCACTCTCAATGTCTCTGAATGTCCCATATTCATCAATTAATATGAAAGTAGAGTCCAGTGTGTGTGTGTGTGTGTGTGTGTGTGTGTGTCTGTGTGTGTGTGTTTCGTGGATCACTGCTGTGATTAATTAGCTGTGCTATGATAGTCAGCATACAGCTAGACAAAAGGCAAATAAATGAATGTTGTAATGTTCCAAGGGAACTTTACTTAAGAGTACTGAAACCTAAAGTTTATATAATTCCCATGCTTCATGAAATATTTTTTTCACAATTTAAAAATGTGAAAAGCACTCTTTACTGGTAGACTGCACAAAAGCAGATGGAAGGGTAGATTTGACTCATGGCTATAGTTTTCTGATCCAGGACTTAGTGCATCAAGCCTTTATTGAAATTGAGGCCTCTCACGAGATTTGATAGAATTTTTTCCAGTAATGAAATTATTGTGGTCAAGTGAGGTTTGGTGGAAATGTTCCAAGATAATCTATGCCTGGAATTACCTTCAACTACTTGATAGTTGCATATCTCTGTGTCTCTGTGTCTCTCTGTCCTGTCTCTCTGACTCTCTGTCTCTCTGACTCTCTGTCTCTCTGTCTCTGTCTCTCTGTCTGTCTCTCTGTCTGTCTCTCTGTCTCTCTCTCTCTCTCTCTCTCACACACACACACACACACACACACACACACACACACACACACGATGGCTTCCATGTGTATGCTTAGTTACTTTTGCTCAAAACTGCTTGGTTCTTCTCCTTGACAGTGATAGCTTATGATCCTATGTGAATAATGAATTACTATCCCTCAATGTCCTGTCAAGAGGGGACTGTGCAATGAGATAGGCTTGGTGTTGCTGTTGAAACTTTACACTTACAAACGATTGAGCCTGCTTCTGTGTAGCTGTAAGACCAGGCTGGATTCATGTACATGTTCAAGTAGATTGTCAGGAATTAACTAGGTATCTGGAATGACATTAAAGATTCTGACATTTATTATTCTTGATGAATCAAGCCAGAGAATATGTGGACAAATGAGGAAATTAAATTAAAAGGGAGCCAATAGTTATTTTAAAAAATGGAATCAGAATGTCATATAGTTCAGGAAAAACATTCATGTTTTTTATAAAACCTAGATAGCCAAAAGGCAAATCAAGAGATTTGAAGTCACACACAAATGTTCCACATGAAGAGGACCCATCACCTGAAATTGTTTCCAATTCCAGGGAAGGAACCCCCCCGCCCCCATTGCTCTTCACAGAGAATTCTACAGTTGGCAACCACAATCTCCTTCTCTACAGTAAGAGTACTTCAAAGAAGAAATTAATTTTTGTAGAGTGTCACTAATGGAATAGCTTGGGACATACCAATCCATGCCCTCTATAGAATATAACTTTAGAAAGATGCCGAATACTTGAGTAAAAATGTCCTCAATGTTTGTTCTCTAATCACTGGGAAATTGTCCAAATCAAACAGTGAGAGTGAATTTTGGGAAGACAAGTAATTGAAAGACCAGTAGATGGCATTAATAAGTCAGGATAGAGGCTTGGTAGGGGGAAAAAAAGGAAGAATTTGGCAGCTTCCCATTTTTGTGTCTATTCTGTCTTAAGCTCATGCTCTTTGCTTCTGTGATCCCAACACCCTGAGCTACAGCTGTGATCTTAGTCCATCTTCAATTATTCCTAAAAACCAAATGCTCCATGCACTGCTGGGGTCAAGAGAGTTGCTTCTTGCTATAGTTTTTCTGTTTCCATTCTTCATTTTATTTCCCATATTCTTCCCCTTCCTTCCCTCCTCTCCTCCAATTTTTTTTATCTCACACGCCAGCTTCTGAGGCCCTTAAATGCCATCCATCCTGGCTTGCACAGGAGTTGCATCTCTTGAGTACAAGAGATTCTCTATTCTCTCCTGAACTTTCCGATACAACTCCTTCATAGGTATCCACATTCATACTTTGATATCAGCCTTTGACATTTATAAAGTATGCAGTGTTTTAAAACTTTAATTTTTATGTGTATGGCTGTTTTGCCTGCAGGTGTGTCTGTGAATCACACACATGCCAGGTGCCCACAGAGGGCAGAAGAGAACATTGAACTCTATGGGACAGGAGTTACAGGTGTTTGTGAGCTATCATGTGGTTTCTGAGAATTGAACTCAGGTCATTCTGGCGGAGAAGCCGGTGCTCTTAACTGAGCCCCAAGAATGGAGTGCTTTGTGCATGTACACATTGCTAGTTTTCACAAGCAGAGTTACAATGTTGTTTTTTTATGTTTTTTTGTCTTCCTCATAAATTCTAGTTTTGTAAGAAATGCTTAAGAGAGTGTCTTCTAGCTGCGGATTACATTTTTCTATAGTTTAGATAGAATGTCTTTCCATTGGTCACTCTATTAATCAGGGGCAAAATGTTGGCTATGGTCTCAGGGAGATAAGCAAAACTCTCTCTGGTATTTATCTAAAGGTTCTGATCCAAGGTCTATCTCTTTCTATCTAATGTGTGTATCCCTACTCTGTGAGTAATTATCAGTAGCGTATTACCAAGAGTGGTGCCCCTTCACATCCTTAAGACACACGAGGAGCTACTTCTGAGAAAAGCAGGTCATTCCAATGAGCCCGGCCACATTTGGGTTCTCCTCTGTCAAACATGTCTTCTCATGTCTTCTTTTTTCCACCACTGTGCCTGCCACTGGAAATATTTCATTTTAAACCCTCAATTGAAAAATCCTTTACTGATGAAAACCTTTATAGCAAAGCAATAATAATAGCTAATTATACGCAACCTGATAAGTTGCATTTCTTTCCTTATTACTTTTTAAAAGATTTATTTATTTATTTTATGCATATGAGTACATCACCATCGCTCTCTTCAGATACACTAGAAGAGGGCACCAGACCCCATTACAGATGGTTGTGAGCCACCATGTGGTTGCTGGCAGTTGAACTCAGGACCTCTGGAAGAGCAGTTGGTGCTCTTAACCGCTGAGCCATCTCTCCAGTCCCTCTTTTCTTTCTTTTCTTTTTCTTCTTCTTCTTTTTTAAATGAAAATGGATTCTTCTCTCACACAATACATCCTGACCACAGTTTCTACTCCTGTGTATTGCATTTCAAGTAAAACTTGAGACAACTGAGTCTCTAAATGGTAATGAACAGTGAAGAAAAGGGCTGAGTCCCATGTTGAGTTACTGGGGAGTGCTATAACTGCAATTTACCTTTCATTAGGGACCATAACATGGCCTTGAGTGTTCTGTAAAGCCTCACTGCCTTCGGTGTGACTATGTAGTAAGAGTAAAACATAGTCTAAGTTTCCATTACTTTATTGGTTATTTCTTTTATTTTTGAGGTTAAAATATAATTAAATCATTTCTTCACTTCTTTTTACCCCAAATTTCCTACACAGCCCCCACTGATTTCTTTCAAATTCATTGCCTCTGTTTTCTTTCTTGAATCTACCTAAAACATTTACATTTTTATTCTTCATAAGTTATAGTATGATTAAGTATCCTACCATATACATTTTCATTTTGCCCTTTATGTCTTATTTTCTGTCACTGCATGCAGAATTACTAATTTTATCTAGAAGGTATGTTTTTTGTTTTTTGGAACCATATTCCTAAGAGATATGTGTGTCTTCTTAAATAAATTTAAGAGAACAATCCTTCTGGAATCCACATAACCCCTTTCACCATGTTTCTTTTCATGTTTTACTTTGTCATGTTGGTTTTGTTTATGTGTACTTATTTGTTTGGTAATAGCCGATGTTTTCAGATTTCTGGAAGATGTCAATTTATAGAAAGGAGACAAATATCCTTTTCTCATCAATGAACGAGCGTCTCACTCTCTGGAGCCTCTTCACATACAGACAATGCATACCCATCAACTACACTGGTACAGGCAGTTTATTGTTAGGTAAGCATAGTGCTGCCAATCTAATAGCTACATGGTGATAATATTCTTATCTCTGAGTTATCTAAGGGAAATAATTTAAGGGGAGAAGACTTTATTTTAGCTCATAGTTTGGAGAGTTCAGGCCATTGTCCTTTGTCTTTTTTGGGCGTCATGGTAGAACAAACCTGCTCTTTTCAAGGTGTCTGAGAAACAGAAGAGAGACTGACAGGGGATGAGGATAAGATATATTATTCTGGGTCACACCTTCGAAGAACCTGCTTCCTTTGACCATGACCTAAATTCTTTATATCCTTGAGCTTTCAATATATCATTATATTATGAACCTATCCACAAACAGATCAGAATCCTTATTTTCCAATTAATTCCCTTAAATACCAGCTCTGGATATTGCTGTATTGAGGACTAAATCTCTGGTGGATATTCCACTGCTGACCATTGTGAGATTAGCATGCTTTTAAACTGTTGTCCTTGCTGCCAGAGAAAGAAAGCTAGGGAAGGAAGTTACTAGATATCTTATGAGCTTTTCTTGTGTCTAGTACTTTTCCTGGTAAGAGCTTGATAGTACTGAGAAAGCAAGAGATGTTCTGTTTGCTACTTACAAGTTCAAGGATCATTTTGACTAGGGGACAGAAGAAATACTAAGCACAATGGAAGCAGGCTGTGAGAGTTACGGTTCTCCACCTGGAGTTGGTTCTAGGTCTGTGTCTACTGTTGGGGGAGAATGAAAGACCTGGAGTTGGTTCTAGGTCTGTGCATGCTGCTGGGGGGTAAGTGAAACATCTGGAGTTGGTTCTAGGTCTCTGCATGTTGTTGGAGGAAAGTGAAAAGGATCTTTTCCTTTTTATCTTATTTTGTTTATTATTTATTTAAAGGAAAGCCACCAATGAATGATAAATAACTGAGGTTTCATGGGAACTAAATAGTCTGTGTGAATAGAGAATCTAATTCTGCTATGATCTCACCTGAAAAGTAGCTTCAACCATTCTGCTAACTTTTGTAAACTGAGGTTTAATATTCAAGCAACACATAGATCTTATATGGTGAATTATTGGTGCTTACTATAGCGATCTAAACGTAGGGTGCCAAACAATAGCTAATGCCACACACATATTCACAGATAGCCTGGGGGTGAGCAGCTCTAGGGTGTACATAACTGCTATGTTTCTGACTGAAGATCCAGCCAACATTGGCTCTTCTTGGAGGGTTCAGCTCAGATTGGCTCCATGCATCCTGATTCTGGGCCAGGCTGAAGGGGTAGCAGCTGCTGCAAGGGATGCAATTTCAACAATCAGAGGGCAAGACGGCAAGGCAGAGTCCTGCCTCCAAGTATCAGTAAAACTCTTTTGTCTGTTAATAATATATTGATTAAAATGAATTTTTTATTCTGAAATCAAGGTATAGAAAGGAAGAATGCCTTTCTCATCCAAGTGGGGCACGGGAAAGCAGCAAGTAAGTGTGAGCAAGACAGTAAAAACAGAATTTACTTTGCTCTAGCTAGTTTTGGTCCTATTTCACAGGTTGATGTCTTCAGGGAGAGGTACCAATATATAAAATTTCAATGGGGTCATATGAACTTACAAATTGTGGAGGTGAGATAGTGGGTAGTGGAATAAATGTAAAAAACAGTATGTTAAGTTCAAATTAAATAAAGATCATGGAGAACCATTCTGTCACTGATTTGATGTTCCTATTTCTTTTGAAAAATCTGGCCAGTTCTCTTAGTAGTATTTATGGACTGGATAAAGCTTTGAAGGCAGTGTTATTGGGGTTAAAAGTGAGAAATGCATGCAAGAAATCTGAAGTAAAACCTCTGATTTTACTTTGTTTAATTATATGTAATTTTCAACAAAACAGCTCAACTGAATTCAACTCAACTGCGGTATAGCAGACATAAATATTTACAGAATAAATTCATTTATGAAAAATATAACTCATTTCATTGTAATTGATCTAAATTTTTTCTGAATCCACACTCACCTTTTTTTGAAAGGAAAAAAAAATCATGTGCTTACTTTTCTCTTTGCTTGTACAGGTAAATCCAGCAAAAATTTAGAGCTGTTTCTTTGCCATCTCAAGTTTAAACAAAATGGGAACTGTGTTTTCTTTCCTCATTCTTCCCTTTGGTCACGATTCTGTATCCTAGGACAATGACCCATGCTGTGTTGTTAGATGGTACAGGAACCTGCTAAGTTCTGGTCTCTGCTGAGATATTCAGACCACCTGTTAGGCCTTGGGTGAGGGCAGCCCCACATGTGAATAAGCTCAGAGTCAAGTGTGTAGTGTTAGCCCGCAGATAAATTCTCCCATCCCAGTTCTGGGGCTGGGGCTCTTTTGTTTGGTACAGCTTACTTTTGCAAACCCATACAGTACAGGAGAAATGAAAAGCAAACAGAATTAACTTTTTTCTTTGGCAGCTCTCACTACCGTGTTGAGATACATTGGAACTCTGCGAGGAAGCCTCAGGCTTTCTTCCACACGTTTATGCAGCTGCTTTATCCCCTCCCCTAAGCCATGCTCTATGGCCCCAGAAGGACAACACGGCGCATGCCTTTCCACCAATAGATCCTACAGTTCTTCTTGGCTTTAAGCCATGCCTTTGCAGGGACTCTGAAGCCTGAGGTTTGGGCACAATCCACCTGTGCGACTCAACCAAGACTTCTTCTTCAGCTCCATTCTCCCAAGGGTGGATAATCTTTATTAAGTATTGTAGAGAGGAAGGAAAAACCAGTGTATCCCTATACTATTCAAAAATGTTTTTCATAACCATGTCCTTTTCTAGGATAATGCTACTTTATTTTTTAATTTGAATAAAATTAAATTAGCATATAGAGTGCCAGATATAAACATGACATTTCTGAGCAAAGCATGCTTGAGTGAGTCTCCTGCCTCTCTCCATCTCCCCCCACCCTGCTGATTCCACGGATCCCTCCCCCTGGCCTCCCCCTGGTCTCTGCCTTTCTCCCTTCTCATATGTCTCTTTGCTCATCCTTCTCATGGTCTATCATCACCATCTCTGCCTCATTTCATCTGCTCTGTAATATTTTACATATTTCTATCATTGTAGATTTTACCAAAGTTGTGACTCTATATTAAATATTTGAATTTGGTAACTTTCTTCTATAATCACAAAACAACATCGTCATCAACAACAAAGCAAAACGAAACAAATAAAACCAAGGAAAAAACAAGTAGTGGCTATCTCACCATATTACCCCAACTTAGCAGCAGTTTTAGAAGCGAGAGATCACAGGGCAGCGCGAGAGAGGCTTGGAGTGGGGGAGTTTGCATTGCTTACGGTGGACTCGGTCAGTGCTCACAATGGAGACTTCTCGGGGCTTTTGGCAACTTCACATCATCTCATTTAGTTTGCACAGTGGCTCCCCTGGGCTAGGCTCTTGTGCAGATGTGGAAATGTGGATATATTTAATCATTTAATGAGCTGCATCCCCTGGGACTGTCGATTTAGCATGGTTAGGAAATACAGATATCCATGCAGCTGGAGTTACCTTGGGGAAAAGTGCTGCATCCTTTTCAAATATAATTCTTGTTTCATTTGTAAATTTGAAATTGCTAATGAGCGGTGAATATTTCCTGAGGCTTTGCCAGATGTACAAAAAGATGCTTCAATTCACAGATATTTAGTCTTGCTTAGTAAACTTTAAGTGTCGACATAATGGCACAGGTATTAAAGTTCACAAGAATACCATCTCTTCTTCTCTTTATACTTTCCCACTATATTAGTTTATTCTGTGAGGTGTTTTAGGTGGGATAAAATCTCAACTTGGACTTTCTGGCCAGCAGATGTGTTGACTTGGGCATCCTCACCTCTACTGCCTGCGACTCCAGGTGTAGTAGAGGAGGTAGCCTCTCTAAAGGACATTGCATTGATTAATGCAGAGTCCAGAGGAGACAGGGAAACGACAGGACAGAGTGGTAAAGGGAAAGGACTCTTTTCATGGCAGGGTGGCCATGGCCAGGCTTTTGTCTCTGACTGATTTCAAGCTTTCAAGAGAGTTGTAATTAAAAGCTCACAACTTCACCAGTGAGATTTGGTGAGACTTTGCTAGGGCCAGTAGATTATACAAATTATGCACAATCTGAAGAGATTTGCTTTTACTTATAGCTGCCTAACTACGTCTTAGCTGATATCTAAGAGATAAGGTTGTAAGTGCTGAAACTCAGTGGGTTTTCAAGGAAGTCCACCCTGCACTCAGTTTCCCACATAGGAGCAAATCCAAGATAACATTCTCCCAAACTAGCAAGCAAAAGCATCTCAGAATTTCACAGAAGGGAAGCAAGGCATTTTCTCTTTGCAAAGGTCAATGTTTAATGAAATCGATTTTGAATCTTATCTCTATAACAAATTAACCCTGAGACAGTAGCCAGTTCAGCTTAAGAGCACTTCTTGGTCACTGGAACTTTAGAGATGGTGAAAACAAGAAGAATGTCTCATATGTCCTCGCTGGTCATGTTATAAATGCAAGGAAGACACAAGTCACAGGGTTAAGATGAGCTGTCCCTGCACTTCTATAGGATGATATGTCTCTCTGCTCCTATAAGAAGATATGGCCCTGAGCTCCTATAGGATAATATATTCCTGTGCTCCGATAGGATGATATGGCCCTGTGCTCCTATAGGATGATATGACCCTGCACTCCTATAGGATAATATGGCCCTGCACTCCTAGAGGATGATATGGCCCTGTGCTCCTATAGGATGACATGGTCCTGTGCTCCTATAGGATGATATGGCCCTTCACTCCTAGAGGATGATATGGCCCTGTGCTCCTATAGGATGATATGGCCCTGTGCTCCTATAGGATGATATGGTCCTGTGCCCCTATAGGATGATATGGCCCTGTGCTCCTATAGGATGATATGGCCCTTCACTCCTAGAGGATGATATGGCCCTGTGCTCCTATAGGATAATATGGCCCTGTGCTCCTATAGGATAATATGGCCCTGCACTCCTATAGGATGATATGGCCCTGCACTCCTAGAGGATGATATGGCCCTGTGCTACTATAGGATGACATGGCACTGCTCTTTCATGGGCTTAGGGAGTTGAAATAACTATTTTCTCCTCCTGTTTTTTTCTTCTCTCACTTCTTCCCTCTCTCTTTTCTTTCCTCGAAGTTATAGTATTCTGAAAATTTTACGACAAGTCAAGATTATTTTGATTGGTCCAGAAGTCCCCATCTCCAAATATTGTTAATATTTATCAAACTTGTTTCTACATGTTTATGGTTTTTTTTCTAAAAATGTTTAATTTTGGAATAATTTAATATTTACCAAAAAAATTGCGAGGACAGTGAGGTGACTTTCCTAATAACTTCCTACTTTTGTCTACCATTCACATCTCATCTAATCATGATACTCCTTGTTATATATGGTACAAAATAACTTGATTTGAAGCAGAAAAGGTGATTATTTATTCAGCCAGAATCATCAGGTTTCCTACATACACACACATATACCCCTCACCCCCCACACGTTGGTTTTAAATACTAAGTGACCTTGGTAAAGTAGTTTAACTCCCTTTAATATATATATATATATATATATATATATATATATATATATATATATAAAGGGAGATTATAATATAGTTACATTATCTGAATGTATCAGAAGGTGCTATACTAGTTTCCAAATGAGGGACATCCAACAGTCCTACCCAGATATGACAGCCATGAACCAGACTGCAGATGGAGACTTTTACAGAAATCCACAACTGGTCAAAGTTTGGAGAACAACAGACCATGGGGTCCTAACTACAACTCACCCATTTACAGTGCAACCTGTACCCTTCCTTAAGGATCCAAGGGACAGAAAGATTGTAAAGGGCCGAAGGACCAGAACATTGGAGATAGTACCTTCTAGATACGATAGGGGATATGCACCCATGGATTCTCAGCAACACGGCCTCATAAAAAAAAAACCCTGCATAATGACAACACTGGCTGACATTCCAATTGGGAAAGTTCACAAGGCCCCGCCCCTACAGTCAGTTAATGACTCCTGAGAGACAGAGAATTAGTCTTCTTCAGGGATGAGCCCACTGATCAGTTATCTATCCCGTGTGGTCAGCCCTAAACACATATGCATATGAATAAGATTAAATCTTCCCAGGAAATTTTATATGGTATGTATATATGAATGAATAGGGCAATAATTTGAGAGGCAGAGGGACATTGGAGAAGTTAGGTTAGGGTGGGGAGGAGGGGTAAAAATGATATACATATAGTACTCATCTAGGCAACTCTCAAAAAATTAAGTAAAAACTAAGAATCAAACAAATCTTAAAACATTGTATATAAATGTCTCTAATGCTCAATTAATTCTAGAAAATTATGACTTTTTAAAACTTTTAAATGGCTACTACGTGTATTAGGTAAAGACTGTAGCCCAATGGGCTTAAACAATTGGTCAAAAATCACCCATGGGGTAGATGGTAGACTAGAGGGAGTAGGGATGTGAGGTCAGCATGTCTTCTAACTCATCCAGTCTTCTGCCATTAACGAATCTAAAGACAGAAATACAAACACATGCATTCTAGGTAGAGGACAAAAAAACATTTATTTAAAGATCTGTATCTACCACAACAATTTTACATTCTCTTCCCAAATCTTAGTTATTACAATTGTTTTATTGTTTGAGGTTTATTTTTATGACTTCTTTTAGTTGGAAAAAGAATTCATTTAACTCATAATTTCCAGCAGTATATGGTCTGGAAAAAGATGGCTTGTTACAAAAGGGATTTTGATGACTACAGAATGAAAAGAAATGCTTTGGGTACTGTCCTGCAGGGAAGGAGAGCTTCACCCTGTTTGTAGGTTTGCTGGGTTTGCTCTTAGCATTGGCTGAAACCCCTCTGCGGTGCTGGCTGTCTTGGATTAGCACTCTAGCTGCAGCGTTGCATGAGAACAAACTGCCTCTCTTTATACTTTTCCTTTACATCACATATGCACCAGAGGAGCTGTCCTGTTACCGGGAAACGAGGAGCCAACCGTGTTTTTCATACCCATGTTCTTCATTCTCATTTTTCACAAAGCAAATGAAGATCTGAACTCCAAGCCCTGTGGGGGGTGCACTCGGGGTTCATTATGGTTGGCGTACTAAGGCATCAGGCAATCTGTCTTTCTTATATAGATACGTGGGGTATCACAGGCAATGACACTAATGAGCATACACAACAAGCAGGATCACGGTTTTTAATAAGAATTGGAAAATGAGACCTGTGGTGTCTTGCTTGTCAGTCTGAAAAAGGAACGTGAGAGGATGCACGAAGTCTTGTCTCATGTAAATTGGCACTTGCTTTCTCAAATGACATTTGTTTTTTTAAGCAAAGTATACAAAGATGCCTTAACAGGTCCTGGAGAGAGCTGCAGAGTCAGCTGGTAGGCAGCAAGCAATCACAAAATACTGAACTTGAGGTGGGGTAGGCTGTTTCTGTTGTTTCCATAATACACCATAATTTTCACTCTTAGAGAGCAGTCAGCATCAGGAAATCCGTAGAAGACGCCTGCCATACATAGGAATGAATCATGGCTCATGCTACCCGATAATTAAGCGGGGTTTGGAAAGTACAGGGGTAAGAGATATACAGGAACGATAGAGAGGTCATGTTAGTGAGTATAAAAGAGCAGACCAGGAAGAATCACAACACCGTTATCCAGTCCTAATCTTCATTCTGAAGACAAAGTTTTGATTTCAGCTTAAGAAATGCTTTGGGCAATCTGTGACAGAGAGAGGTGATTGAGATGCTGAGCGTGTTGTACAGTGGCTGTGAGGTGCTGAGTCTGATGAGTGGAGATGAATAGTAAAGAAATGAGACTCAAATCTGTCAGAGATCAGGAACTGGCATTCCATACATTTGCTGGTAATCAAAGAATCATCTTTGTAACACAGAGAGCTCTCGAATGCTTCAGGGTAAATCTAAACAAATTATTGATGTGTATTATACTTGAATATTACTTCCTGGGTCAGAGACCTTTCTTCTATCCTAGGAGACAGAAAAAGACCAAAAAGAGAGCACAGAATTGCAAGGAGACTAAATATGAAATCTTTGTACAATGAGATATCGAACTAGCCATTCCTTCTTTTCATCTGAGCATGACTTAAAAGGAGGATAATGTGATTACATACAGGAGGGAGATGAGTTTCCAGATAATCTTATTCGCAGCTTGATTGCTGTACTGATAAGAAAGGAGGGTTTGTGGATGTATATTTTATGAGTAATGCATTTATTAAGGAAGACTGTACATAATGCATTAGGCTTTATGTTCGCGCATTGGTCTTATCATTCCGTTAGAGCATATTTTAAAAATAATTCACCGAATCTATGCTAACCCCTTTATAGCTGGAGTGTGACTCCACAGTCCTGATTTGACATCCAAGAGCAACTTCGAAGATGCTTCTAAGGGGGAGAAAGTTTGCCCTCGAATGTATTACCAAAATCAATGTCTCCAGGCTCTGTCTCCCTGCTTTCTCCTTGAACAGTGCCTCTTTTTCTCCTGTAACCTTCCAGTCAGTCAAGTTCACTGACAGATCTGCGAAGACAGTGAAATGATTATAAATTAATGGTGGGAGAAAATAAACAGATCTAAAAATAGTTTGTAGTGTTAGAGTCAAATGTTTGTCAGGCAGAAGCAGAATCCAACTTGATCGCGTGTCACGTCCTTTGACAAAGGGAGGCACAGTCCTGATTGTTCTTTGTTGAGGACAAATAACGTCCTGTAGGGAACTGGAGTTGGCTTCCACAGCCAGCTTAGACAGACCATTGTGGAGATTATCATACACCACCTGCTGCCATGAAACCACCTCCTGCATATTAGCTAATAAATTATTTCTAAATTTGTTTTAAATTCATTCATAGGGATAAATTCTTTGGAGATTTTTCAGAGTTCTATAAACTTCTAATGAAAACAGCCCACATAGTCTCAAATCTGGCATATCGTTTGTCAGTATTAGCATCACCCTGACCACACGGCTAGATCATCTGTGGCATGAACGAGCCATATCCCTCAATGCTGAAATAATCTAACTGAAATGACTTGATTCATGCTCTCAATACAGATCTGTTGCTGTCTGGTGGTTTATTTGGTGTGAGGAGAGTATCAGTTCTTTTATTTGGATTAAGTTCACACAACTGGATTCTGCCGACTTCTCTATTTTTGTTCTTGGCTTTGCTCCTTACGAGAAACACATTGAATGTGAAAAAAGTTGAACTCAGTCCAAATGACTCTGTAAGTATAGACTGAAACTCTCAGCATTATCCATTGCATTCAATAGTATTAAGGTTATTTTGCTAGGACACACTTGAGACCAATCTGACCCAAGAGTTTCAAAATACCTTCAAAAGGTCCTATTGACCCTATAAAGATAGGGTCTATTACATACAGCTCGATACCAAGGAAGAGGTGACTAGGAAAACACTGAACGTTATTGCTGAAGCTAGTCAGCTCACTCATCTTTTCTTACCCCCTGCTGGTTTTGAGTGAATCTTCTGATTGGTTAGCAGCCTTCACCTGTTTAGGAAGATCTGATGAGAGGTTTCACTAAGGAAAAGGAAAGACGTTAGATCTTCCTATAACCATTTCCACATCAATTACTGTTTCTTGCTTTTCCTAATTGTTACTATCGAAACAGAACATTGGTCTATTCTTTGTCTATTCTTAGCACACTTTAATGATTTAAATTTTATAAACAGTAATCATTTCAGAGCTCAGTGTATAAAGGTTCTTTCTATACATGCCTGATAGGAAACCTGAGCTTTCTCTCTGGTGCCCAGGTAAGGACGGGAAGAGAGAACTGACTCCAGAAGACTGTCCTGTGGCTTGTAAATGTGCACTGTAACATGTACACACCCATCTCCACCTATGCTCCCACATACACATAACACACATACACATCAATTAATTAGTTAAAAAGTATAGCCAAAGATTGTCTGTTTTGCTTACTACTCTGCAGCCACTGGCTGCCATTGTGTGCGGTACTTGTAGGTCTTTATAAATATAAATAAAGGTGTGTGTGAATGAAAGGTGAAATTGTGATCACAGTTCTCTGCCATACTTATTTAATTGAGGGTATTTGTGCCATCTGGGTATCTTTTTTCCATTTATAATGACTGTTTAAGGAACACAAAGCCTATGCATTTAAGACAGAATTTGTTTTACTTGCTTCTTAAGAATCTGCAGTCAGAGCAAGACTTTGTGGAACATCTTGTAGCCTTCCTTCCTTCCACGTACCAACAAGGATAAGTTCTGGGGTCACTGGAAGACTTCTGACTCACCTGTCTTGAGCCCCTGTAGAGGAAGAATCAAATGGCCATGGATTAGAATAATCTGGCTCCTGAAGAGGTCTTTCAACCCCAAAATAGTTTTAGCCTTCTTGATAGCTCTAGTGTTAGATACTGTTCCATTACAATATGAAAATACCTGAGATATGCTACTAAGAAAGAAAGGACCATTTATGTTTGTTCGGAGGCTGATTGATTGCTTAGCCATGTTTCTTGGCCTTTGGTGAGGGCCTGGTGGTAGGTGACTTTTGGCTATAGCATATAGGAAATAAAGTGATCACACTGCCAGACAGGGTGCTGGAGAGCAGGTCAGAAGTAGATCTTCCTCTTAACAATCCACTCTCAAGATAATTCAGGCTTCTCATTAGAGCCAACTTAAAACCTTAATAAATGAAGAGTTTTAAACCAGACCCCCACACCCCCACTCTTAAACCACTCCATCTGCTAACGCTGCCAGCCTGGGAACTCTTAGGATCCAACTTTATAATTTCTGAAGTTTATTATAGCTAGACTTGTGACAATGTGATCCAGAGCTGTCAGCATGTATATTTTAGGAAAGAAAAGGAAGCAGGCATACTGGCTCATGCCTGCCCAACACCCAAGGAACTTGAGGTAGGAGGCTTTCCATGAATTTGAGGCTAACCTGGGCTACATTATAAAACCTAAAGGAAAAAGAAACAAATAAAAATTTCATTTCCAGAAGTTAATTAAAGCTAAGTGATGGCTTAGCCTTGGAGGTGAAGCACCACACAGCACTTATGCTGTATTTTATGCTGGGAGTAGTCACAAGGGTCCATCCTGGTTCAAGACAAGCACAGCCTACCTCTCAGTGAGAGACAACATGGCAATCAGCACATATGGTATACTCATGGGAAAATATCATCCACCTCAGCCCTTAACCTCACATCATGGATTTACTTAGCCAGAAATCCACACATTCCTTTATTTTCATAGAGAATAAAGAAAAGGTAAATGGTCTTACATATCCCTAAGAATACGGTGCAAGACATTGACTAGTATCTTATCCTGTCTTTTCCTCCTGAAAGAGCAAGGATAAGTGGTTTTGGATCATGGCTGATGTGTTTAACTGACCGAGCCAATGTAGAGCCAATGCTCTTCTCTCTCTTCTTTTCCCTTCTTTCCTTTCCCTCCCTTCCTGCTTCCCTTCCCTTTTTTCCTTCTTCCATCCTTCCTTTCAGCTAACATTTCTCTTCTGCCAGGCATTGCTGGAAGAATCTTCTATACTATAATCCACATACAATTAAGTGTTGGACACTTGAGTCCCCTAACCTGCGTGAAAACTGAACTCGTGAAGTTAGAAACTGTTGCTTTTCTTTTTCCAGTCTGGGTTTTACTAAAATATTTGCAGGATGAAAACAATTTGCTTGGAGTTCTCATTGTGAGATTTTCCTCGATTACTCATCTGTCGGATCAGTAATGGATTAAACTCCAAGGGAAAACAGGGAGTGAAGGGGAAGCAGAGAGGCAAGTCGTGTTCTGTGAGCATCCCTGAGGAGAAGTTAGAGCAGTGTGGCAATGCACACTGACAATCCCACCAGCTTGCAGGAGGCCGAGGCAGGAAGGTCATGGTGAATTTCAGGCTACTCTAGACTTCACAGCAAGTACCAGCCTAGTTTCTCTGCTGTTAACATAGTATGTGAAGTGAGATACAATATATACAATGCACCTCTGGCTTTATGGCTGGAAGCATTAAAAATCAAGCAGTATTTCTAAGAGCAAACATAAGCTTGCAGTGAGAAGTTCACTGTGGAATGGGGCTGGGGTGTTGGGAGGGATGAGAGTCAGATATTAGGATGGTAAAATATCAAAGTCAGTGACTAGTGGTATAGTTCAATAATCGTTACGGAAAGCAAAATAATTTCATTTTGAAAGCAGACTAGAAGGACTATTAAGTCGCAGCTGTAGTGCACATAAGGAGTTTAGAATAAAAATAAATTTCTTAGCATCAACAAATGGTCAAGAGTTATTTGAGAGATGACTGGTAATGAAACTCATTTCCGTGGCCACTAAGGATACACAGGCTAAGGGGGAGCACCCTCATAGAAGCAGGGGGAGGGGGAGGGAAGAGGGGTTCTGGCGGAAAACCAGGAAAGGGGATAACATTTGAAATGTAAATGCATAAAATATCCAACAAAAAAGAAAAATAAAGTGATAATTAGGTTACTTTAAAAAAATTAAATATATATGTGAATTAAAAAATAAAAAAAATAAAACAAACAGACAAAAGAATATATAGGCTAATGTTGAAGCCGGGGAGGATTAAGATGTAAGTAGTGCCTACTCGGATGCCCTTCCAGATCTCAGCGGTTAACAGTGTTACATAAAGCACAAGGACGCACCCTGGCCACTTAGTGTGTCAAGATCACGTCCCTTCTTCCCACTTCCAGCTTCTCATTGCAGCACCAGCATGACCATTGTCCCTGTCCCACCATGAGTCTCCACGAGGGTAGCAGATGTCTGTGTATTTACAACACGTCTTACGCTGTCCTGTAACCTTGGTTATCAATAGCACTGATTACCATATCAGTTCTTACTTCATGCAGAAGACCACGTCCTACATTTTTTCGAGACTTAGCAGATGGTTAATATTCAATGTAATAAAAAAATTTAATTTTCCATTTTTGATGTTTATGAATAAACACAGATGGTCAATTCCAATCAGAATGGATACATTTGAGTATTGTAAGATACATTAAAATTTAAATGAATGCTATGTGATATTATAATTCAGGTAGATAAGGGCAGATATTGGCATCCTATCATACATAAACTCTAGAATAGGAATACAAAGCTGTAATTTTCTGAGGTAATTTTCTCAATGTTTTATAGCACCAAATATAGATTCTCACATCATTTATGTAGTGAAACAAACAGATAAGCTGCCATGTTTAAACAGCGAATTTTCACTTTTAAATAAAAATTTTTATTTTTATTATTGTTTTCTAAATATTCACTTGCTTCATGTATGTGTTTTTCTGCATGAATATACTATGTTAAATTATAATGAATATACTATACTATAACATAGTATACTATGTGCTTGATACATGGGGAAGCCAGAAGAGGGCATTGGATCCACAAGAACTGGAATTATACATGGTTGTGATCCATTATGTGGGTTCTGGGAAAACAAACCCTGGGTCTCTGCAAGAGCAAGAGCAAATGCTCTTAAAAACTGGACCATCTTTCTAGCATCCAAAGATATATATATGTATATATGTATATATATATAATTTTTAAGAGATCATAAAATATAGTTTAAGTAAACAACTTCAAGATCGATTTTAACAGAAGAGAATTAAAATATATTGACTCTTACACTCAAAATCATATGTCAATATTCATATGATATAAAATGAATTTGTTTAAATATTTTTTAAAATAAAAAGTACTAACTTTTGTTCATGGACAGTAATATATTTAATAAACTAAATAAGTAGTAGTTATGCTTTTGTTGTTTAAGACAAACCCTAAGGAAGCAGTTTATAAAATTAGAAAAGATTTTGCTAGAAGCAAATTCCAGGGCTGTATCTACAGAGAAGTATTAATGAATATTCTTATCTCTTGGAAAGAAGTTTCAATTACATGCACTGTTATGAAATTAAGATCCCTGGGTTTTTTTTTTTTTTGGTGAAGACACTTTGCATGTTTCATTTCTATCATAAAAATTTTATAAATTAGTCATGAATGACTTAAAAGTAAGAAAAAATAATTTGTCATTTGTATAAAATGAAGACCATAATCAGTGGAGATAACATGGGTACCAGATGGTAACTGAAAATTACCAGTAGGTAGTGAGGCTCAGCGTTATGGCAGGATCTGTGTGTGCTGAGAGAATTCAACACAAAAGAGGCATTTTCTCCTGAAGAAACGATGGGCTCAAACTAAGGTTCGTATCTCATTCTACATTCCTTGGACTGACACAATATTCTTTACTAAGACCAAGAGCAAGATGACATTAAAGTCTAATCAAAGTTTTATTTCATGGATACCATAAGA
This sequence comes from Grammomys surdaster, assembly GCF_004785775.1. Taxonomy (NCBI): domain Eukaryota; kingdom Metazoa; phylum Chordata; class Mammalia; order Rodentia; family Muridae; genus Grammomys; species Grammomys surdaster. The sequence continues at coordinate 1,665,928 of NW_021620812.1, read as the reverse complement.
CCAGATAGCTGCATGCCAGACTTATTCCAGTGCTCAGACCATGATGTGCAGGGTATCTTAGTTAAGGTTTCCATGGCTGTAAAGAGACACCATGACCAAGGCAACTCTTAAAAAGGACAACATATAATTGGGACTAGCTTACAGGTTCTGGTCCATTATGATTATGGCAGGAAGCATGGTAGTGTTCAGGCAGACATGGCACTGGAGGAACTGAGTGTTCTGAAGGCCAACAGGAGAAGATTGACTTCCAGGCAGCTAAGTGGAGGATCTCATTGCTGACTCTCACAGTAATACATCTCTTCCAACAAAACCACACCTACTCCAACAAGGCCACACATCCTAATAGTGCCACTCCCTGGGCCAAGCATATTCAAACCACTCCCACTGCCTGGTCCCCATAGGCTTATTTAAACACACTAGTCTATGGGAACCATATGTATTCATAGCAAAATGCAAAATATATTTACCCCCCCTTCAAAAGTCTTCATAGTCTATAGCCATTTCAACAATGTTAAAAGTCCAAAATTCAGTCTCTTTTGATGTTCATCCAATCGCTTAACTGATTTCCCTATTAAATCAAAATCAAAAAGCAAATAACATTATGAAGTCCAGCTGTAATACAAGGTACAATCTTGGTTATATCTGGAACATGACTTCTTTGTGCTCCCAGAGACCATTTCCCAGAAAAATTCACTTCAGTGATGCTGGTCTCTTCTTAATCGATGCTAATTTCTTAGCTCCAGCTAACCAGCATCAATTGTCCCAGTAATCCCTTCTATCTTTTGACTCTAAAGCCAGAGACACATGGCTGAAGCTGCTGAGTTCTGCTGCTTAATGGAGCTGGAACAGGACCCAACATTCTGTTTTCCAACTCCTTCACTGCCTAAGCTTGGCTGTTCTGGAACTTGCTCTGTAAACTGACCTTGAACTCAGAAATCTGCATGCTCCTGTTTCTTGAGTTCTGAGATTAAAGGTGCGTTACCACCACTCCTGGACCTAAAGTGTGAGTCTAAACTTTTCTCTACTTGGAACTTGCTCTGTACCAAGCTGATCTTGAACTCAGAGATCTGCTTGCCTTTGTCTCCTGAGATTAAAGATGTGTAACACCAGGTCTGGGCCTAAGCTTATCATGGCCACTATTCCTCAAGATTTGGACAAAAGCCTCAAGATCTGAATCTCAGTTTTACTCTCTGTTTCTGAATTGTGGTTCATTTCAGGTTAGAAGTACAAATGAGAACAAAAAACAAGTTCCTTGTTCAACTGAAAAAGCATAAACAATAATCTTTGCAAGGTGGGATCCTGCCTCAAGTTCACTATTCACTTAATCTGTTTATCTTCTTGAACACAGGATTCTGATTCATTGTGCCTTTTTAATTCTTGAGGCTTACTTGTTCCAAAGGTAAACAGAAGAAGACTGACTTCCGAGTAGCTAGGAGGAGAATCATATTGCCCACTCCCACAGTGACAAACTTCCTTCAACAAGGCCAGAGCTCCTAATCACTACTTCCTGGACGAGTATATTCAAACCACCACACAATTTAAGCTCCTCCTGATTCCAGTGACAGCTATACCTTTTTGTGTTGCACCAGATTTTTTCCTGAGTCATGATGGTGAAAGTTGGACTGTATAGATTTGCATTGACCCATACTAAGCACCTGGACCACAAGACTGTTTTCAACTCTGAAAAATTAGCAACTGTTGCCATAAAGGGCCCTTTTATTTACCTAAAGTTATATAGCCAATATATTTCAGTGTGATCAGAACTCCACGAAGTTACACAGCATAGTCAAGATTGAGAACAAGAACTGTTATTAGTGGGAAGACTGTCTTTACCTTCTAGGAGCAAGAGATCTGCCAACATCAAATAGGGTGATGCTGGTGGCAAGTATGTTGTGGAATCTACAAGTATTTTCACTACAACAGAAAAGAATTGAGCCCACTTGAAGAGTGGATCAAAAGGGTCATCTCTGCTTCTGTGGATGCTTTCATGTTTATGATAGATGTAAATCATGAGAAGTATGGAAACTCACTAAATATCATCAATAATGCCTCCTGCACTGCCAACTGCTTAGCTCCTCTGGTGAAGGTCAACTAAGACAATTTCAGCATCTTTGAGGAACTTAGATTGGCTTATGTTGCTTAAAATCATGATCCCCAGTTCTATCTATTTTTCTATAAATGTTGTATTTTCATTCTTCTTTACAGATGAACATAATCCCACTATGCATTTTCACCATTAAAAGAATTCATACATTTGCTAATTGACGTCTAAACTGGTTGCAGCTGTATCTATAAAGATAGATGTTAGTATGAAAGCCTTCGATGTCACTGCAATACCTTTGAAGGTAACTTTATAAATTAGCTTAGAAAGTAAAAGAAGAGCCATTGAGATGCTTCGCTGGTGAAGATGCTTACATGCAGGTTGGATAATCTGAGTTCAATCCTTGTGTCTCATAAGGAGGCAGGACGTGACTGATTCCCAAGAATTGTCTCTGACATCTGACCTCCAAACATACACACACACACACACACACACACACACACACACACACACACAGAGACACATTTTGAAAAGTAAAGAAATAAAGGATGAAGAGACTTTTTAGGGGGTATTTGGTGATGCTATCAGTACCACGTTAACAACATTCCTATGGGCTGAAAGAGTCTGTGCAGCTGTCTCCTGTAATTACTTCCAATAAAATCCGAGACCACAATTTAGACTTTTTACTATACTTTTCATGAGGAAACTCATGAAAGGCAGGTCTACAGTAAACTTGACATCATCTAAGTGTATAACCTCTTTACCAATCTTGAGGAAAAGTTGCCTTTTGACTAATGAGCTTTGTCTGAGCAGAGAAGAAAATTTTAAGTTCTTTCTTCTAGTTTAGTAGGTAGAACTTGCAATTTCCAGATTAAGCTTATTGTTGCAAATACTGTAATTGTTCCTATATGGAGAATGTTGGCAATTTAAAAATAAATGTTAAGCTATGGTCTTCCATGTATTGAACGGAACCAACCCTCATTAGTCAGTTTTCCAGAGAAACCAGGTCAACCAGGGATTGTGTATATTAATATTTTAAACATAATAATACATATTGCATATCTAGCCACACCTAAATAGATTTACCATGGAAATCCTACATGCTATCAGGAAGTCAAGAAACTCCAGTGTGTGCTGTCTGCCAAACTGCTGTAGACCTAGGATAGCTGGTGATGTAGTTCAGCTTGAGTCTAAGCATCTGAGAATCAGGAGAATGAATGGTGTAAGTACCAGTCTGCTGTGGCTGAATGAGTCACCTCCAAAAGTTGTGGGAACTTAATCTCTGATACAACAGTAATGAGAGACTGAGTCATGAGGACTCGGCTCCAAGAAAACGTTAGTGATGTTGTGACAAGATAGGAGGAAACTACTCAGAACCTCCCTTTCCTTTTGCTCTCTGCTGTGGGAGATTGCAGAAAGAGGCTACCGTCATGAAAATAGAACCTGGGCCCTCATCAGACACTCTAGCTGCTGATGCTTTGGAAGAAGATGCTCCAGGCACCAAAACTTTCTGAAACGTGTCTCTTTGTTCTCATAAATGTCCATGCCAGTAGACTGACATGGAGCAGTGGCAGTGGTTGAGAGGCATGAGAACCACAGGGAAGGGGTGAGAGAAGGTACATTCAAAGATCCAGCAGCCTGAGAACAACGAACCCTGATGTCTGGAGGCAGAAGAAGGCAGATGTCTTAGCTTAGAAAAAAAAATTTACCCTTATTCCACACTTTTGTTCTGTCCAAGCCCTCAATAGCTTGTGTGATGGTCACCTAGTCTCTCTTCCCTCCCCCCCTTCCCCTTTCCCTCTTTATCTTCCTAGGTTTGAGATTACAGAAATGAATCAACATGTGGTATGTGTATGTGTGTATGTATGTTTGTGCCTCTGTGTGTATGTGTGTATGCTTTTGTATTTGTGTGTGTATGTGTATATGTTTTTGTACTTGTGTGTGTATCTGCACATGTGTACATGTGCATGTGGCATTGGAGGCTAAAAGTCTTCCTCTATCATTGTCCCTATTTTTATTGTTTGAGGCAGTGTAATATAATTGAACCTGGATCTCATTGATTTGGCTAGACTGGCTGCCCAGGAAGTCTTGGGATCCAGATGTACACCTGGCTTTTTCACATTTTTGCTGGAGATGCACATTCAGATTCTCATGCTTGTGTGGTAGACATTTTATTCACTGAGGCATCTCAGAGCCATGTTCAGCAAATTTTAATGATGTATTTAATTTAGCTTATAAATGCTCAAATTAGAAATGACAGAGTGACTAGTAGGTTTCTTTCATCATATGAAAATGAGGTTTTTATAACCATGTGTTTGTCACGAGTAAGAAGCAAGGAAAGGCCTTGCCAGTTTGGATAGATCTATGCCTCAGCAGGATATCATCACAGCTAAATTAGACCCCAGGACAAACTTTGTAAAGTGCAATCCACTCTAACAGGCAGTCTGCATGGCTCCAAACAAACACATCTGAAAGAAGAGTTAACAGAAATTTGATTCTAAAATTTGTTTCTTTGTTTGTTTTTTTGTTTTTCTTTCTACCTGATCCCTTACTAGCACGCCAATTCACAGCCGGGCATCACCAAGCAAAGGAATGACTCTAGAAAGATATTCAAACAGTCCAGTGGGCTTTGCTTTCCCTCTCTTACAGGTCTCTAAGGCATTCTTCGTAGCCTCTTGGGGTTCCAGCTTCATGCGTAGTTTAGGGCACAGTTCAGCATTTATCAAAAAGCTAAGAGAAATTTACCAGCCTTATGGCTTTTCAGTATACTACTCACAAAGTCAAGCCTCTGTAACGTCAGTGGACACACCATTGGTCCCGGTTTTGTAAGCCTGATAGGTTTGGTTTTGCCTTAGATTCTCCTTTTTGGTGCACACCTGTAGGCAAAATGTTGAGATAATAGTAAAGCTGGTCTTGTTTTATCTTCTGCCAGAGTTCAGAGTCCTGAGTTGCTCTGGCTTGACCCTTGAATGTGACTGTGTTGGGAGAGTCTGGTGGGATGGCATCAGACTCTCCTTACTAGAGTCAGATGCTCCTTACCAGAGTTGCGGTCCCTGCATCCAATGATAGCGTCTGGTAGGATGGCATCTGATGCTTGGCAGACTTTCAGTGTCCACTGCGTCCAATGATAAAACTCTCTTATATTTTCTTCCACCTCTATTTTTCAAAATCCTTAATCTTTTTAGTATTTTTAAAATCATGTTTGAAAGCATACCAGCCTGTGACATAATCCTTTAGACACAGTGCTTTGTACTGCAAGGTGTTTATAAATCACCAGGGGTTCCTCTTAGACTCCAGATTCTGATTCAGCTGGTCTTAACAATCTTCCAGATGATGTCATTGCTGTCAGCCCACCTCTAGTAACTGTGCTTCCTGCAGAAGAAAGGAAGCAGTGGTCAGGACCTCAGGCTTTCAGTGAGCACCGGGGACCAACAAGACAGCAGCAATGCCAAGGAATCTCATGAGGGAAAGAGACGCGTATATCTTTTCTCCTTCCTTCTTTCTTTAAAAGTTTAAACATTAAATTTTTGTTTATCATGTGTGTTCATCCTCTACCCTGTGCATGCCATGGTGTGTGTGTGTGTGTGTGTGTGTGTGTGTGTGTGTGTGTGTGTGTGTAGATTTGAGGAGGACTGAGACTCTCCTCTGCATGGGTTTTGGGATGGAACTCAGCTTGCCAGGCTTGGAGAAAGTTTCTGAATTAGCCCACAGGGCAATCTTGAAAGACTTCTTTCCACCCAAATCTTGGAAAAAATTTGGTTTTAAAAAGGATTCTTGGAAAAGATAGAATCAAATCACTGTATTTAAGATTAGTGTTTCCTGTTCATTTTAAAATATTTATATCATTTTGAAATATGTGTATGGTTGTATGTCTGTGTGTGGTAATGTGCCCGTGTGCCTATGGAGGTTGGAGAATGATGTAGGATGTCTTGCCACTAGACTTACACACAGTTGTGAGCTGCCTGACTCGGGTGCTAGGAACAAATCTCTAGTCCTCTGCAAGAGCAGTAAGCCTGTTTAGCTGCTGGAGCCATTTTTCCTGGTCAGTGTCTTTTGACACAATTGTCTCTTGACATTCATCAGTGATTACCTCAAAGATATGAGTTTGATTTCTTGAATGCAAACTTGATCCCATTCCAAGTTACTGGGCGATACACTCAAACCTCAACAATAGAAAAGACACCCAGTGAGACTGAGTTGGGTTTTTCATGATACACAAAGGCAGTCAGATTAAAGGAGTTGAAAATGTATAAACCGAATTATAATTATTGTTCAGGGAAAGAAACTTCCATTCTAAAGTATGTCCAACAAGCAGCCAAATCAGATGCACTACCAGTGTTCTTCATGGTGTATCAATTGCACATACAAATGATGCACTACCAGTGTTCTTCATGGTATATCAATTGCACATACAAATGATGCTGAAAATAACTTGGAAAGAGTCTTTTTGTGTCTTCAGAAAGGAAGACATTAAGAGGTTTATTCATTGGATAAGCAAGCAGTGTGTGTTTGGCAAGTGACCTTATACATGGAAACTTGGAGCATGTGCATACACATACATGTGTACACACACACACACACATACATGTACACACACACACACACACACATACACGAATGTGTGAGTGCACATACGCAAGCTTAAACTCTCTTTGGTCCCTTGATATTCAAGGTAGAACATTATCTATCAGTCTAAACCCAGGAAACTAATCCCTAAAATCTTCCCATAGATGAATTTGGTGTCTCTTTCATAATTCAGACACTTGAAGTTCCTTTTTCACTTCCATATATGGAAAAACAGAAAGGCACCTGAAGGTTTGTTCAGATGATAATCCTTGGTGGGTCACTTTAATCGCCCTTTTCTGGGAGGGTTTTTTTTTTTCAGTTACCTCAGCATAAAATGATCAGTTTGTCCACCATCTTAATATATTAGTTTCTAAACTCTATTTACCCACACCAGTCTGGCATGTGGACAGAAATGCTTCCTTTAAAAGAATTCAATAAAGTATTGCACCTGAATTCAGGGCAGTAAGCTGCAGTTTACCTTTCGTAAGATGGTGTACACCCAGAAAGCCAGTTTCCTGCTTAGGGGGAAAGAATTAACAAAACTGTTAACTTCTTACCCCAGGATATGTCTCAGCTCCACTTTCATCCCGAGTCAAACCTCCAGATCTCCAAAAATTGCCAGAACCTTTTGGCTTAATATTTATATAGAATATTTAAGAGTATTTTGTTTCTTAAGAAAGCAAACTCGTGAATTAGTTAATTATTGGGAGTTTATTTACATTTCTTTACCTCCCAGTAAATTGCTTTATTCAGCATTAAAGTGCTTCTGCTAATGGTCCCTTAAAACTTACACGTGACAGAACTTTCACTAACACATGATGGTCATTCAGTGGCTAAAGCCGAGTCACTGGAAAGCTGTTTCTTTGTAAATGGCAAGGGGGGATGCTTTTAGTTTCTCCCCAGTCAGCAACAAATTTCTCCTCAAGGTGATCTTACAACAATAAATTTCTTCTCAAGGTGATCTTACAACAACAAATTTCTTCTCAAGGTGATCTTACACACGCAGAGTGGAGAACTGAGGTGAAGCTGGCCCTTACGTCTGGAACCTAAACAGTTTCCCTCTCATACTTGCCAAGGAGTATGTAGCTCAGACGTCCACTCAGCTCTACACAGCAATGCAACGGGAATAATCTGAACTGTGCGCAGTTCCAAGGGAACTGGATGGAGACTATTCAAGTCAGAGCCCCAATTCCTTTGTCAAGCATGTTGAGAAAACACTGCTGATCCCTGGAAGAAAGACCACTCAGGTTAACTCCGGTGAATGTGGAGTACAGATTTTTCTGATATTTGACCATGAGCAGTATTTTGGGCATAATGTATCTATTGTGATATGAATGCCCATGAATTTTATGAGAAGTTAAACACATTTCTGTTATATTCCATTCCATCTATATACACAGAAAACACAGAACTCAGGGCTTCCGTGATGGACTTCTGAATATACAGTCATGGAAAGCAATAATTAGTAGACACTACACTTCAAATTTTGAGGTATTTTTTTTCATTCCCCAAGCTAGTGATAATGAGTTTTGAGGTAGCTCTGTAACACTATAAACTGCCAGCAATGGCCATCTCTCAGTTCACCACACTGTCACTGGGAGAACCTCTAATGTTTACAGGGTGTGGTGCTGCTGAACTCTGGTGCTCATTAGGGAAGGTACACTGAATGCTTACTTGATTTGTGATATTGACACCTAATGATGAATGTGTTGAATTTAATCAAGAAAGGTAAGGAAGGTGTTTGTGGACTCTTGGAACACACAACATTGACTGGTCTCCAACATTTCTGTATTACTGTCTACACATAAGTTCAGATTGTGGAAAACAATTCAGGGTATCACATGGTAGGTTGGCTTGGTGTAGTTTTAATGCCTACAGACAGAAGTATTCATTTTTTTACTTCTCAAAATCATTAGAGTCAATCTCCACCAAGGGTTATGCTCCATACACAATGTTCAAGCTGAAGTTACTGGGGGTGGGGAGGCAAATAAGCCCCCCCCCCCCCCCCCCCCCCCGTGAAGAGGGCTCACGGTGTCTGCATTGATTTCATTTTTCTGGAACTGATTTTGAATGTTAAAAAGTAATTGAATGTCTGAATATTTCCCTCCCTTCTCATCTGAGAAGACAAAGATGCATAGGATATCAAAGAACCACTAGTACATAATATAATGTGTCTCTGTAGGCACAGGGGTGTCTTTCTGCACACCACATTCTTCTGTTTTTGAACAAACTACACAGACAATCAGAACATATTTTGTGGATTCTTTTAGAATCTTATTCTCTCTTTTCAATGTTGTAAGGAGATACTAGCATCTATAAGCAAACTCTGAGTACTGCATTCTAAGAATGTACATTTCTACCTGTGGTCAAGGTGTCTCCTGCTGTGACTAGCACCTATAAGCAAACTCTGTATACTGCATTCTAAGATTATACATTTCTACCTGTGGCCAAGGCGTTTCCTGCTGTGTTACATTAATAGCGCCTTTCCATTGCTTAATCAAAATGAGAAAACTCATTTTGACATTGTTCCTGTTTCATTCTTGAAAAATAAAATGTAGTGACCTTATACATAGTTTTCTGTTTGTTTTTTTCAGATGCATATCCAAGTGTCTCTTTGTAAATCAGCAGGTTGAATGAACACTGCTGATCTCGGTTTTCCTGGAAACTTGAACTTTAGCAGAAAGAATTCTCTTTTCTCTGGCATTAGAATCAATAGAGATCACTATTTGCGATTCTTGATTTGGACTCCTGGAGCACTTCAGATATAACACTGCCTTCTCTGAGCACACACACACACACACACACACACACACACATACACACACACACACAAGATAGATAGATAGATAGATAGATAGATAGATAGATAGATAGAATACACACATGCATGAGTTAACATACATATACGGAAACATTTATACAGATGTACATATACCTGAATACTCATATACATACATGCATTTACACATACTCACATATACATACACATATTCCCAAAGGCATAGACATAAACACATGCACACATGCAAATATAACCACATGTGTACGCATGCACTCACATGCAGATACAAAAGCATGCACATATATAAGTGCTAAACACACACAATTTACCAGGGCAAACAGGTGGTGAGGCAGTAGCTGGGAGGACAGTTTCTGTCATAGTCACGTAGAGTTCTCCACGGTCATAGCCAACACAACAAGTTTTCTTCTGTAGCTTTTTGTCTTCTTTTGTTTGTTGTTTTCTATATTCGACACATTGTTCTTGTTACTAGAGACAGAGTGTAGTAAGATAAACTACCTGCATTCTAGTGAGGACCTAAATCATAAGTAGGTAAAATTAAATATTACTTCATGCAGAGGCCAACTATATCCAAAAACAAAAAACAACAAAAAGTAGACAACCAAAAAAAAAAACCCAACAAAACAAAACGAAACAAAAACATAGAGTAAAGGGGACACAGTGACACTTCGTGTGGAAGCATGGTTAAAACAATCCATTGGAGGAGGTAGCATTTAAGGATCTGTGGATGAAAGGAGGGAGCTAGCCATCTACGATTGGGGTTAAGACAGTTCCACGGATTTGGACTAACAACTGTGAAGTGGTAGGAAAAGAACTAGATTTGTATGTTTAAGACATGGTGGAAAAAAAAAAACAGCTTTGCATGTTTGAGAACGGGCAAACTTTACTGTAGAGACAAACAAACATTTACTCATCTTGGATGAAGGACAACTGGAAGAAATGATTCCTCTAAAGTGCAGCTTGGAGAAAACAATGATTTCTGTTAGGATTGCTGACAGTCACAGGTGGGAGGTTACTACAGGAGCATGCATAACTTATGTGTGACTAGATTACAAAGGAAAAGATCACTCTTCCAGCAATTGTTAACTCTCTATTTTTAGACAGGAGCTTGACATCATGCGCCCTTCTTTCCACCAACCATTAACTGCCTATGTCTTGGGGAAGGATAAACACATGAGCATTTTTTTCTGACAGGGAAGCAACAAGAAGCAAGTCTTCTTTTGTTTTTGTTTTTTTGTTTTTGTTTTTTTATTGTTTTTTTGAGACAGGGTTCTCTGTGCAGCCCTGGCTGTCCTGGAACTCACTCTGTAGACCAGGCTGGCCTCGAACTCGAACTCAGAAATCCGCCTGCCTGTGCCTCCCAAGTGCTGGGATTAAAGTGTGCCACCACTGCCAGGCAAGAAACAAGTCTTGAGGGTGAAAACTAAGTGTGTAGGGGATGCTGGGGAAGTTACGAAGATTTTTCTTTTTATTACTGAGGGAGAAGTTATGGTCAGGGCTGTGCTTTTTCTCACAGATAATGACAAGCCTAATTCTGATATAGAAAGTGTCTTAGAGCAGACCAGAGACAGAATGTGGGGTAAGAAAGAATTTGCTGTGGCATGACTGGGGTAAGAGAGCGTGGGCGAGGTTCTTTCCTCTTCCATTGGTTTCAGAGGAAAGCGGTTTTATTTCGGTCAGCCTACCTCTGAGAAAGAAGCTAACCAAGCACTAGATTAGCGGTGACAAGTAGTTCTCATCTAGTCCTGTTTGGACTTCTGGAGAAAGTTGGGGCTGGAATAGAAAGTCTGAGGTCACCTTCTTCCTGATGCTGTGTAAGGCCAACAATTAGGTTCTCCTGTTAACAAAGATGGAGGGAGGCCTGGCAACCATGGGCAGAGGCATTAAAACTGGACATTAGAAGAGACAAGACAGTAAAGGAGGATTCCTGTGGAAGGACTTAGTAGCCAATCACTCATAATGTGCCAGGAAACTCTTCTCCCTAAGGCCTGAACTTTCACCCAAATCTCTGTTCTATTTGCAGGGACTGCAGAGGGAGGAGACTCTCCAGAGCAGGGAGGGCACATGGCAGAAGCTGTGCTCTGCAGTTTACTCTCCATTCTTTTCCACTCCCAAGTTAGAATCTTGGGTTTGATTATATTCCATGACTATGGATTAATTCTAAAACTATTCTTCAAAACTTGTGTACATAAAGATATTTAAGCTAACTCAGAAAAGAATGGGATATCCCTTTTAATTCCTACTTTATATTCAGCCGTTCCTAATGAGTTCTAGTATTATTTCATACCAAGAAGAAGAATCCTTTCAAGGAACTAGAATAGATTGAATTCTAAATCCCATTTCTCATGTTCACATTTGGCAAAGGCAGCCAACCTGCTCCTCTTTAAGAATCATGTCTTCACAGGGCTCTTTCTTCAGGGGGAGTTTTAAACATAAGCACCTCGGGCAAATTGTCTAAAGAGACACTCCCCTTTGACAGGGCCTCTGAGGAGATTGCTTTAAGCACAGAAAGGAGAGCATTTGGGAACTATAAAGGAATCCTGTTATTATATTAGATGCCGTTATTTTCTTACCGGCAAGTGCATTTTGCTTTTGTCAGAGCTGTTTGTATGGGTTGCAGAGGCCAATGCGTCTTTCTGTTCTTTGAATCTGTTTGTGAGCACCCACAGTCCCATCTGTAGTAAGCAGCCATTGCTTTTGTATCACAGTTCATGGTACCATTGAGTGTCTCAGGAGGCTTATGTCACTGTAGGCCTCAGAGATTCCTCCCATTAACTGTGAAACAGATTTACTTCGGTACCATCAAGAAACATCTTCTAGGTATTTCCTGAAAAGAGCATAGGGTCAGCAAACAAGAAGCTCTTCTAAATTCCCTTCATCACTTCTAAAGTTTTTGTTTTGAAGATAGTGTCGCATGTAGCCAAAGATGACATTGAACTTGCTCTTCTGCATCCACTCTAGAGCACTGGGCTTACAAGAATGTACTACCACATCTGGTTTATGCAGTGCTGGGGCACTGAAACTAAGGCTTTGTGAATGCTGGAAGTCCTCTACCGACTGAGTTATATTTGAGAGATTCTAGGTTCAAATATCTCTTGGCCTACACTTACTAATTATATTTTGTTTTTCTACTATGCCAGGCATTTCTTAGCAATGAAGGCTTATAATACTATTGCGATTTTCCTTGGAAAGTCAGTATATGGAAAATGTAGTGGCAGAGATTTAGTGAGGATATGAGTTATCTTTATTCTTGAGCACAATCACTATGCTTGAATCCTCCTTAGTATCAATGTATAATAAACATATAATAAGTATTTAAATAAATATATAAGAATAGAATTCAGATAATTTGTTATTTGCTCCCAGACTTAATCAATGAAGATCTCCCACAATTCTGTTTTAAAGTGGATATTTTCAGCACTTAAGACTATACAAATGGTCCTTCTACCCCTGCCTGGTCCTTTTGGTTGGGTCAGACACATAGCTGGTCTGCTCCTGTGGAGATACTGAATGCTGAGCCATCCTAGAGGAGCCACTGCACTCAGAGCAGCGGGTAAGAACCCAGACCCACTCCCTATGCCCCAGAGATACAACTTGGAGCCAGGGACACTCAGGATCCACTAGCCACCCAAACCCCACCCCTCCGGAATACCACTTCCCTTCCACCCCTGCCTGGTCATTTTGGAAGGGTCAGACACATAACTGGTCTGCTCCTGTGGAGATACTGAATGCTGAGCCATCCTAGAGGAGCCACTGCACTCACAGCAGCAGACACCTAGCTGGTTTGCACTTGTGGAGACACTGTATCCTGAGCCATCCTAGAGGAACCACTGCACCCAGAGCAGCAGGATTTCCAGATCCCAGAGGTGGCCTGAGTCCCAGGAGTTCTTCCACCCAGGAGCTTAGGATCATAAGACCACAGAGACATCTGGACTCTGAGGAGTTCTGACACAAGCAAAATAACTGGAAATGCAGACTCCAGTCAGACACAGTGAGGGCAGGTAGCACTAGAGTTAACCAGATGGTGAAAGGCAAGCGCAAGAACATAAGCAACAGAAATCAAAGTTACTTGGCATCATCAGTACCCAGTTCTCATACCATAGCAAGCCCTGGACACCCCATCACACCGGAAAAGCAGGATTCAGAATTAAAATCACTTCTCATGATGATGATAGAGGATTTTAAGAAGGACATAAGTAACTCCCTTAAAGAAGTACAGGAGAGTACAAGTAAACAGGTAGAAACTCTTAAAGAGGAAACACAGAAATCCCTTAAAGAACTGCAAGAAAACACAATGAAGGAATTAAAAAAAAATTCAGGGTCTGAAAATGGAAATAGAAACAATAAAGAAATCTCAAAGGAATACAACCATGGAGATAGAAAACCTAGGAAAGAGATCAGGAGTCATAGACGCAAGCATCACCAACCGAATACAAGAGATAGAAGAGAGAATCTCATGTGCAGAAGATACCATGGAAAACATTGACACAACTGTCAAAGAAAATGCAAAATGCAAAAAAACTTCTAACCCAAAACATCCAGGAAATCCAGGACACAATGAGAAGACCAAACCTAAGGATAACAGGTATAGATGAGAGTGAAGATTCCCAACTTAAAGGGACAGTAAATATCTTCAACAAAATTATTGAGGAAAACTTCCCTAACCTAAAGAATGAGATGTCCATAAACATACAAGAAGCCTACAGAACACCTAATAGACTAGACCAGAAAAGAAATACCTCCCGTCACTTAATAATCAAAACATCAAATGCATGAAACAAAGAAAAAATACTAAAAGCAGTAAGGGAAAAATGTCAAGTAACATATAAAGGCAGACCTATAAGAATTACACCAGACTTCTCACCAGAGACTATAAAAGCCAGAAGAGCCTGGACTCACATCATACAGACCCCAAGAGAACACAAATGCTAGCCCAGACTACTATACCCAGCAAAACTCTCAATCACTATAGATGGTGAAACCAAGATATTCCATGACAAAACCAAATTTGCACAATATCTTCACACAAACCCAGCACTTCAAAGGATAACTGATGGAAAATGCCAACACAAGGAGGGAAACTACAACCTAGAAAAAGCAAGGAAGTAATCTTCCAACAACCCCAAAAGAAGATAGCTATACAAACATAATTCTACCTCTAATAACAAAAATAACAGGAATCCACAATCATTTTTCCTTAATATCTCTTAACATCAATGGACTCAATTCCCCAATAAAAAGATGTAGACTATCAGACTGGATACACAAACAGGAACCAGAATTTTGTTGCATACAGGAAATGCACCTTAGTGGCAAAGACAGACACTACCTCAGAATAAAAGGATGGAAAACAATTTTCCAAGCAAATGGTCCCAAGAAACAAGCTGGAGTAGCCATTCTAATATCAAATAAAATCGACTTTCAAAAAAGTAATCAAAAAAGATAAGGAAGGACACTTCATACTCATCAAAGGAAAAATCTACCAAGGTGAACTCTCAATTCTGAACATCTATGCTCCAAATGCAAGAGCACCTACATACATAAAAGAAACTTTACTGAAGATCAAAACACACATTACACCTCACACAATAGTAGTGGGGGATTTCAACACCCCACTCTCAGCAATGGACAGATCATGGAAACAAATTAAACTGAGACACTTTGAAATTAACAGAAGTTATGAACCAAATGGATTTAACAGATATCTATAGAACATTTCATCCTAAAACAAAAGAATATACCTTTTTCTCAGCACCTCATGGTACCTTCTCCAAAATAGACCATATAATTGGTCACAAAGCAGGCCTCTACGGATACAAAAAGATTGAAATAATCTCTTACATCTTATCAGATCACCACAGAATAAGACTGGTCTTTAATAATGACAAAACCAATGGAAAACCCACATGCACATGGAAACTGAACAACTCTCTACTCAATGATGACTTGGTCAAGGAAGAAATAAAGAAATAAATTAAAGACTTTTTTAGAATTTAATGAAAATGAGGACACATCGTACCAAAACTTGTGGGACTCCATGAAGGCAGTGCTAAGAGGAAAACTCATAGCTCTGAGTGCCTACAAAAAGAAACTGGAGAGAGCATACACTAACAACTTGACAGCACAACTAAAATCTCTAGAACAAAAAGAAGCAAATACACCCAAGAGGAGTAGAAGGCAGAAAATAATCAAACTCAGGGCTGAAATCAGCCAAATAGAAACTGAAAGAACAATACAAAATATCAATAAAACCAGGAGCTGGTTCTTTGAGAAAATCAACAAGATAGATAAACCCTTAGCCAGATTAACCAGAGGGAACAGAGACAGTATCCAAATTAATAAAACCAGAACTGAAAACTGAAATAAAACCAGTTTCCACAGAAACTGAGGAAATTCAAAATATCATCAGATCCTACTACAATGGCCTATACTCAACAAAACTCGAAAACCTGGATAAAATGGACAACTTCCTAGACAGATACCAGGTAACAAAGCTAAATCAGGAGCAGAGAAACCATCTAAACAGTCCCATAACCCCTCAGGAAATAGCAGCAGTCATTAAAAGTCTCCCCACCAAAAAAAAGTCCAGGACCAGATGGTTTTAGTGCAGAATTCTATCAGACCTTCAAGGAAGACGTAATACCAATTCTATTCAAACTATTCCACAAAAGAGAAACAGAAGGAACACTACCCAATTCATTCTATGATGCTACAATTACACTCATATCCAAACTTCACAAAGACCCAACATAGAAAGAGAACTTCAGACCAATCTCCCTTATGAACGTCGATGCAGAAATGCTCAATAAAATTCTAGCAAACTGAATCCAAGAACACATCAAAACAATCATCCATCATGATCAAGTAGGTTTTATCCCAGGAATGCAGGGATGGTTCAATATTCTGAAATCCATCAATGTAATCCACTATAGAAACAAACTCAAAGAAAAAAAACACATGATCATCTCACTAGATGCTGAGAAAGCATTTGACAAAATTCAACATCCCTTCATGATAAAAGTCTTGGAAAGATCAGGAATTCAAGGCCCCTACCTAAACTTAGTAAAAGCAATTTACAGCAAACCAGTAGCCAACATCAAACTAAATGGAGAGAAACTTGAAGCAATCCCACTAAGATCAGGGACTAGACAAGGCTGCCCACTCTCTCCCTACCTATTCAATATTGTACTGGAAGTCCTACCCAGAGCAATTAGACAACAAAAAGATGTCAAAGGGATACAAATAGGAAAGGAAGAAGTCAAAATATCGCTATTTGCAGATGATATGATAGTATACTTAAGTGACCCCAAAACTTCCACCAGAGAACTCCTAAACCTGATAAACAACTTCAGCAAAGTGGCTGGTTATAAAATCAACTCAAACAAATCAGTAGCCTTCCTCTACATGAAAGACAAACAGGCTGAAAAAGAAATTAGGGAAATGACACAATTCACAATAGTTGCAAATAATATAAAATACCTTGGTGTAAATCTCACCAAGCAAGTGAAAGACCTGTATGACAACAGCTTCAAGTCCCCGAAGAAAGAAATCGAATAAGATCTCAGAAGATGGAAAGATCTCACATGCTCATGGATTGGCAGGATTAATATAATAAAAATGGCCATCTTGCCAAAAGCAATCTACAGATCCAATGCAATTCCCATTAAAATCCCAACTCAATTCTTCACAGAGTTAGAACAGGAAATTCTCAAAATTGTTTGGAATAACAAAAAACCCAAGATAGCAAAAACTATTCTCAACAATAAAAGAACTTCTGGAGGAATCATCATCCTTGACCTCAAGCTGTACTTCAGAGCAATAGTGATAAAAACTGCATGGTACTGGTACAGAGATAGGCAGGAAGATCAATGGAATAGAATTGAAGACCCAGAAATGAACCCACACACCTATGGTCACTTGATCTTTGACAAAGGAGCTAAAACTGTCCAGTGGAAAAAGGACAGCATTTTCAACAAATGGTGCTGGTTCAACTGGAGGACAATATGTAGAAGAATGCAAATTGATCCATTCTTATCTCCTTGTACAAAGCTCCAGTCTAAGTGGATAAAGGACCTCCACATAAAACCAGATACACTGAAACTAATAGAAGAGAAGGTGAGGAAGAACCTCGAATACTTGGGCACAGGGGGAAAGTTCCTGAACAGAACAACAGTGGCATTTGCTTTAAGATCAAGAATTGACAAATGGGACCTCATAAAATTGCATTGTAAGGCAAAGGACACTGCCAATTGGACAAAATGAGCATTACCAATCCTACATCTGATAGAGGGCTAATATCCAATATATACAAAGAACTCAAGAAATTAGACTCCAGATAAACAAATAACCCTATTAAAAAATGGGGTATAGAACTTAACAAAGAATTTTCTTTTTTTTTGTTTTTTGTTTTTTTTTTGAGACAGGGTTTCTCTGTGTAGCTCTGGCTGTCCTGGAACTCACTCTGTAGACCAGGCTGGCCTCGAACTCAGAAATCCACCTGCCTCTGCCTCCCAATGCTGGGATTAAAGGCGTGCGCCACCACCGCCCTGCAACAAAGAATTTTCAACTGAGGAAACTCGAATGGCTGAGAAGCACCTAAAGAAATGTTCAGTATCCTTAGTCATCAGGGAAATGCAAATCAAAACAACCCTGAGATTCCATCTCACACCAGTGAGAATGACTAAGATTAAAAACTCTGGTGGTAGTAGAGGCTAGCGAGGGTGTGGAGAAAGAGGAACACTCCTCCATTGTTGGTGGGACTGCAAGATGGTGCAACCACTTTGGAAATCAGTCTGGTGGTTCCTTAGAAAATTGGACATAGCATTACCTGAGGACCCAGCTATACCACTCCTGGGCATATACCCAGAAGATGCCCTAACATATAAGAAGGACATATGCTCTATTTTCTTCATAGCAGCCCTATTTATAATAGCCAGAAGCTTATTTCCAATAGCTGGAAGGAACTCAGATGTCCTTCAACTGAGGAATGGATACAAAGAAGGTGGTATATTTACACAATGGTGTATTACTCAGCTATTAAAAACAATGAATTCGAGAAATTCCTAGGTAAATGGATGGAACTAGAAAATATCATCCTGAGTGAGGTAAGCCAATCACAAAAGAACACACATGGTATTCACTCACTGATTATTGGATATTAGCCCAGAACCTTGAAATACCCAAGATTCAACTCACAGGCCACATGAAGCTCATGAAGAAGGAAGACCAAGTGGGGGTGATTTGATCCTTCTTAGAAGGAGCAGCAAAATACTCAAAGGAGCAAATATGGAGACAAAGTGAGGGACAGAAACTGAAGGAGGGGCCGTCTGGAGACCATTCCATCTGGGTATCCATCCCATGTGCAGTCACCAAAGGTAGATGCTGATGTGGAAGTCAGGAAGTGCATGCTGATAAGAGCCTGATATAGATGTCTCCTTAGAGGTCTGCAAGAATCTGACATATTCAGAGGCAGATGCTCACAGCTAGCCATTGAACTGATCATGGGGTTCCCATTGGAAAAGTTAGAGTGAAGACTGTTGGAGCAGAAAGGGTTTGTGGTCCCATGAGGAGAGCAACAATACCAACCAATCAGAGCTCCCAGGGTCTAAACCACCAGCCTGGGAGCACTTAGGGAGGGATCTATGGCTTCATCTGTATATGTAAGGGTGGAGGGCCCTGTTGGGCATAGGTGATAGAAGAGATCCTTTGTTTCATGAAGGCTGGACACCCCAGGGGGTGGGAATTTGAGGGTGGGGAGGTGGGAGTGTGTGTGGGGTTAAGTAGGGGTACATCCACAGAGAAGCAAGAGGAGGGGTGAGGGGATAGGGGGTTCCTGGATGGGTGGGTGGGTGGGATTGGGTAAGGGAATAACATATGAAATGTAAATAAATCATCCAATAAAAAAGAATAATAAGCACAACAACAATAACAACCCAAAAAAAGACTATACAAATGTCAATAATGTAGCAAAAAAATCATAGTGACTGAATTAAAATATATTTATTTCACAGGTTTTTTTAAATCGAATATCCAAAATAAACATTTATTTCATATTTTTTTAACCTTTGTGTATTTTCAAGAGTGTGACGTGAACTGATAAACACTCAAGCAAGAAGGTTTTATTCTGAAGCACTTCTAATTTGGAAATAGTCTTTCCTTTTTAAAAGATAGCATTTAATATGATATTTAGAGCAGTGTAGATTTCCCACACAAGTGAGGTACCCACACAGATGTTTCAATAAGTAACAAACTCAGACTATCTTGTTTTTAAATCAGTGTCTTGTTTACTTCTTCATTGTTTATACATCCCATGATTGTGTTATTATTGGATGTTTTATTTACATTTCAGATGTAATCCCTATTTCCTCCTCACCCAGGAACCCTCTGTCCCATCCCCCCTCCTCCTGCTTCTGTGAGGATGTGTCCCCACCCATCCTCCCACTCCCACCTCCCCACCCAAGATTTTCCCCACACTGGGGTGTCCAGCCTTCACTGGACCAAGGACTTCCTCACCCACCTATGGCTGACACTGCCACCTTCCCCTACATATGTATTTGGAGCCATGGGTCCCTCCCTAAGTGCTCCCAGGCTGGTGATTTAGACCCTGGGAGCTCTGGTTGGTTGGTATTGTTGCTCTCTTCATGGTGCTGCAAACCCTTTCAGCTCTGAAGAGTTTATCTTGTGAACTATGGGTAGTGTGTGGTGTGTGTGTGTGTGTGTGTGTGTGTGTGTGAATTCTTTGGTATCTACTTATTCTCAGCTTGTATGTGAAACTCTGGAATACATATAATGTACCGATTACTTCATCCATCTTGAGTCTATTAAAAACACGGGATTAAATACAATTTAAATATTCATATACAATAAATGCTTCTGTCATTTAAGATTTAGCTCACAGAAGGCAGCAAGAGATCAGTGCAAAAGCCAAATGAGGTGCTGAGAGATGCCTGTGAGAAAGACTGAGAGATGCCTGTGAGGGAGAC
>NW_021620812.1:1604041-1645529 GCF_004785775.1 Grammomys surdaster | reverse complement strand
TGAGAGATGCCTGTGAGAAAGACTGAGAGATGCCTGTGAGGGAGACTGAGAGATGCCTGTGAGAGAGACAGAGAGATGCCTGTGAGAGAGACTGAGAGATGCCTGTGAGGGAGACTGAGAGATGCCTGTGAGAAAGACTGAGAGATGCCTGTGAGGGAGACTGAGAGATGCCTGTGAGGGAGACTGAGAGATGCCTGTGAGAAAGACTGAGAGATGCCTGTGAGGGAGACTGAGAGATGCCTGTGAGAGAGACTGAGAGATGCCTGTGAGGGAGACTGAGAGATGGCTGTGAGGGAGACTGAGAGATGCCTGTGAGAGAGACTGAGAGATGCCTGTGAGGAAGACTCAGAGATGCCTGTGAGAGAGACTGAGAGATGCCTGTCAGGGGGACTCAGAGATGGCTGTGAGGGAGACTGAGAGATGGCTGTGAGGGAGACTGAGAGATGCCTGTCAGGGGGACTCAGAGATGGCTGTGAGGGAGACTCAGAGATGGCTGTGAGGAGACTCAGAGATGCCTGTGAGGGGGACTGTGATAACTGTGAGGGGCACTGTGATAACTTTGAGGAGGGGACTGATGACTTTTACCTCCTTTCAAACAGTGATGAGCATCATGTTGAAGTGCAGTTGATTCATTGTGAATATACTGAACAAGTGTCAGAGAGATGCTAGTGGCTCAGACTCTTGGGATCCAGCTCAATGGCTACTATTTCTAGGCATTTTGAAAGGAGGTAAAATGATGGCTTTAAATATGGGGTGTCTCTGTATTTGTGAAGCTGATACTTTAGTGAAATTCAAATGGAATTCATTATGGTGGCCAATGGAGCCAATTACAATGAGAGACGATAGAGCAAATAATTCAGTAACAGGTGAAGCGTCAGATTCTACTGATGTGGTGTGACTTCTGATCGTCAACTCGAATGTTTCTGTGTAGTCCTTGGAGGTTGCTCATCAATCATTGATTTATATTTATCTGGTCATGGGGCAGAGGGTATCACAGGGCAATGGGAAGCATCTGGCGTATAACAAGTACTTAACTAACAGCCCTATGCAGGTAGATACATAATTCACCCCAGTAAAATATTAGGACACCCATGTCTCACTGCAGCTGCGCCAGTGACTTTCTGTCTTCTTTAGCGACTGACCCCTTCTGATTTAGGAAATGAGACAAACTGCCTGTCACACCAATCTGACAGAGTGCTCTTTGTAGCCAGGTATGCAAACTGCGATTGTGTGATAGCCTCTTAGCCGTCCAAATGGGGCATATCTACACTTGAGTAAGACATCTTCGTATTTTCTTTCAGAAATAAGCCTTTCTAATTGGCACACTTGTTTAAGGAAATAAAAACAATTTCATTTTAGAAAAAGAAAACAATGATATGATTAAACCCAGGAAGTGTAGTTTACAAGTGAGCTGGGGTCCTGGGAAGAATTCCAGTAGCTAGCACATAACTGCTTCTCATTAGTGAACTGGTGCTTCTCAAGGCAGCTCCTTGGTCCATCCCTTTTTAACCTGGGATGCAGAATGCCCACAGGCTATAGAACAGAATACTAAGAAAGAGGACAGGATGGAGATGAAAGAGGCATGTTTTATTCAGAGTTCAATATCCATTTATTTTGAGGGCAGAGATGTCTGTGTTGTGACTCGTGCATGCTGTGAAAAAATGCCAAGTGTCTCTGTAACTAATGTTCCTGAGGGAAGATCCTCGGAGAGTGGGCAGAAGCTCATGAAATGCTAATGGTTGAATTCGGGAGGAAGAGGCAATTTTGGATTCTCATGTTTTGGGAACATATCAAAGGACTTAGTATTTTGGTCTATAAAAAGGAATCTATATACTGTGCAAATGACGATATGTCCTTCTTGCTGCTATGACTCATCTCTGGGGTTTTCTTCACTTCTTACTGCTCTGCCTTTTCCGTCTTTTTAGTTCATGCTGCCCCTTGTTTTCTCCCTGGGCTTTTAAACTAAACATTCCATTTCTTTGTTTTATATATTTTTTAAACGTTGAGTCTGGTTCTTCCCATGTTAAGTGTTAAAAATCCATAGGTGTTGAGCCAAAAGGACATGCTCGAAATTCATCCTCGACTAAATGATTTCTCATAGGACTAAAAAGGTCACCGAGAGACAATGTATCATCTCCTCCTCCACATCCATGATGGAGAGAGGTGTGCCTGAGTGCGAATGAGCAGAAGGGCACTATCCACTTTAGAGAACAGATACTATTCAGGCTTAGATGTAGTAGAAGACCATGTACTTGAGCAGCAGTGGATCAGAGGAGTATGGTAAAATGACAAAGGCAAACATGGTGGATCTCTATGTGAAAGGTCATGGGGCAAAAGCTAACTGAGAAGTCAGATGTGTGTGAACATAAAAGTAAAACTCCTGCAGAGAAGAAATAACCACATATAGCTAATTTTTTCTAAGCTTAATGATTTAAAATTATATTGTCTTGTTGAATATAAATCTTGGTTTACCAAATCTTCTCTCTCTCTCTCTCTCTCTCTCTCTCTCTCTCTCTCACACACACACACACACACACACACACACGATGCCTTCCATCTCAAGATAAAAATGGCTTCATAAAAAAGAAGGAACATGATTTAAAAGTTGCACTCATGAGAGATTAATTTCAGTAACTTTTGCACTTGAGTACAAAAATGACTTAAACAAAGCATAGCCCCTCTCAGTTTATAACCTCAGCACATAAAGTGACTTGACATCAAATGACAAGGCAGATTCACATTTACTTGGTTATTTCTAAGGTACTTATGGAAAGTCAGGGCCAAGGCTTAACATAAAAATATGCCAAAATTAATAAAACTGTGGTTGATTAGCAGAATATTACCTGGAAAAGCACTGTGTACACTTTAAAGGACAAATACTATTCAGGCTTAGTTATGTGTAGAAGACAGTGTACTTGAGGTTCTTTAAGCATTTTAAATATATCTTGATATTGAATACAACGCTGCTGAACAATTTCTAAAGAAGTGTTGACTACTGAGAAATCTACATTTAATGAATAAACAGATGCGTTTAATATTTTCATGTTAGCCAGTTTGGAAGCTAGCTGTAGCCAAATTTGCATATTTCAAATCTAGTAAACGTGGCTCCTGAGAAGGCATAGTCTTTACAAAAGCAGCTCTGCCACTTGCTCTTTTAGATTGCTCTGCTGCATTTTGAGGAGATTTAAAAATGGGAACTCGGTTTGCGTCCAACACCAACTGTTGCTCATTCTGCCTTTGCCTCCACTTTGGAGAAGAGCTGCTTTGAAAAGGAATACATTAGGAATACATCAAAATATGTCACGCAATGGAAAAGAGCATACTTTTTATCACAGCCTCATTCCAAACATGCTGTGTGCCCAACAGAAGAAAATACCTCTTTTGAAAGCTTTATGCCCACCCATGACATTGTCCACATTCTGAGCTGTGTCTAGGCAGTTGTGGTGAGCCACAGAGAAGGACCAAGTATAACTACCAGGTTGTATTTCACTGGGGATAGCAAACATGAAAGCCGGCACAGCTGGGTTGTTTGCAAGAGTGAGGCGTGGATGAGGAGGTCTGATGGAATCTCTTTCCCGGGCTTGCTTTTCCTCTTTCATCTATGCCTCAGTAACCCGCCTGTCACTTCAGCTTGGAAGATACTCAAATGAGTCTCCAAACTTGACCCAAACCACTCTCCAAACTTGGGTCTCAAAGATGAACTGGAGACTTCTTTCAGAAATCTTTAAAAAAAAAATCTTCACTAAACTGCAGAATTTAGGATAAATTGATGAACATATATCTTGGTGCCAAGGACTTCTGAGAACTTTGTAAAAAATAAATGGAATATACAAATGTTGATGTCATCAGTACTTAAACACTCGTTTCCAAAATGAGCAAAATAGTCTTACGGGCATCACGACTCTTCCCTTTATTTTTTATTCTAATCCAATAGTTAGTTATACATTTGTATATTTATTGTGCATAGAACAAAGTTCTCTGTTTTCTCACCAAACTGGGGCAGTTGTTTTGTTACATACCCACATACCCACAGAAATGCATGAATACATGTTTATTCATTCATGTAAACTTGGTTAAATGTGTGTACACTGTGATTAGATATCAGTATGCATGTATAAGCCAGTATACGACCTAATATTGCTCGTGTTGAAATTTATAAAAATAGTTTAATATGTTATATAGTTTAATGATTTCTTTGTACTCAACTTTATGTTTCAAGATGTCCTTTTGGTTTCAAGAATACCTGTTGTTGACTTTGTTTCAACTGCTTTGCAGCAGCAGCTATAGCATCACCAAATCTAAGGTCACCCAGTTTAACTTCCATACTTTATCATTCTTATTTGTGTACTTACAAATGTTCTTATGCCAGTTGTTTTATACATGTAAGAAATTTCAAGGTTCTATAGGAAAATAGAATTATTAGTTTGTGTGGCATGAGTTTGATCTTTACAAAATGGTATCAACAAGGTTTTTCAAAAGTCCAAGCTGGCAAACTCATGAAAGACACGTCACAGGCGCGTCTGACACACACAACCTTGCAGGGTTGTTGCATTTCTGAATTTTTGACACGGTACTAGATGTACATACCTACATATGTATTGATTCATGTCTATATAAATCAATTAGAAATACTCCTTATCCCTTTACTCTGGTTTGAGCTGTACTTTGTCCTTTGCTGGTTTAAGAAATATTTGCTGAGTGCCTACTATGAGTTGAGAATGGCTGACTGCGGTATAGATTAAACGTGGTAAAAAGTGACTCCAAACACATGTTTCTATGACATGTTCTACCATAAGAAGAGACGTAATAGTTGAGTGAATTGTGTAATAAAGATGGAGGATAGATGCTCACAGCAAGACCAAGATAGGGATCCTGTGTGCACACATCTTAAAGACCTTGACGTAGAATGCTAGGCAGTTGGGCATTAGCAAGGACAGTTTCTCCACATAAAGCGGCAATATATAAGAAAATTTAAACAAGCTTGAAGCGAAAAGAGTCAATGGTGCTTGGCTTGGGTCATCTCACCTGACAGTAATCAGGAAGAAAAGAATTTCCAACAGTCTGGCTGTATTTCACTTCCAGCAACTAGCTCATCGCGCTTGCCACACAGCAGATGTGTAAGGGGCAGATGAAGCAGGAAATCAGAGCTTCACAGTAAGGAAACAGCTTATGAAATAGACTCAGAAGCTCGAGAGCACTGGGTGGCTTAAATGCAAGGAGGTTGGCAGAGTACTGCACATACAGTACGCAGCACCGGAGGCAGAATGTCTCAAGTTTGAGGCCAACTTAGGCAGCATAAGGAGACCTTGTACCAGGAGCAAAACAGACCAGACGTGTTGGACAAAGGCTGTAATCTCAAGTATTCAGGATCCTCAGAGGTAGAA
Organism: Grammomys surdaster; assembly: GCF_004785775.1. Lineage (NCBI taxonomy): Eukaryota > Metazoa > Chordata > Mammalia > Rodentia > Muridae > Grammomys > Grammomys surdaster. The sequence goes on along the minus strand of NW_021620812.1, from coordinate 1,640,145 downwards.
ATTTGATCGTAAATTCAAAGCCAGTTTGAACACATGGGAGTTTAAGACCACATTGGTCAAATCAGTGAGATTCTGCTTCTAATAGAATAGAATAGAATAGAATAGAATAGAATAGAATAGAATAGAATAGAATAGAATAGAATAGAATAGAATAGAATAGAATAGAATTACTGGGGCTATCGAACAATGATGAAGCACCTGCTCAGGGTGTGTGAGACCCTTGATTCTCTCCCTAGGATTACAACAGAAAAGCAAACAAACAAAGGCATAGGGTGCAGCTGGTATTTTCAGTGTCTTCAGTTCTTACTCGCCCTTTCCAAGGAGACCTGGGCAGAATTTCTGGGCTCTTCTAGAGACTGATGATAACCACTCTGTTTGTACTGATCAGTTCTGCTCTAAGAAAAATATTTTATAAACAGAACAACAATAACAAAATATTTCACTTCCATAAGCGAACTCACAATTATGTTGCAGAGAACAACTCCAAATAACTTTAAAGCTATCTTGGGAATTTGTGTTAAACCAAATGGAAAAGCCACGTAATAACTGAAGTAGCTTTTTAAATAGCCATGGGCTGAATATTCAAATGATAGAGTTAATTATCTCAGGTAATTTACTTTGTATACAGTGGAAGCAAGCTTTTGCAAAGTTTTGGTAATTAAATACAAGTTTTTAAATTATAATTTGGTAAACAACAACAACAAAACTGCAAACCACCTACTTTCCAATAAAACTCCTAACCCCGTGTTAAGTTTCATTCTGAAAGTAAAGGAAAGCAAAACAATATGTAAAATTTACTAATATTAAGTTTCTCATTTGAATTTCTACTTTGGTCCATTTATAAAAGCATACTTAAAGTAAGTGCACAGTACACTTATTTTAACATTTGTGTTACTAATATGCCTTCCACGAGAAAGGGAAGATTGTCAGGAAGCCGAACTCCAATCTAGTTTCAGCATTTAGTTGTGATGGTTAATTCTGTTAACTGGACACAGATATTCTAGATAACGAAAAACTGTCTAGGTAAGGTTGGCTTGTGGGCATGTCTGTTGGGGCTTGTCTTGCTTACATAGGTACTTGATATTAAATAAGACTTGTCACCTTGGGTGGCATCACTTTTTAGGAAGGATTCCTGAACTGTCTAAGTGTAGACAGCAGGCTGAGCACAAATAAGCATGCATGTATTCATTTCTCTCCACTCTTAACTATGGATGTATAGATGCAATGTGACCAACCATCTTAAGCTCCTACCACTGTGAGTTTCTTGAAGTGATGGTGTAGATTGGAATTGTCAACTAAAATACATCTTTTCTCCCCTAATTTGTTTGTTGACAATGTATTTTATCACAGTACCAGAAATGTGTACCCTTTCCTGGGACGATGTGAAGAAACATTTATTCAACCTAGAAAAGGAACTAACCACAGGAAAAAGAAATGATTTCACTCATGTCTATCTTGGTGAACCAACAAGTTTGTTGGGGCTACTTACAGGGACATGAATGACTCTTGGACAGCTACATCACTGAAAATCCCATGCTGTCATTCATGGCAACTCACAAAAACTGAAGTTTGTTCCTTGATCATCTAGCCGTACTTGCAGGTCAACACAAACAGTCATATATGTCTTACTTTAAGCAGAGATTTGTGAACCTTGTAAGTTTCATGAACTTCCTAAACCTTGTTAAGTAGTGTGAGCTTCCTGAATCTTATGAGTTCCTTTCTAGGAGGAAAATGTTCAATCCAGAGGAATTAGCTATATAGTGACATAAAATAGAACAAGATTTTTGACTTCAAAAATGATTTATTGTTATTGAAGGAGGAAATTATTTTAAACAATCATAAGCTAGTGGGCTTAGTGAGACAACACAGCCACAAATATGGCCAAATCATGTGGTGAACTAGCTCAGGCTTGGGGAGCATAGAAGATCAAACAAACCTGTAGGAAGTGCTAATGTCAGTTGGGGTTTTACTTTTGTATTTATAAGTAAAGAAATGGTTACCTAGCTGCAATGGCATTATATCAAACACATAGTAGGTGATTAATAAATATGTGTGGAATGTACCAAATTAAGATGGTTGATCATGTTCCCTGTTTATTATTCATGGGCTATACTGTTTCTCATACTCCAAGAGTCACTTTGAAGGAAATGAAAGCCTCAGAGATTTGTGAGGTCCTCTGTCCATCAGTGTTGCAATTGCACATTACTTTTAATAGTTTGCCAGATATTACAGGCTTTTAGCCTTTATTTTCTTTAAGAGCTCTTTGAAATTGCTGGATAAACTCCTGATGGCAAGCACTTCACACCAACTAAGCATAATGGAACATTCAAGGATGAATCTTATCAAATTAGGGATGAAAGACTGAAAAGCTTAACCTGCATTTTGGGTGCAATGTCTGAAGGGAAAGGAAGTGAATAACTTATATTTAGTCGATTTAATAATTGAAATGTCTGGAGAACAGTCATGAAGGAGGGTCAGGAGGACTTGGGCTGATTTGGGAAACAGGGAGCAGCCCTTTAAGAAGGCCTGTTCCTTGTTCTCCCTCCAGGGTTATCACAACTATTACAGAGTGGCTACTCGAGCACTCTGTTGGTTGCCACTTTGGTGTAGTCCTCAGGTCTGTAACCATTGCTTTCTGTTTGTGGCCCTCAAGATTTCTGCTATGTTCGTTTGCAGAGGAGTGGGTAGGAAAACTGCTGCTGGCCTCATGTCTGGCTGTCACGCTATGTCAGTGACTTCCTTCTGTCTCCAACTGTTACTTCAATTCTCCGTCTTTGCAGGTCATTCTTCCTTCCATGGCGCACAACCATTGTCTGCCACATTGAATGAATCTGTCATACCACTAGAGGGCGTGACCTCACTCAATACCCCCATTACAAAGGTAGTGTAGTATTTCTGCAGAAGTTCTCATTAATTTGAAACAATTTCTTACACCAACAGTCAATTTCTACTGCCTGTTAGAAGTTGAAGATTGACTTTTGGAGCACAAATAGCTGGCCAGATGTGACCACAGCACAGATGACGCATGTCAACCCCTGCAGGATTACTTGGTCTCATAAACCTATGAAGCCAGAGGTGGCTCTGGTGTATCAGAATTAAAGAATATTGAGGATGGGGAGATGACTCAGTGTCTTAGTCAGGGTTTCTATTCCTGCACAGACATCATGACCAAGAAGCAAGTTGGGGAAGAAAGGATTTATTCAGCTTATACTTCCACATTGCTGTTCATCACCAAAGGAAGTCAGGACTGGAACTCAAGCAGGTCAGGAAGCAGGAGCTGATGCAGAAACTATGGAGGGATGTTACTTACTGGCTTGCTTCCCCTGGCTTGCTCAGCTTGATTTCTTATAGAATCCAGGACCACCAGCCCAGGGATGGCACCATCCACAATGGGCCCCCCTCCATTGATCACTATTGAGAAAATGCCTTTCAGCTAAATCTCATGGAGGCATTTCCTCAAGGAAGGCTCCTTTCTCTGTGATAACTCCGGCTGTGTCAAGTTGAGACACAAAACCAGCCAGTACACTCAGTGAGTCGGAGTACTTGGTCTGTAAGCATGAAAACATGAGTTCATATTCTCAGTTTCTACCCAAAATGCCAGGCCCGGCTTTGGCATCTATAACCAAGCCCACCCCTGAGGAGCAGACAAGTGGATCCTGAGAATTTGCTGGACAGCCAAGCCGAGACTCTTTTCAAGGCAATGAGATAGATAGTGACAGAGAAAGGTAATGTCTTGCACTGGAATCTCCATAAGCGTTTGTTGGAGTACTTGTCGGCTCCTTGCAGGTAGGTCCAGGTGAGAGGAGAGTGGTCCTGCTCCTGCTGGGTCTCTCTGGGGCTGAGCAGGATGGTGAGTGTCGACGGCCCAACATCGGAGCACAGGGACGGGGATTTTTGGTGGGGTGAGATAACATAGGGGGCAGGGAAGGGTGGTGGAGGGTATGAGGTGACTGACAGAGCCAATGGCAAAGCTCTGCACTAGCAATGGCAGGGCAGAGGCAGGGCCAAACAGGTCTTGCTGAGTCACCCCAGTATGGAAGTGACTGAAACAAGTCCCAAAACTCTCCCACAAGGCTGCAGAAACCCGAGCCAGGCTTGGGTTTGTCCACAAGGCCCAAACCAGGGCTGAAATGGGGCCCAAAAAGTGCTCACCTGCACACGTTCATACAACACACACACACACACACACACACACATACACACACACACACAAAGAGAGACATAACACACGCACGGACACATACAGACACACAGACACACACACAGACACACACACAGACACAGAGATAGAGACAGAGACCGAGACAGACAGATAGACAGACAGACAGACAGACACACAATATTGTAAAGATAGGAGAAAACAGGTACGTTCTATAATTTTGTACTTGGGACAATACAACAGTTAACTGAAGTAATATTATTTTATAGTACTGGGGAGAAATGGGTGTCTATAATATTTAATGCATATACAAAATTTTCATTTAAAATATATATAAATAATTTTAAAAACAGTATTAAACCAAAAGAACAATATTTCCCATATACCCACATTTGTGTTTTAATTATAACAGCCTAACTTTCCCAAAGGTTTATTTACATAAGTGCTTTCTCTATAAATGAAACATTGGAAAAATATATTCACTCAGATAACCTTTTAAGTCAATGACTTCTGGCAAAATGAATGGTGGAGACCGAAGAAATGTGCCAAAAGTGGTTTGAAATTTTAGTTAGCCTGAGTGCTGTTTGTAAAATTTACTTTGATGCTTGATTACGTTCTAACACTTTTTCAAATGTTTTGAGTTTCCATCTGGTTATGTTAAGTGTGGAGGGAATCTGTGCTGTGTGTGTGGGGGCTGGGGTGTGTTAAGTGACTTCCTCAGGGGACCTTGGACTTCACTTTTCAGGCAGTGATACTTGAGAATGATTAAAATCTGGTGGACTTGACCTCACATCTTTCTTTTGAACGGGGGTGGGAGGGGGAACTGCTTTTCCAGAGCAGTCCCTCATTCCAGGGCCCTTTTAGTGGGTTTTAATAAGGACAAAGGAAGCCCCTCCTTACTCAGTGGAACATCCTGTCATCAGATAAACCACTTGTGTCTTTCCACATGTGCTGGTTAAGGGAGGAGGTGAAGTAGACCAGTTGTCTTGATCTTTGTGACAAAGGACACGCAGATGATGCTAAAATAGCTTCCATAGCTGTCAATTGACTAAGTGGTGCTGGGAATCAAACCCAGGACTCCGGAGGTAGAGTGGAGCATGCTGTGAAGACATTCTATCATTGGTTTGTCCTCCCAGCACCAAGGAAAACTTTTAATGAGTGATTCAGTTTAAAAACAACAAGCAATTCTCAGACCTACTTTTATCACTCAGATGTTACAGTTTTCCCAATTCACTTAGCAAATTCTTCCCTGAGTTTAGCTTGTTAACAGGGAACTGGAAACTGTGATCAAGGAAACAAAAATTTTATTTTTGCTATCTAACTTCTGGATCATTTTTATATATATCCTATACTTTGAATATAAACACTCTTAAAACTATAAGCAGTATGAAAAAAGGATATTGTTGCTTTGCATGTTGACTTTCTGAAGGCAATTAAGGAAAATTCTGTTTGTATTATATATTTTTCTCTTACCCTCCTGGGCCAAATCCTTCCTAGATTATGCTACCATCTGGTTTCATTTGTTTGGTATTTGGCTGTAATTGTTTCTCAGGGTATATTTTTGAATAATAATTATTAGAAGTAAATCAATCCTCCCAGAGAAATAATTTTCATATGTGGGATAGCAAAACCAGATGAAAATATGGCTACAAATAGCAATCTCATTTTATAGCAAGGAGTAGAGATTTTGCCCTGTGGCTCTGACCAAGGTCAATAGGACTCATGTGGGTAAATCTTGGCATGGGCCTCTAAAACACACAATCCCTACAAATATCTTGGGAAACTGGAACCAGGTAAGAAACTCAAAAAAACACACAGGGGCATAAAGGGAAAACACTTCAGAAACCCATATTTTGTAAAGCTAAAATAACACGGTGTATTAAATCACTCAGTGTTTTTGGGAAGAATATTGGAGGTAAATTTTTATATTTCAGAACAACCATGACTAATCCTGCTACCTGCTGCTCCTGGGTTTCTGTATTTTTCATTAGTAGTTTTTATTTTTCCTTAGCTCTGCTGAGTACAGCCCTTTCCTCTTGGGAAAGAGTGATGAGGAGTCCAATTTTTCATTTTTCAATATGGTCTAAAAATCCCATATACTTGCTGATCTCCTTTTGAAATCAATGGATTCTCAGCCTCCCCTGAAGAAGTACTTAACTCAATGAGAAGCAGCTTGTGGGAACATGAGAGGGAAACCACTTTATCATATTAATGTATATTTCAATTTTAAATGCAAAACATGATGGACCAAGGAGCCAGGACTCTTATACAAAGACCATACATGCAAAGAAATATTTTGCCAAGAAGCCACTCAATGATTTGTAACAAGCTTCTTAATTAGAGAAGAAGGTGATACAAATATCTCTGTTAATGTCATTGATGCTTACTTATGGAACAATGGGATTTAATGTTTATTTGTATTAAATTAACAAGCAGTAATATATAATATTGTATACATACAATATTATAACAAGTAATTTATAATTTTTGTCTATAACAATAAAGAAATTTGTTGGTTATAAATAGTGTATCTACTTCCATTCTGTTTAGAAGGTTGTGGCTATTGTCTATGCCATGATGATTTGTGCAAAGATCAGAAAGCCCGTTCATTGCTTTGGAACCCTGTTCCCCTGCAAATCTACCTAACTTTGTATCTCAGTCCCTAGGGCTTCTGTTTCATTGGAGGCTGGTATGAGAGCATTCTGCTATGCCTTGAAAATTCATAGACAACCTTTTAATGTAAAGTTGAAACTACCTGCTACCTTGCTTGTCTCCTCTTCTCTGTCATTTTCTGATTACATGAACTTAGATAAATATAAACAATTTAAATTACATTTATGTTGTAGGAATTCTGTGAGGATGGAGCAGAGAGTCAAGGAACAGTTAACCAATAACCAACTCAACCTGAGACCTATACCATGGGCAAGCACCAATCCCTGACAATATTAATGATACTCTGTTATATTTACAAATGAGAGTCTAGCAAGGCTGTCCTCTGAGACAATCCCCCCAGAAGCTGACTCAGACAGATGCAGACACCCTTAGCCAAACAGAGATTGGAGCTTGGGGACTCTTATGGAAAACAGGAGGAAGGACTGTGACCTCTAAGGGGATAGGAACTCCATAGAAAGACCAAAAGATATTAGCCCTCTATTGGATGTAGGATTGGTAAAGATATTTTCCCAATCTGTTGGTGGCTGCTTTTTCCTATTGACAGTGTCCTTTGCTTTATAGAAACTTTCAATTTTATGCGGTCCTATTTGTCAATTGTTGATCTTAGAGTCTGAGCCTTTAGTGTTCTGTTCTGGAAATTTACCCGTGCCCATGTGTTTGAGGCTCTTCCCCACTTTCTCTTCTATTAGATTCAGAGTACCTGGTTTTATGTGGAGGTCTTTGATCCATTTGGATTTGAGCTTTGTACAAGGAGATAAGAATGGATCAATTTGCATTCTTCTACATGCTGACTGCCAGTTGAACCAGCACCATTTGTTGAAAATGCTATCTTTTTTCCACTGGGTGGTTTTGGCTTCTTTGTCAAAGATCAAGTGACCATAGGTGTGTGGATTTATTTCTGGGTGTTCAATTCTATTCCATTGATCTACCTGACCATCGCTGTACCAATATCATGCAGGTTTTTTTTTTTTTTGTCACTATTGCTCTGTAGTATACTACAGCTTGAGGTCAGGGATGGTGATTTTCCCCAAGGTTCTCTTATTGTTGAGAATCGTTTTCATTATGCTGGGCACCTGGAGAAACCCATGGCTCCAGCTGCATATGTAGCAGAGAATGGCTTTATTTGGAATCAATGGGAGGGGAGGCCCTTGTTCTTGTGGAGGCTTGATGCTTCAGTGTAGGAAGACGCTAGGGTAGTGAGGCAGGGGTGAGTGGGTGGGTGGGGGAGCACCCTCATAGAGGAAGGGGTTGCAGGTGGGATAGGGGGTTTGTGGAGGAGAAACTGGGAAGGGGGACAACATTTGGAATGTAAATAAATAAAATCATCAATAAAAATATAAATAAATAAATACTCAGGAAAAAGAAAGAAAGAAAGACCAAAAGAGTCAACTTACCTGAACCCTTGGGGCTCTCAGAGAACTATCAACCAAAGAACATACATGGGCTGGGCTTAGGCATCTTGGTATGTATGTAGCAGATATGGAGCTTGACCTCCATGTGGAACCTGAACAACTGGAGCTAGGACTATCCCAAAAGCTGTTGCCTGTATGTGGGATATGTTCTTCTAGCTGGGCTGCCTTGTCTGGTCTCAGTGGGAGAGGAAGCATCTAGCCTTGCAGAGACTTGATGTGCCAGAGTCGGGGGATAGCCAAGACAGAATGGGGAAAGATTGTGAGAGAGGGTGACCAAGCAGGAGGAAAGGATTGTGAGAGAGGGTGACTGACCAGGAGGGTGATAGTGAGCATGATGTAAAGTGAATAGGTAAGTAAATAAATAAATAAAATCTTAAAATATGTTTATCTTCATTGTATCTATCACAATCCTGTGATCAATGTCTTACTAGTGTTGTATGTATTTTCCAACACATACTGGTTAAAGTGATATCTTTTTTGCCCAACAATTTTTATTTTGCTACCAACTTCAAACAGTAAAATTACATATTATATATTTTTCTATTTATTTATTCTTCTTTCATATATTACATCCTGATTGTGGTTTCCCCTTCCTCCACTCTCCAAAGGTTCTCTCCTTTCCCCTCCTTTCCCCAGATCCACTCACTTTTCACTTCCTTTCAGAAAAGAGCAGATCTCCCAAGGATATTGACCAAACATGGCATATAACAAGCTACAATAAGACTGGGCACATATTCTCACATCAAAGTCTGCTGAGGCAATCTAGTGGGAGGAGAAGGGCCCCATGATAGGTAAAAGAGTCAGAGACAGTCTCTGCTCCCATTATTAGAAATGCTACAAGAACACGAGCTACACGATCATAACATATATGCAGAGGACCTAAGTCAGACCCATACAGGCTCCCTGATCTCTGTGAGCCCACTTGAGTTCCCATCAGTTGATTATGTGGGCCATGTACTGTGTGGTTAATCCCCCTAGCCCCTCCAGTCCTTCCTCACTCTCCTCTGTAGGACTCCTGATCTCCACTTAATATTTGGCTGTGGGATTCTCTAGATATTACATTTGTAAAGCAGAATGAAGAAACAAAGTAAAAAAACAAAATCAATTTACAGTCACTTGCAACTCTGTTATCGAGTTGGAAGGAAGAAATGGAGTAACACCCTCCACAAAAGATTAAACACTTTAAATTGTGTGGAAGTCATTGAGCAAAAGTGCTTATCCACTGAGCCATCTCCATGGCTCCTTTTTATTTTAGGGTAGAGACTACGGAAAAACAATTCAACCAGTATTTTAAAATCCATGACCTTTCTAGAAGCATGTTAACATCAAGAGTGGTGGTTTCATTGAGAATTGTCCTTCATAGTACCATTTCTTTGAACACTTGGTCCCCAGTTGGTGACAGTACTTGGTAAAGTTGTGGAGCCTTTAGCTGGTGGAGCTCTGATGGTAGAAGTATGTGGGGGGGGGGGCTTTAGGAGGTGGAGCCTTGATGGAGGAAATACGTCAACAGAAGGTGGGCTTTGGGAGTTTATAGACTCTCCCTTTTCTTGTTCTATCTCGGGGCTTCTGATGCGTGGATGTGGTAAATTTGTTCCCAGCTTCTTTAACCACACTTTCTGCAACTACTGCCAATCCTTCTATGGTGGATTCTATACCCTTTTAACTAAATGACAAAATAAACCTTTTCTTCATAAATTGCTTTTGATCATGATACTTTATCATAGCGACACTATCATGAATCAAGTATCAGCAGTCATCTGGTAAAAATTGTGGCCCCATGAGGAGAGCAACAATACCAACCAACCAGAGCTCCCAGGACCTAAATCACTAGCTTGGGAGCACTTAGAGAGGGGCCCATGGCTCCAGCTGTATATGTAGAGGAAGATGACAGTGTCAGGCATAGGTGGGAGAGGAAGTCCTTGGTCCAGTGAAGGCTGGACACCCCAGTGTGGGGGAAGTCATGGGTGGGGAGGTGAGAATGGGTGGGTGGATTGGGGCATATCCTCATAGAAGCAGGAGGAAGGGGGATGGGATAGGGGGTTCCTGGGTGAGGGAGAAATGGGATTACATCTGAAATGTAAATAAAATATCCAATAAAAAACAAAAAAAATTGGTCTAGAAATATTTTATAGGGTGTCGGGGTGTGTTTCCTGCCATAAGATAATGGAAAGAGAAACACACATACACTGTGGCACAAGGACAATTGGATTTGAAAACCACATCATGCAGTCTAACTGAATTTATTTATTACCTAATGTGACATACAGTAAGACATGAATGATGTCTGGAATCCCACCCATAAGACCTATGTTAGGAAGCATTAAGAATAAAACTCTACATTTGTCTCCTACTGATGGTGTGTGATTAGAGGCCCCTTGCTAATTTCATGGCAGTTACACTATTTTCTCCAATTGCACCGTCAAGAGCATTTGCATTGCTAAACACTTTGTATCATTAGCTCACGAGATTTATTAATACACAACCATTAATGTCAGAGATGGGAGGATCCAGAAATGCAGAAAATGACTCTCTTTTGTAATCAATTTGGGAAAAGATGCAAAGGTATGAGAATGAAGAAGGCCAGATGGTAAATTGTTTTATTAGAGTAATTGTGCTGAAGTAGTTTAATAGATTCAGAATAGATTCACCACCGCATCTATTAAACTTTTAACATACTACAAGTAAAGTCAGAGTATCACACTGAACACCAGGAACAGGTGACCATCTGAGGAGCTCTGTCCTCTGAGATTAACCCTTTCCATGGCCTAATGGGAAAGAACTGTCATGCTTCTATATATGATACTGTTTGCTTGTTCCCTTAGGATTAGAAGCAGCAGAATTTAGCTGTGTGGCATCCTAGTTTCCAGAACTACTCACTTGAGAGACAGTGTGATGGAGACAACGTGGTGGATGCGGAATGATGCCCTTTGAGTGAGTTTCTGCTTGACTTCTGCCTGAAGGACATGGCTGTGTGGCGACTTTCTTTCTGGAGTCTAATGACATCACTGACCTTCATGAGGTGAGCTGAAGTCCACTTGGAGAATCCTTGGCGCTCTTCTTCTTCCAGCCTGTTACAATTCACCACATTGCTTTTGAGAAGAAGTGTTGGATTCACCATAGAGAGTGTGCACAGTGTCAAGAAAAGGGTTTTGATTCAGAAGAATGAGGAGAAGTTAAACATAAACTTTCAAATTGGTAAAACTTGTTATTGAGTTGTCCCCACCCGATATTTACCTTTTATGCCAAGTCCAACACTTTGGTCTATCTTGGAGTGCCCATAAGGCATTCACTCCACCCAACACTACCACTGGAGTTTAGTGTTATTCACGTTGCTCTACTCTTCGTTGTTAAAAAAGGAATGTAGTTGGGCTTGATTTAAGGTGTCAAGTCATATCGAGGTATAAAGGACCTTGTATGTTAATTTCCTCATGACAAAGTCAAATAATTTCTAAAAGCTATAGAGTAGATGTTGATCCAAGTGATAAAAACTAACAATGGACACATTATCAGGACTTCAAGAGTTGAGTGGCCACCTTTTATCTTCTTCATGTGGTCAACATCACTCTGTGTATAATCTTGGGTTGATACATTCTAGCTTAAAAAACCCTCAATTATTATAAAAGAAATGTTCCCAAAGGCCCAGAGAGATAGATAAGCATTTCACAAGCTTGATCACCTGAATTCCTTCCTTGAGATCCACATGGCAAAAGGGGAAAAGACAGTACTCGCAAGTTTCTTCTTACCTCTGCTCATACATGTGTGTATGTGTATTCAGGAGCACATGCAGACACATGTATGTGTGTGCACACATACAGCTGAAATAAAATTTAAATATCAATTATTGCTACTTTAATAGTAAATTGTAGAGCAGAATTTAAAACTACTGTTACATTATCCTTGCTGAGTTTCTGCTTTATAAATCTATGATAGTGAATTTCTACTTTCAGTTGTTATTTCCCAAATGAAACTTGTTTCTCCTATTTTTAAGCTAGAGTTACTTTCCTTGCTATATGACCTAAGACACAGAGTCATCCTCAGCTGGGAACTAAGTGGAAGGCATAGGGATGTTCTGATGCTGTGTCACAGCAGGATTATTATATTGGATACCCTAGACATTCTCCAGCCCAATTCCCCTGTTTTTACAGAGAACACTGATGTATTAGGCTCAATAAACATAATGCAGCATCTGATATTTGGGAATGATTAAGACACTGTTTCAATTGGCTATTGATGGAATTCAAGATGTTTACCCCTAAAACACGCAGAAACAGTATATCTGATAAAATAATGCCAAAGAGGTCAATTTTATCTTGCTAATGCAAGTAAATAAGATTTGAAAGAAGACAAAACTGTTGATTCTCATGTAGGCATAAAAATAAAGAACTTTAAGTGTTTATTTTATTCCTCAATGAAAAAATGAGTGACATATTAAAAATTCTTCAAAAGCCTAAGGGTGCCTACTTCATATGGAGTTATGGAATGAATGTGGATATATATCCACAGAATTTTCTACGTTACAGAATATATTTGCATGCCAATAGAAATAATTATCGTGAAAAAGAAAAATAACTTCTGGAATTTGGATCAGGTGACCCAGAAGGGCCTTCAATAGATGCTGCAGAATTTTCCTTGTGAAACAGAAGTCCCCTTGTACACTCTAGAACTTGGAAGAAAACCTATCTCTCTTGGTTGGTGCCCATGTCTTTGATAGTTTGAGTCCTCTGTGGAAAATATAGCAACTTATCTAAAATTCCAAAGAGAAGTCCTGTTGGACTTAGCAGCCTGTTTGGCTCCTTTCAAAAAGCGGTGGATGTGGGCAGCTGCTATAATTATTCAGTCATGGGTGGTCTAGGTCAGCATCTCTAGAATAACTTGTGCAGTTATTTAGCCAAGGAAGGTCACTTTTGGATAACTGGGGATAAACAACGAAGGTCAAATAACTATGTGCTAATAATATAGTCAAGATAACTATCGCCTATACTCTTGACTTTTTTGACTATAGTATCTTTCTGATTTACAAATTCCGGATTTTTGAGATATTTTATAATGGCAAGTTGTAAAACTAAGAGACTATATATATATATAAAGAATGAGTCTGTTTATTGTCAGTACTTGACCATAAACAGGTAAATAAATTGTGTCAGATGGAGAGTCAATTGATTTCTAAGTCTGGAAATGGTGTCAAGTTATTTACAAATTTTATTTTATCATTCATTTTTTTCCATATATGTTTCTGGCTTTTAAGATCATCTCTTGAACCACCAGTCTTACTGGTTATTTTATTTTGTTGAAAGTTAAAAATTTTTGATATTTGTTTGTTCTTCATTTGATTTTGTGTAGTAGTCATGCAGACTTTTCTGAATTGTTATAGAACATCACAAGGGCATTCAGAGCCACATTCTGAATAGGAATTTCTGTAAAAATGATTTGGTACACAGTTTTACAAAGCATAATAAGAAGCAAAACATGACAGATTATGATCTTTTAACATTTTTTTAAAAATTATAGTCTTATCTTTATGATTCTTCTCTCATGCATCTTAAATGAGCCTGCTCTATCTTGTATATCCAAACTAGATATTTGGTTAACAAGAAACGCTTACTGGATGAAATCCAGAATATGATAAATATTGTCTTTCATAAAGTAACTTGTTCTTATCATATGCTTTCTTTGAAGAAATAATTTATTCAATTTTTATTGCAGTTCAATTCAAATCAACATGTCCTAGGTTTTTCAGAGACAGTTTTAATTAAAAATAACCACCATGCAAGTTCAACATATTTTGTGTAGTTTTTTTGGATATAACTACTTTATAATTACAAGACAATTTTTCATATTTCTAGATGAGCACTAATAAATTAAGTACATTATCCTGCAGACTACCAGAAAGAAGTGTTATCTAGGCTTAGGTTTTTTGATAGCTTATGCCCATCTAGCTGTTAGCATTAAATAGTTATTTACAAGGAAAGGAAACCATTTACCCTGGGAAAGCATGTAGACAGAGAGAAATTATCCTTTTAGCTATTAAATTTAGGGAGATAAGCGTAGACACGTAGACGTCTAATTTGAAGAGATATTTCTGCTCAGCCGCAGAGGTTTGGAGAGCATCTAGGCAGTGCTAACAGCAACGATTACTTTGGCTAAGTGTAAACAACACACAAGCAGCTTAAAAGACCTATTTCAGTAATTTTTTAAAAAATGACCTTTTTTCAGGAAAATTAGGACTTCTTACTAATTAATTTTACTTTTTGATTGACAAATAACATCTATGCATACATATGAGGTATAGTGTAATGTTTTGATTTATATATGTTGGGGAATAATCCACTCAGGTAATTATGATATTCATTTGGTAAATTTTACTGTTTTTTCTTTTACAATTAGCACATACAAGGTCTCCCAATTTGAGATACGTGCTGTATTATTTTTATATGCACTCACCTGGTAGAATTTCTTCTTGCTATCTAACTGCAATATTTTAACTCCTAACCCACTTCTCATAAATCCTCATTCTCCACACTCTTCCTAGTCTCTAGTAACCACCACTTTCCTCTCTGCTTCTCTAGGAGATCAAATGTTTTTTGGAGGCCATTTAAAACTGAGATCTGGTCTTTTTATTTATTTGTTTATTTATTTGTTTATTATGGCTTCTGATTTTGTGCTTTTATGCGTTCTCTCTCTCTCTCTCTCTCTCTCTCTCTCTCTCTTTCTCTCTCTCTCTCTCTCTCTCCCGCCCCCATGTGTGTGTATGTCTGTATTTCTTATGCTTTGTTTTTTTTTGTTTTTGCTTTATTCTGTTTTTTTTTTTTAATTTGCCTCTTTTTTTTTATTAGAGAGAGAGGGAGAAAGAGGACGTGGACTTGGGTGGGTGGGAAGGTGGGAGGATCTGGGAGGGAATGGAATGGAGAAAGTGATAATTAGGATGTATCATATGGAAAAAAATAACTTTTCTTAGAAAATAAAATGTATTTAAAAACTTTTAGAAAGGGAGATCATGTATCTGTTTTCTTCTGGTGACTTTCTTCAGTTAATACAGTGTCTTTGAAGTTGATTAAATTTGCTCGTCAGTATTAGGATTTAATGCTCCTATACAGTAGTCTACTATGGAAACATGGCACATTTTTCTCTGTGCCCCCTTCTTGTTGATGGATGTGTAAGTTATTCTGTACCCAACTGTGAAAAGTGTCACCATGGATCCTGGGGCATGGGAGTCTTCAGCATTCTGACTTCATTTCCATTGGAAATACACACACACACACACACACACACTCATACACACACACACACAAATACACACACACAAGTACACACACACACACACACCGAGCACAGGATTTACTGGATCATATGGCAGGCCTGTATTTTGTCTTTTGAGATTCTTTCATACTGTATTCTATTGTGGATACAGTAATTTACATTTCCATAATATCCTGTAAGATTTCTTTTCCTACCTTTTTTTCAGCACTTTTACTTTTTTTGTCTTGTTAAAAAAATCATAGTTATTCTGACTTGGATGAGAGAAATATGCTTTTCCCCATCAAATGTCTTTGCACTCTGAAATAGATTGGATGGTCATTTATCCATTGGCGTGTTAGGAAAGTCACATATATCATTCAGTGACTTAAAAGACAGAAAATTATTTTCATAGTAACAGAGGATGGAGTCTAAGATCAAAGTGATAGTACATTTACTTCTAGTGAGGACCTTTTCTCTGGGTTAGTGATAACCTTTGTATTCTCATAAGGCCTGTTCTCAGGGAGAGCTTAGAGAAAAAGCTCTTGGTATCTTCTGATAACAATGTAAACCCTATCAGAGAAATCCCTGGATTTCAGATATGCTTCATTATTATGGATTTTAGAATGAGATACAAAAAGTAGAATATTTGAATTAAATAGGAAAAAATGATCAGTACTTGCGGAGAGTGAAGTCTATGAATAGTGAAATAAAAACGGATATAAATGTAATAGATTTGCTAGGTATAAAAATCTCTACACCAAACACCAAACTATGGTTGATAGATAAATCTTTCTGAGGAAGACTTCCAAATAAATAAGGTAGATATTTTCTCATAAAAGTATCATACTCTTTAACTACAGATGTACAAAGCATCTTCTGTACAGGAGAACAAACCAGACATGAAGTATGTCTGTAGGGGTGATATTGAAATGGAAAATATAACCAAAGTATAAACAAAACCCAAAAGATGAGAAATTCTACTATGGCCATGTTATATATTTTCCAGATAGTATGTACTGAAACTAGAAACACACTAATAGTTTCAAATTTGTCAAGTTCATAAAATAATCAAGGAAAATCTGGGAACCTCCACAGCCAAGAAGAGAGTAGATAATATTGCCTGTCAAATGGGATGCGTGAATGAGTTACAGACATTCAGTTAAAAACTTTGGTGACACAACTCAATATGTGTAGAAATATTGGTTTATTGGTTTTCACTAGAATAATATGTGAATGCAGGTTATTAATGTGAGAGTATGTGGAGACTCTTGTACTATGTGCTCAGTTTTTCTATGAATCTAAACTATTTTAAATCAGAGTATTAATAAAAGTCAATTATAAAAAGCAGCAACATTTTAAGGAAAACCTTTTTCCTTTTTATATTAATTAATTAGTTAATTAATTAATTTTACATCTCTACTACAGTCTCCCCTCCTTCCTTTACTCCGAGTCCTTTCCTCATCTCCCTTCCTCCCATCCACTTCTTCATTTCTAATTAGAAAAAGGGAGGCCTCCCATGGATGTCAACCAGCCCTGGCATATCACGTCGCAGTAAAACTAGATGCAAGTTCTTCTATTGAGGCTAGACAAGGCAGGAATCCCAAGAAAAAAAGAGTTCTAAAGGCAGACAACCAAGTCAGAGATAGTCCCTGCTCACACTTTTATTAATTTCACTAGAAGACCAAGCTACCCAACTGTAACATATGTCCAGAGGGCCTAGGTCCCATGCATGCTCCCCGATTGCCAGTTCAGTTTCTGTGAGCCCCCATGAGCCCAGGTTAGTTGATTCTATATGTTTTCTTGTGGTGTCCTCTGGCTCCTACAAACCCTACCCCCAGGATTACCCAAACTGCACCTAATGTTTGGTTGTGGGTGTCTGTTGAAGTTTGGTCTTTTGCTTGTACTTTAATGCTAAATACTGGTCCCCAAGGCCTGGTTGCTTTCAGGAACAAGAGAATCTGCAAGTATCCAAGTAACACTATGTAACCTTGCCCTTCCCCCAATAGTTATCCCTGATTGGTGAATAAAGATGCCTACAACCAATAGCTGGGCAGAAGAGAGATAGGTGGAGTCTTCGGTTCCCAGGTTTGGCATCTGAGGGGACCAAGAGGAGAAAAAAGAATGTGGAAAGAGAGAATCACCATGGAATAAGAATCTTAAAATAATGGCCATGTGGTTTGGCTGATTGGAGTTAAGAGAAGCCCCGATGAAATATGGCAAATTATATAATGGGATTATTGACTAAGAAATAGACATAAGCACAGAGGATAGATATCTGCCCAGCTCTTGTGCTGATTAAGGCTTATTATAAATATAAAGATTGTACATGTCTTTTATCTGGGAACTCAATGGTGAAGCGGGGAGGTAGAAACCTGGATTGAAATTAAGTATTTTCTACAACAGGTCTCCGGATTTGTTTCCATTAGTTGTTGGGTGACACCCTTCTGATGATGGTTGGGGCTTCTGTCTGTAATTATTACATTAATAGAGTCAAAGGTGGGCTCCGTCTCATGGCATGGATCTCAAGCTATACCAGTCATTGGTTGCCCAGTTCCTCAATGTCTGCTGCATCTTTACCCCTGAGCATCTTGTAGGTGGGACAAGTTGTATGTCAATGGTTTTGTGGCTGGGCTGGTATCCCAATCCCTTCACTGGAAGTCTTGCCTGGTTACAGGATATGACCTGTTCAGGCTCCATAACCTCCATTGCTAAGAGTCTTAGCTAGGTCCACCCTCATAAATTCACCGGAGTTTCCATTGCCCTTGTTTTTTTTTTTTTTAACTCATCCTAGAGATTCTTCCCTCCCCCATTCCAGTTATCTTTCCCAGTACAGTCTCTCTACAGAGAAAACAAGTTTTAAAGTACCAAGAGAAATATGTTCAATAAGTATAAGTTTGTAAGTATATAAACAAAAGTACATATATGTTTAAGTGTATATGTGCATATATGTTCATGTGCATGTGTATGTGTATGTACATGTGCATGCTTCCAGGCAGGGTTTCTGCCTTATCCAGTAGTTTTGTTTTTCTGTTCTAGCCAAGGCTTTTAAATGGGTGCTAGGAATTTGAACTCAGGTTCTCGTGATTGCACAGTAAGTGCTTTATGCACTGAACCATTGTTCTAGTCTAATTGAGTGTGTATGAAAGAGAGACAGCATACAAACATGCACTTGCAGCAGAGTGCTTATAGAAGTCTGCAGACAACATTCACATGTCTTTCCTCTATTTTCTACACTGTTTGAGACCAAGTCCATCTGAAGCTGTGTGTACCAGACATTCTGGACCAGAATCTTGAGGAAATTCCTTGGTCTGCTCCCCACTCTGGTTGGACAAAGGGATTACAAACATTCATTTGGCTGCATCTGGCTTTTATGTGAGGCTGGAGATATAAACTCTGGTTATCAGGCCTCAGTTGCAAGCTCTTTACCACCTAGCCATCTCCCCAGCCCAGTCCCCGAGGAGAATACATTTAGGAAAACTATTGATTGAAAGTATCATGAGTGACTGGATACTTTCTAGTGGTGCTACGAGTTGACACAATTTGTCGAGAATCCTGGGGACATTCACCGTAAAGCTGAGTAGTGAATGGCATTGTAAGTGGTGAGGAGACTTGAGTCGCCTTTGAGATCTGTCTTAGTTTGGGTTTTTATTACTATAATGAAAACATCATGACCCAAAAGCAGGTTGGGGAGGAGAGGGTTTATTTGGTTTACATTTCTGCATTCCTGTCTATTAATAAATGAAATCAGGACAGGAATCCAAACAGGGCAGGCATCTGGAGGCAGGAGCTGATACAGAGGTTGTAGTGGAATGCTGCTTACTTACTGGCTTGCTTCTCAAGGCTTGTTCAGTCTGCTTTCTCATAGAATCCAGGACCACCAGCCCAGGGATGGCTCCACCCATCATTGGCTGGGCTCTACCCTACTGATCACTAATTGAGAAAATGCCCTACAGCTGGATCTCAGGGAGGCGTTTTCTCAGCTAAGTTTCCTTCCTCTCTAATGAGGATGACTTATGTCAAGTTGACACAAAAACCCAGCGAGTACAAGATCCTTAATAAGCAGTTTATTATGAGTTCATTACACGATTTTTAATTAACTTTACAATTATATTAGAAGAAGAAAGAAATATAATGTAAATGGCAATTCTTATTCCCACAAGTTGCTTTGGCCTGAGTCCTGACTTATTTCCAATGCATGCTTTATGGGGGATACAGAAATATTGAACCTATTTTAAAGCCTGGACATTTTCTCTCACTAGAGAAAAACAAAGCCTCTTCTTTGAAGGATATGTCATTGCAGGTACACATTCACATACAGGCACAGGTGTAGATTCAGATATGGAATATCTTCTTTTGTGAAGCGAGGCATTATTCTGTGATTCCCCCACGTTTTCACAAAATTAAGTCATGTTGCTTTTATTAAGATGGCAAGGAGGCTGGTTTCACATACAGAGTTTATAATGAAGACGTATTCTAAATGAAAGATGAGAAATGTCAAGGCTAGTAAGCTCTCATGACATACAATTCCTTTGAATATACATGTTACATGAACCTTGATATAAAGCCAAGAAACTGTATTAATTATGTTAAATATCAAGCAGTGATGGACTCTTTGGTTTTCATTTGCTTTCTGCTTATGAAATGAGTTGATTAAATAAGTTGAGGTTGTATGGTTTCGGTACAATTGAGTTGATACAGGAACGAACAGTTATGCATTCAAAATTATGTTCTTTTGTCTCCCTGAGCACAACGCAGAAGAACTCCCTCAAGCCTGAGGTTGGCTTGAGCTGAGAATTACCTGGCAAAAGTGTGAAATGGAATTTAGCCTGCTGAATTAAAAAAAAAAAAAAGGATTTCAGTTCCATTCTGCATGAATAAGCAAAACCCAGGATGAAACTTAATTATTTCTCCAAAGCTTGAAAAAGTTGTAGAGGAAGGTAATTTCAGCTTTCAAATGGGATATATTTCCTTACCCCAATAAGACTGGAGTTTAGACCTGTGCCAATGGCTTCCACTTTTTGTTTATATCCAGGTCTTCTAAAGGTACTGCTGGGGCTGTACACCAGAAATACACCTTCTTATTTGAAAGCTTAAATCATCCCTCCCTAAAGGTGAGTTTGGGAAAAAGAAAACAGAACAGAACTCTGGAATTATAAGCTTGTTCAATTCTATTTAATGAAATATGAGGACAAGATGATTAATATGCTTTTGTTTCTCTGCAGCACGTTAGCCAGTGTAAGTCTCATGTTTATGTTAAAATGTCTACACTCACCATGCTTTAGGTTCAGTCATGAAGGTATTCCATATCATACTCAGAGATGCACTGGGTCCCAGTACTTAGTTGAGATAATAGTTACTGAGTCCAGACACAACCCAGAAGTAGAAAGTAGTCAGTTAAATCAGACGAAAAAGCAATCATATAGTTTCTTTACTACATTGCAGTAACATTTTCTTTTTGAAATGCACTTGGTTTTGTCAATTTTTGTCTACCTTTTAAAATCTACTTTTAATTGGAATTCTTCATATTCACAAGCGCATCAATGTTTATTGTTGTTAGTGTGCTGGATATTTCCTAAAGCTCTATTAGTTTTTCGTGTAAGAGGCTGAAACTTGTTTCAGAGCTAACAACTGGTCTAATGAGTTCCTTAGAAACCGTTGAAACAAATTTCTGTTAACTAACAAACCTCAGAGAAAGAAAGTAAGAAATGAACTAAACCACCTCAGCATACCGTTCAGTCACAAGCTCACTTGTGAAAGAAATATTTAGCTATGTGATAATTTTGAAAATTAGCTTTATTTTTGATACACATTTATAGTATTTTATTAGAGTACTTACTATAGATCGACAATCAGAGGGAAAGCAGATGCCTTTTTAAAAACTCCATTTGGTTTTTATTAATTAAATCTGTTCTCTGACAATTTCATGCATGTATTCAATATGTTCTAATTACCGTCAAAGCCCTACTGACAGATTCTGAAAGAAGAGGAGTCATCGTCCCCAGCTATGTATCCCTAGAGAGTCAAGTGCACGAGCTCATCAGACGTCACCAGGCAGTTCTAAACCCAGGTCCCACAGACGTCCACGTTAAACTCTTCCTGCTTTACTAAGTTTATTTGATCTATATTTATTTGGATATCAAATAACTTATAGTATTTGGAATAGGAAACTTCTAGTTTAAGTCATGTGATGTTAGAACTTTTAGAATATTTGGAAGCCTCAAAAAATAAAGTAGAATGCTTCTATTCCAATAACAACTTTAATCACGATTTTTAGATTAAAAAGCACAGCAAATTACATGCAATCTATATATGCTCGAATTTATACCAAGATCAACCTGGTTGACTTTCACTCTACATTCTGCTCTCCTGAAGTGCTGTAGATAATAGATAAACATTAAGTACTTGCTCCACCCAAGTGCTGTGCCAAGAGGTGACTGGTTTCTTTTTGTCTAACAAGATAATGACACAGATGCTACCATTTTAGAGTTTACAAATGTTTAGGGAGGTATATAAACTTAAACACCATAATAAAGCTTATTTCATGACTAGATGACTATTCAATAAAAATGAAAGACATGGGTCAGTATTTATACTTACAAACTTAAACCTAACTGCACAAGGCCAGGTCCTTGGGAAATTCTCAGTGAGCATTAAGTTGGCCAATGTTGCTAAGGACAGGTCTCTGACTCCCCAGTGTTCATTATTCGTATCATACAATATGGTTTTGTCTTAAATATATTTTTTTAAGTTTGTTGTCAGAGGAGAGACTTTTTGATAACCTAAAAAATTGGTCTTTTCTATTTAAAACCATATCATGTCACTCTATTACAGTGTTATTTAATCTGAAAATTGTATTGCTGCGTATAAAATAAAGTGTGATTTCAACAACAAAAATAATGTCTTTAATTATTTAATTAGATTGAACTCTTAAATTGTAATTCATATTGCTAGATTAAGGATATATTGACGCTATCATTTTCTATTTACATAAAAATCTCAACTCTTCATACTAAAAATTACCATTTTATATGGTATTCCCTGTCACTGTATTCATAATAATTTGCATACATTATCTTGGTTTATGGTCATTTAAAACCCTATGAAGAATATACAGGCAAGATGACAAAGAAGGAGTCTGAGGCACTTTCAGCAGTGAAGAGCTCTTGCAGAGGACCCAGGTTTGGTTCTCAGCACCCGCAAAAGTGGCTCATAGTTTCTGTAGCTGCAGTTCTAGAGGATCTGAATGCTTCTCACCTCTGAGGCACTGCATGCACATGGTGCTGTGTCATATATGCAGGCAAAACACCCACACAGACAAAATAGAAATAAAGCTTTAAAAATAGGTGACAGAAAAAAACCCCAAGTATAGATTTTTAAAACTTAAGGATCAAATTCCCAATATGTTTCAGAAGCAATTTAAATATAATGTTTTTGGATTCACAATGAATTTATTATCCACAAAGACAGTGAATTATACTGTAAAAATCAATGAATTTAAAATAGCTTGAAATGAAGACATTTTGCTAGTATTCCTTTCAGATAGGAGGTTGGAAGACTGACTCTGAAGCCACATTGCCCTGATGCAATGGCTGGGTGACTTTAAACAACTTACTGAATGTCTTCATCAGTTGCTTGCTCCATTTTTCTAGTTCTTCCTGATTCTATATAGTATTTTTTCTAGGAATTTATTCATCTCCTGCAAGTGTAAAATTTCCTAGCATATGATTGCCCAGAGTAGATTATCGTGCTCCTTTTAACAGCTACTAGGAATTGCTTAGTGATATTTTTCTTATTAAATTCTTATTTTTTACTTCTGCAAATCTGAACCTCCAGTTTCTAGAAAATAATTGATTTCTTGAACAAATACACAGAGTATGAGGTAAGCTAACTAAAGCTTTGTTTGTCTCACACCCTCTCACACTTGTCAGGATGAAAATGTAGAGCCCTTAGCTCAACTAGAAAACAGTTCCACTTTCCCTTTGCTTTATGGGTGTTTGGGATACGCTGGTGAACGTATGCCAAAGAGGGAAAGACATTCTGACAACCCAAGTATTTTTAAGAAACCAGCCCAGAGTATCCAGCCAGGAGAGGAGCAAAACCTCCATCCGTGGATCTCATCTTTGGTACTTACAGCTTCTTGGCCACACGTTCTGGATGCACAGATCTGATGATCCCTTCCTTCTCTTGCAGCCCCAATGAATGGTCGTTAGTTTCTCCGCTGTATAAGCCATCCAACCATACTCTGACAAACAAGGTATGTAGCTAGGAACAGCAACTGTACTGCTTAATTATCCAAGAATGAACAAGGCTAAGTAAGCTACCATCTTCTTCAAACACCTCACGCATAAGCCAATGGCTCTTTTGTTTAAGATCTAATGTTTTTATCTAATTTATGCTACTCTGGTGTTGTAACTTTGTATCATCTTACTGATCAACTTGTATCAACTTACAGTCTTTGTATCAACTTACAGTCTATCAGAAGATGCAATTTTGTGACCAGGGGGAGAAGGCATCTATCTCAGTGATGTTTCCTTGTTAGGAGGAGAGACATTTTTTACCTGCTGCTTCAGCTCCACTTGACCCACTGCACCAGCCAGCTGCAGACAAGGTGTAGTTTGGCCTCAACTCGCCTCATCTCTTGCTTCTGCTGGTTCACTCGCTCTCCAGCTCCTACTTATACCAGGACAGATAACATCTGATACAGTTTCATGCCTAATGGGAAAATACTGTTGAAAAAGAAGATCAGGATTCTGGTAAATTATTACCATTAAAAAAAACCCTTTTATTTGCCTGGGAAAAATGTAGCAGAGAAAGTCCCTAAATGATTCTGAGACTTATTGGTTAATAAGGTTGCAGTAGCAATTGCAGATGGTCACAACAGGAATATGCTTATCATTACAAATATGGGCTTATTCAAAGGGGAACCTGCCCAGATAATCATGGAGTTTACATAAGAATCTCTGGAGTGATATTCATTGTCTGAAACAATTAGAAATCAATGTGTTACTAGCATGAGGTTGAGCAGAGAGATGGTGAGCAGAAGTGTATTTTTTAGATAGTTTTGTTCTGTACCAGCTTATGGTTCCAGAAAGTCTCCTTTAATAGTTATCAGAAAGTAAAGTCTCGCTATCATTTTATAATATCCCAGTTTTATTTCCTTTTTTCTTTACTGTTAACAAAAGTGACTCCATTTGATTCTAACAACTTCAACATATCCCCACTTTCTCTACACTCTCACCCACCCACAGGCTTTCTGAGATATAAATACCCACTGTCCCTTGTAGAAGATGGCCGAGCCAGATTGAGCAGTCACTCTGTGTCACCCTGTGAGAGTCATCTTTGTAACCTCGCCTTCTGTACTACATTTCTCACCTCTCACAGGTCCTTTTTCATCTTAGGGTCCCAGATATAAACTAGCACTAAACTTAATGCCCTGGGCTCCATTATTTCTTTGTAACATTCATTATATGATGCTTGAAAACAAAAGCAAACTCTTAGCCTAAGATATTGTGGCATCATTCTTTTAAGATGTTTACCTGTGCTTAGTTGAGATCACATAGGACAAATGAGAAGTAGTAAAAAATACAATTACTGTATTTTGTGCAAGAACCACATGTGGATACGATCAGTGTAAAAACTGTCATTGAGGAGTCAATTGTTAATGCTTTGAAAAGCAAATTATAGGCTCAGATATCCAATTGCTAAACAAAGGCAGTACAATGTAAATCCAGGACCTTCTTAGGCAACTTTTAAAAAGTGTACTTAGTTACCAGTCCCAGACCCTTCAGACCTTTAGAGTAGCAAAACCCTAAGAGGGACTAAGCACATAATTTTGAAAGTTTTTATACCAAAGTCAGGGAGTGGGTTTTTAAAATAGAATATTGCTATGAACCCAAGGAGGGAGACATTTCAAAAGATGGACCTGAAAACCTTGGGATTTCAAATTATCTTCAAGATTCTAAGCTAGCAAAAGGTTCTAAGCTATCACCCTTCATAAAGAGGAAGATCTCGAAGAGGAGCATTGCATCTTCAGATGACCTGCAGAGTGACACCTGTGGTTCCCAGGATCTGCCATCAGCCCATTTGCTCTCCTACAGGTACACAGCAAAGACAGAGTCTCATCACAGTCTGAGGGGTAAACGGTGTCTGCCACAAGAAGAAGCACTTTGACGGAAGCGGTTGTTGGCTCTCCCCATTATGTATCAGTAAGGACGAGACGTGTATTGAGGTAGATCTTGAAGATGTCAGATCAGATACGGAAGTAGAAAAGCTATGAGAAAACTTACTGTCATAGGAGATATTTCAGTTCATAAACTAAATTTCATTGTTCTGGTAAAGACATCCGTAACTTGTTCTAAGGACTGTTGGTAATTCTTTGAGGAACCAGCACAAGTGTAGAGTCTTTGGAGAGTTCAGGATTTCTTTGGGATAATAGCAAGGAAGAAGTTGGTTCAAGGAAACAGGCATGTCAGAGCTGTGCATCACCATCTGAATGTCCATACAGGCAGAAATGGACACAATGGCCCTGTGGACAAAACGTTTTCCTGAGATTCTTGAGGGTGTGTGCTGAGGCGGCAGGCATGGGACTAGACTCTCATATCAATACTGAAGATGCTTCTGGGGATCAAAAGCTGTATTGTGTCCCTTAGCTGTCAAAACTAAGGGCAGTATCATTATGATAACAGAGGGTAAGGTTGTATGCTAATCTGGTTACCCAGCCTATAGAAGCCTTAAATAGTGCAGCAGTGACTAAGATTATAATGATTCTGGAAGCAAGATTGGGGGAACATATCTCATGGAACTTCCGATCTGTGGAATTCAAAATCACCTTGAGGAGAAAAGTTTCAATATTCCATTGCCTAGAGAAGAGAATAAGTTCACACACACACACACACACACACACACACACACACACACACGGCATGCATACACACAGTGAAAGGAATTTCACTGGTGACCATAAAATGATACAATCACAGCAATCGCAACATTGTCTACTTTGTCAAGTGCTCTACTTTACTAGAAAATGTTCACACCATATTGGGAATCTGTTAATAATACCTGATCTCATCAGTACATTCTCAATGATCAAGGTAGTTCCTCTTGTTCCTCTTTCTTCTCCTTTTCCTTCTCTTCTTCTTTCTTGTTTCCTGTTCTTTCCTTTTTCCTTCCTTCCTTCCTTCCTTCCTTCCTTCCTTCCTTCCTTCCTTTCTTCCTTCCTTCCCTCCCTCCCTCCCTTTCTCCCTCCCTCCCTCCTTTCTTTCTTTCTTTCTTTCTTTCTTTCTTTCTTTCTTTCTTTCTTTCTTTCTTTCTTTCTTTCCTTTCTTTCTTTCTTTCTTTTTTCTTTCTTTTTTTCTCTCTCTCTGTCTCTATTTCTCTCTCTTTCTTTTTTTCTTTCCTTCCTTTTATTTATTCCTTCCTTTCTTCCTCCTTCCCTTCCTTCCTTCCTTCCTTCCTTATTTCTTTTTTTTTTCTGAGATAGGCTTTCATTATGTTGTGGAACTCATTATGTAGACCAGGCTGGCCTTGACTTCAAAGAGATCAACCTGATTCTATCTCCCAAGTGCTGGGATTAAAGGTGTGCACCACTACACTAGAGTAAATGTTCACTTTCTCATGAAAGAGAAAAAACATTTCTTCTCTTGCCATAAGGTTAACATTGAGAATCTCACTCTTTAACATGATATGGCTGATAAGAGCTGTAATTGAGCTTTTTATTTTTAATGGAAAAATTCTCTCTACTAATGACCTAATGCCACATGGAACTGATGACCATGAAGAGTGGATTTCTCAGAAACCCTGACACTGAATGACAGTCCTAGGAGCAGTTGCTTTATGTAAGAGATGAACCAACTTTAGCTGACTTGGAGTGATAGCTAGTGAGGTAAGGAAGGTGTCATATAAGATGTGATGGAAATATGACCCAATGAACTTAGTATGGTACAGCGTCCCTACGATAAAATCCATATCATTTCAACTCAAGAATGAAAAGTGAGATTAGGTCCTTTTGCTTTGATGTCAAGTTTTTTACTAGTAGAATTTGTTCAGATACATCCACATCAAAGATCCTGTGTCTAGGGAAGGGATGTTTCTCTCAGGAACGAAATGAGTGCTCTGTTAAACTTGTAAGCTGCATCTACTGCATGAGTCCTTTGAGTTCTTTGTTCTTTGAGTTCTTTGAGGCAGAAAAAAATAAATACTGATTACAGTAATCAACCTTGATTATCAAAAAAAAAGATGCACTGCTACTTCTTACTGGGTTGACTGAAAATATATGTTACCCTAAGGATCATGCATCTGGGCATTTGCAGCAACCATGGTCCAACAAAGATGGTTTAATAAGTAGATCCTCACTTATCCCTATGTTGTAAAACTCTGTATCATCCTTGGGCAGGGATCCAAGAATGGACTAAGAGTGGAAGACCTAGAATGCAATGGGAAGGGAGATCGTGGCTATCGGTTAAGGTTAAGATATGTCAAGGTCAGTTGTGACTGTGAGGTTTACATCTGGTTTTATTTACTCTGGCCTTAATGTTTCTTCCAAGACTATAGCTGGCCTCTACCTTGGAAATATCTCTGAGGTTTTTAAAACTTGATTACTTCATAAAGGGATCAACATAGTTGTTGTCTCAAAAAACTGGAGGTCCCATTGCACATTGCATCAGTTACAATAGGGCAAGGAGCACAAGTAAAGTGTGATCCTTCAGCATGTGATGGATGACTGCCAGTGAAATCATTCCCCCTTTTCCCTCAAAGATACCCTGACAATAGGTACAATTCATACGGATTTCAGGGAAAGGCTTCCTAAGATTAACTTTGCCATTTTTAGTAACCATTCTGATAATAAGTGAATTTTGTAATTTGTCATTATGTTTGAGTTCAACATTTCCCATGGTGTTCTGACCTCTATGATTTGGCAAGTGTTAGTTAAAAAATGAAATATGGAAAATGTTTTCAGGTCTTCTGTCTATATTGATGTCTTCCATTATATAGAGTTTTATTTTCTAATCGATTGCTGAGGTAGGGTTAGGGCTATTAAAATCTCCTGTAGTAATGGTGAGCCATTGCACTTCCTTAATTCTGTGAGTCTTGGCTTTATTTATTTTAATCCCACTAAGATACACACACACTTATAATTGGTATGTTTTTCTGCTAAACTGATGCGTTTAAATTCTATCAATTATGGTAGGTATGTGCTGCTCATCGTGGTTTTAATTTGTATTTTCCTAATGTCTAGCAATGCTGAACAACTTCTTGACTTATTCACTGTGTTTGTCTACTTGGCTTAAATGTCTGTAATGCATTTTGAACATTTTCCGATCAGAATATGTTTCTTTCTTTTCTCTTTCATTTTTCATTTTTTTAATTCCCCAAGTCTTAGCCAAGTCATGTGATCTTTGTAGTAACACTGCCACATAGGCAATCTTATGGAGAACCAGCATATGGCTGATTCTATCATATGGCTGAGTCTCAGAAAGGGTCTACTTGAGGGAGGCTCCTTAAGAAGCATGAAACCCTCATAGGCAGGTTTTCACTCATGTTTTTGTTTGCCGCATGGGACCTCCTCCCTCACATCATCACTACCCTTGAATCAGTGTGTGTTTCTGTGTGTGTGTGTGTGTGTGTGTGTCTTAGTAAGTGTAAAACAGGAAACCATACTTAACCAACTTCTAAAGGTGACTTCTCCACAGTGTGTCACCGGGTCTTTTGAGGTTGTCACTCTGAGGAGTCAGGTCACAGGGAGCTGAAGCTGTGCTTATTTTGCTTTTAAGTGTGAGGGAAGGACTGTCAAAAACAAATGAAGCTTGTCATCTTTGAGTGACAGGAGCTATGGCAGTATACAGAGCCAACCTAGCAGCCACAAACAAGCTACTGGTAGAGTCTGACCACTGGAATGTGTCCAACACCACCTCTCTTACTACCCTCACATTTACTTAGCTTGTATTTTTGCCAGTAAACTTGTCCTCTGTAAATCTCTCTTCTACTCTGAAAATAGAATGGTTTTTTCTAGATGCAAATCAGTTGTTGTTTTCATTTTCGAAACCTTTCAGGTAGAGAAGAAGTAAATTTTTTCCCCTCAGCTTCCTGTGACTTCAGATTGCCTCTGATGCCTCATGCCCTACTGTTCTGCCTTGTAAGCATTAAACATATTTAATCTTTAATAATCCTACACATGGAGCTGAGATGCGAGGCTAGGGCGGTAGAGCAAGCAACATGGACTCACTTAGAGCACTGTGGTCTTGACTTAACCCTTCCTGACGAGATGATTTGAATGTGTGTCTCTAAAATATATCTAGAGACATGATTTGTGTGCACAAATGTCACACTTTACTGATACGAATGGGTGACAGAAAATTTGAGGGCCAGAGATCTATCTCAACTTTTTTCCTCTGCTGTAACCAGAGAAATGGCTTGTGAAATTCTTTAATTTTATTAAACCTCAAAGGTGGTTCCAAGTTATGGCTGATTTTGAAACAGTTTTGGTTGAGCAGTATAGAAAAAGAAGATGCAAATGACTCTAGGATTAATTAGGGCCGGACAGGTCTAACGTTTTGTTTAGAATTTGACTAATGTCAGCAAAAGACTAATGCTTTGTGTCAGCATAAAACACAGGACTGCAAAATAGATATTTTTTTCACCCTTGACATTTTCTCCTCTTCCCTCTCTGCCTTTCTTAAACTCCAAGGGAAGTTAAGATGGACTGTAAGGATATTTTCTAAACACTTATTTCTAATACATGAAATCTAAAAACCAAAGTGGGACATTGGTGAAATTTTTTAAAGATTTATTTTTTATTATTTTTAAATTATGTGTATGAGCACAGGAGTGCAGGTACCCAAGGAAGCCAGAAGCACTGGTCCCCCTGGAACTGGAGACACTGGTGGTTGTAAGCCTTTTAACGTGGGTTCTGGAACCTATCTGAGGTTCCTCTGCCAGAACAGCTAGTGCTCTTCACCAGTGAGCCATCTCTCCAGCCCTGCAGATGATAGATTTTTCTTCAAATAAATAGGTTGACAGTTGAAAAAAAAAACCCACACTGGGAAAGTATGATAATGTTCCATAAAAGTACAAGATAAAATAACTTGAGGAGAGATGTTTAGAGGTTAGGATGTTATTTTATCACTTGTGAGGGAAATGCAGTACTCCTGCTCAGTGCTAAGGGAAGCTGACATTTGTGATTCACCCATTTTAATGCTTTAATGTGCATCTGGTCCTTGGCAGGATTGGGATAAGTAAAAATAAGAGTGAACTGAGCATAAATGTGTAAAGTTGAATACAGGATACTTTGAATTGCAAAACCTCTTCGATGTGGAATGGAAATGGTTTTTAATTTTCACTTTACACATACTGTTTTCACACTGGCGTTATTTCCTGCAAGCATGTGCTCTGCAGGTAACAGGCACATTAGTCTCCATTGAAACTCAACACTTATTCTCACACTCTCTCCATGATAAGGGATAGCCGGCTGGTGCTAATACTTTCCTATAGTGTTTGGGGGACAAAGATTGGGTTAGGGAAATATATCCCAAGCTGTCATAGTAAGTTTGCATCAAAATGGTCCACTAGCCAGCTGTGACAAATGACAGTCCCCTTTACTTCAATTCTGAGCACACTGTCCTAGAATAGAAATGATGTCACCTTACGTCCTTAGATTCACATTCTGTGTCAGCATCAGCGGTCACTGAACTCTATATTCCAACATCAGTATATGCTGTTTCTGTGAATTATCATTCAAAACTGCACGGCCCAAATGTTCCATCTCTCTTTTGATAACTGGTGACACTGGCGTGCACTCCAGGATATTTTTATTAAGGGTTTCTATTTTAATTATCACTGTGTGAAGATAAAGGTAACTTACAGAATTTTTAATGTCTGTGGTTAATTGTGTATGTTTTTTCAGATTACACACACACACACACACACACACACACACACACCACACCCTTCTACAACTCACTGATCATCTTAAATCATAGTTAAATTTTCAAGTGACAGCTTACACAGTAAAGAAATAATTATGTGACCCCAGTGCAACCCAGTCCATTTTGTCACACAATGTGCTGCTAATTACAGGCGCATATTTTACTCATTTAACATTTTTGCAAAACCTTTAAAGTATGGGTATTGCTAATCATCGTGTCAGAAACCAAACTATAACAGTAATCAACTGGATTGGGGTTTGTACTTTAGAATGAGCATGTTGTCCACAGTGAATGTTTCTGATTGTGTCCTGTTACAAGGTTCACCAGGCTACTCCCTTGTCTGCTTTACTGAGCATTTTACTAAGCAACAGATTTCTGTTCCACAGTAAATCACTCTTATGTTTTATCAAGTTTTCACGTCAAAGGCTAAAATATAGCCTACAGTAAAATGAAGCATTCTTATGTTCAACAGAATTTTCTCTTGTAGTGTAACAGTATTGTATGCTTCCTTTGTATTATGAAAAATAAAATAGAAGATTAATCTTGGGGCTTGTTAGATGACTCAGTGAGTAGTAGTGCTTGCTGTAAAAGCAAGAGGTCCTAAGTTCAAATCCCAACATTTAAATAAAAGTAGGACATGGTTATCCATGCCTGAAACCCTCGTGTGGTAGCATGAGATTTGCAGATGTGGGAGTCTGACGGTTGGCCACCCAGGCCACCCAGAACCCTAAGCTTCAATACAAGACTGTGTCTCAGAAAATAGGGTAGAGAGAATGGCTGAGAAAGACATCGAGTCTGACCACTGTATCCATGTGCAAGATATGCACATGCATTCACACATGTGTACATATACAGCCATCCCTCCATGTGCAAAGGAAAACCTACATGAGACGTCTTTGTTTCTCCTCCTGTAATTTTGATTTACAATTTCGACAAAATCAAATGCTGCTTTTGATTTTTCTCTTTGTCCCTGTGTCACTTTGGACAAACACTATTAATGGATACACACTGGCTTTTTCCCACTTAGAATATAAAGTTTTGAGAAATCATCCATAAAGTGTATTTGATCCTCAAACGTTCTGCTCTTATCACAGGAATGTTCTTAGGGAAGAGATATTTTTCAATTCATACAACAAAATTTGATATTCACCATCATACAGTTTTAACATGAACTCTTATCTTTTTATTAGTATGAAAATTAAAATTTTTAAAATTAAGATAACAATCATCGTTTCTACAGAGGTGGCTCAGCAGTTAGAGTGCTTGTTGCTCTTTCAAAGGATAGTTCAGTTCCCAGCATCCAGGCCAGGTGGCTCAATCACCCATCACTCCAGCTTCAGAGGATCTAATGTCCTCTTATGGTGGTATGGGATCTTGTAGCCATGTGGAGACTTCCCCTATCCCGTGGACATAATTCTTAAAAATTAAAATAAAAAGTAGCAGTGATCATACATGCTATGTATTCAATAAGCATATCTGAGCCATATTACTCATTCTGAGGAAGAGTTCTGAAAAGAACATACCACCATGTGTTGTTGTTTGTTTGTTTTTATTCTGAAGGATTTCACGCGTCCCCAAGATTTATCTTTTGGATGATTGTATATATAACCTAGGACTGACATGGGTAGAAGGGAAGAGCACCCTGGAGCTATGGCAATACATAAGTCAGCCACTGGGTGTGTCACTAGCTTTGACACAGGTAGCATGCAACGAATTCAGGATTTTTTTTCCTTCATGTCATTGTGACACGTGGTCAGCTTGACATTAGGTCAGAACAGAGATAAGCAATTCGACACCCGGAGGACTCTGCCAAATCAAACCTCCTTGTGCCAATCCAAATAGAGAGATGATTTTACTCTAGAAATATAAAGTAAACTAATCACCTGGCGGAGAACGGCTTTAGGGAAGTCAGTCTTCAGTCATATCGTTATAAAAATTGTCAGTGATTGTTAAGTGACACTTTTTTGATGCAGTCCTTGTTCATGGAACACAGAGCTTTAGATTGTTATTTTTGTTCTACTTTGTTCACAGCTTTTAATTCGAACACCATTCAATGGAATGAAGAGGAGCAGACCTGAGCTTCCTGTATGCCAGAGTAGTTTGCTTCTGCCTTTATTTGTCTTGGTTAGAGCTGGTGTGGCACACATCTCTTTAGATGAGGAGAGAGTATGTGTCCTTATGCATAGTCCTAAAAGAGGGACAGTCAGTGCGAACTATGAAAGAAAACATGATGACATTAACAGGCTTCAAGTCAGCTGTATCAGACATGCTTAGAGGTCTTAAGTTGTATGCTCTTGTGTTGATATGCCCAAGTTTTTCAGAGAGCAAGACAATAGAGAGGTGATGCCTATTTCCTATGGTCATTTTTCATGGCTGAATTTATAGACATTATATATTTGCCAACATCATTCTAACCATGGTCCAGCATTCCATTCTTTCACATGTTCTTGAATCATACATGTGTGTACATCTCTCTGTGCATGTATATGAAGACATATAAAACTACTGCATATTATTTAGTTATGTAAATCACTTAAAGATAAAAATAATTCCTAATTACTGAGATTCAGAGAAATAATATTTAAAAGTAGACAAAATTAGCTTGTTGTGCTGACTTTAGAAATCACATTGCATTAACATGCCACCTTGACAAAACATAGGCTTCACACTGAATGAGGCTACATGTTCAAAACTAGAATAAAAACAGTTTGTGTTATGGACAGTGTCATTTTGGAAAACTCTTAGTTTCACAACATAATCATCCATCATTTTGTTTTTGGTCTGAAAGCATTAGAGAATTTTCTTTTAAATAACTAAAAATCAATATATCTGGTAAGAGTCATATATATATATATATATATATATATATATATATATATATATATATATAGATATGTATATATATGATGTATATGTATATATATATACACACATACATATTTGAATAGATTAGATATTATAGAAGTTCAATGATAAAATTTCTTCATTAATGTAATTTATATGCAGACAAATTTTGACATGCTTATACTGAAATGAGTGACCACATGTATTAGGATGTCAGTACATGTTTAGTATCAGCACTGCCATATAAGAAAAATTTCCAAATGATAAGAGCATTTTAGGAAGAAAAAAAATGGTTCTGAAAATATCTGCTGCATAAGAAGTGGTGAAGCAAGGGGAGGGGGAGATGGGTTAGGGGGTTTACAGAGGCAAAACCAGGAAAGGGGATAACATTTGAAATGTAAATAAGTAACATATCTAATAAAAAATAAAAAAGACAAAAAAGAAGTGGCAAACAAATGAATTGGTAAATATGTAAGCAAACATGCAAACATATGAGTTTTATAAAATAATTGTATGTGTAATTTCTGGAATAAAATAAGACTGTCTTAGATAGCAATACCATGCAACTCAGAAAAATTGTGTATGCTAAGATCATGTTAGTTTAGAAGAGAAATACACTAATAATATTTAATGTTTTAAAGTTAGACATGATAGTGTTATGGATATAACTCATACTAGTGAGATAGCACCTGAACATTAGTAAGAAAGACCTCTGAGAAGTGTTTCAGAGACAAGAGAATCTACTAACATCAGAGCAAGAGTAATAATAAAACCCAAAACAAAGGGGCACAGCCAATATAACTGTGCTAGCTTTGTGTCTGTTACTATGAAATATTATAAGAAGAAGCAACTTTAGGGAAAAATGGTTTATTTGACTTACATTCTAGGTTACAGTTGGTCATTAAGGGAATTCAAGACAGAAATTTAAGGCTGGAACTTGAATCAGGCCTGTTTGCTATCCTACACAGTTTATTATCTCTGGCCAAGGAACTCATTTCACAACCAAAGAAGTATGGTAGGAACCAGGGGAATACTGCTAGCTGACTGCCAGGCAGACTTATGCTCAGGTAGCTTTCTTATACAGTATAGTCCCAGTGGCCTAGAGATGATGTCACCCTCCCTGCTATATCAGTTAACGACAAGGACAACTATCCATAGATATTCATACAGTGCAATCTGATATAGACAATTCCTCCATTTAGATTGTTCCCAAATAATTCTAAATACATCAAACTCAATAGTTAATGCTAACCAGGGTAGTATCAGTAATCCACTTCAGAGCCAGCTTCTCAGTGAAATCAAACAACTCATAAGTTACCAATATAATGTATGTTTCAATAGCTCAGGAAAGCGTATTAGGAATTTTCAAGTGGGATTATATGAAGCTGAACAGAGTGAAGAGGCCATAAGGCGAATGGGAAATGGTGTTTACTTGCTATTCATTCAACAGCTGACTGATGGTCAAAATATGCACAGACTCAAAATTAAATATAACAAAAGCAAATAATGAATTTAGTCAATAATAAATTGACCCGAAAAGAATGTTTTCAAAGAATGAAGTGAAGGTAGTCAAAATTACATGAAAAAAGTTCAGTATTTTTATCCATAAGATAAATGAAAATAAAATCTACAACTCTCTCCAATCAGAATGTGTGTCATGAAAACAAAACAGAAACCCTGGCAAGGATGCAGGGAAATACCTCACATGTATTCTGTGGGAAAACCTGGAGAGGATAAAGAGGTCAGTGAGACTATAAATTAACTTGGTCTCTGAAGAAATCAGTACAGTGACCCCTCAAGAACTATAATATCCATCTTTCTTTCTTTCTTTCTTTCTTTCTTTCTTTCTTTCTTTCT